>NW_005842265.1:112297-139373 GCF_000455745.1 Alligator sinensis | reverse complement strand
AGCAGGAATAGGACTAATGTCTCAGCTCCAGTTGATGCAACCTGCATACATTTTTTCAAAAACCACTAAATTTGCCAAGAAATTATATTTTTAGAGGAACCATGATATTCATGAATTCAATTCAAATTTGATTAATAAGTTTAGCCTTAAAATGTGGGGGGACATTCAAATGTCAAAAGATTTTAGCTTTGACATTTTCCAAATTTCAACATTTCTTTTCAAAATGACATTTTCTTTTAACAACTTGCCTACATTTTTTAAACCAGGAAAAAAGGTTTTAAAAAGTGTAAAACAACCTGAAACCAAAACCAACTGACTGGGGGTCAAATGCAGCAGCATAACTAAGAGAGGGAAATTGGGACACAAGCCACGGGTTCTCAGTAAGAAGGAAGGCAAGAAGGCTCAAAGCAGGTAAAGCAGAGAGGGGTTAGGATTTCCTTTGTCAGCTCCCTGCTCCTCCTCCTCTTGGGAAACACCAGGGCTGTGAGGGGTTGTATTAAATGTCACCATCAAGAGCCAAGTTAATCCTTCTCCGGCCTTGCAGCCACTGGCGAATTCAGGGCTTTGGATCCTCATTTATCACATAAAAGTGCAGTGGTTGCTGGGCCATGGGAGGGTTAACCTGGCTGTTGGCAGTGACATCTCCCCCAGCAGTCTACTCTGTATGCTAGTCATGATCCCCCTGCCTCTTTTTCAGCATCCCAGGGTGCAAGTTCTACCTCTAGTTGGTTGAAACACTGCTGGTGGGAAAGCGGGGTGGGGGGAGGATTGATGTTTTAGGGGGGTTGTTTCTTCAAAATCCCTTCACAAGTTATGTTTTGGTTCAGCCTGACCTGAAAATAGATTTCATAGATTTCATAGACATCAGGGCTGGAAGGGACCTCGGAAGATCATCAAGTCCAGCCCCCCGCCCAAAGGGCAGGAAGTCAGCTGGGGTCATAGGATCCCAGCAAGATAAGCATCCAGTTTCATCTTGAAGGTGTTCAATGAAGGCGCTTGAACCACCTCTGGTGGCAGGTCGTTCCAGACCTTGGGGGCTCGGACAGTAAAGAAGTTCTTCCTTATGTCCAGCCTGAAACGATCTTGAAGTAGTTTGTGACCATTCAACCTCGTCATCCCTTGGGGCGCTCTGGTGAACAAACGTTCCCCCAGATGCTGGTGGTCACCCCTGATAAACTTGTAGGTGGCCATCAGATCAGAAAATAGTTTTCCAATTCTTGCCACAATCTCAGTTTAAACTCCAGCCTTTCCTTCTTCAATCTTGTAATCTGTATTTCCATAATACGCATCTGGATTTCAAACCTCAAAACCACCATTGTCCTCCTCGTTGAAACAGTAACCCTAAAGGCCTCAAATGATCATAAGCAGCTTTCTACCCCAATACCCAGCCCCATGGCAACAACACAGATGTTTGTAATAGGCGTCTTCTCCTTGCAGACTTTGTGCGCTCGGCCTGTCTTTCCAGGCCCAGTAACAGTCATGCCAAGAGAAGTTCCTTTCTATGATGGATAATTAGCAACTGGGTTTAAACAGAGAACATTTCCCCTTTGTTTTGTGCCAGTAATGCTAAACTGAAGAAAAACATCCAGATGTTCCCTAAGCACAGATGTCTCATAGCTGCTGGGAACTTGCAGAAGGATCTCTTTTCGCATCCAGAGAGCCAGTCTAGGGCCAGAGAATATATATCCCATACACCAGGGACAGACAAAATATGGCCCACAGGCCAAATCTGGCCCACCAGGCCATTCTATCTGCCCCACAAGGCCCCTAAAAAAATTTTTTTTAATTATTATTTATCTGCCCCTAGTTGCCTGCCAAAGATGACAGGAGACAGGGGCAGTAGGACCCAGGGGAAGCCACCAGCAGGCTCAAGCAGCTGCAAAAGCAAGGTACAATGGGCCGCCACTTCTTCCCCAGCAGGGAGAACAGGGAAGAAGGGCAGCGGTGGTAGACAGGGGGAAGTAGCTGCAAGCCACACACTGGTGCCCTGGGGGCAAGAGCGCGGAACCCAAGCTTGGAGAAGTGCTGCAGGGGGCTCTGCCTGCCTCAAGGGGCTGTAGGCAAATCTTCCCCATCCACACATGCCACAATCCTCCCCAGCCACCCATCCCTCAACACACTCACAGTCCCCGACAAACCCCCTTACCCCCCCACACCCAATATCCACACACCCACCCACACACCCACCCACATGCTCCTCTCACCCCACATACACACACACATACCCCACATACATCCCCTGCACCTATCCACACCCCCACACTGTCCCCACAGTATACAAGAGTCAGACTTCATTTTAAGCTATTGTGCAATCACCTCTATGTATACTACACAAGCACATGTAAATCAGGATGTGCCGGTTTATCAAATTAATGAATGTTGCAGTAAATGTTTGATTTTTAGAATATAATTTGGTATTTTTCTGGTTCTGAGATGGCAAAACCTCTTGCTGAAAGGAGTACTTCTAGGGAGGCAAAGGGAGGGACTTCTAGTGGCAAAGGCCAGGGGCTAGGTGTGGGACTTTCAGTCCCAAGATGGTGACCAGGGAGCAGGGCACATGTCAAGGGGTGGAGCTACCCTTACAACCCTCAATGGCTTGCCAAAACTCGGTAAGTAGCCCTCCACCCAAAATAATTGCCTCCCCCTGCCACACAAACTCAGCTAAAGACTGCTGCCCCTTTTGATGCCACATAAAAGGTCATCACAATAAGAGTTTTTGTGAGAGAATAATATCCTCAAACACTTGAGTAGATGGTTGCATAAGGAGATCCTTGGTCCAGTTTTCTAACACCAATTGCCCCAGTGGCTGATCAATTTTGCACATAATAACAATTAATTATAGTGCCATTTTACATTTATCTAGCTTCTCTTCTCTCTCAAGTTCCCAAAGCACTTTACAAACTACAGTTATGACCTCCTGACTGTGTTACTGTGCCACTGAAGGTGTAAACACATTGTGGAAGACCAGCAAAAAACAGGCACACTTTTTTTTATTAGTCAATTATATGCTTAGGAGACCATGACCACGTAAAGGAAGTGTAACCATTTGTATGGTGGACACCAAGAGTTTCACACTAACACTGCACAACAATTAAGGATAGGAAAGTGAAGAAGGAAGCACAACCAATTTAATTTGTTAGGAGCATACATCGCATCATTATCCAGTTTGGAGTGTACAACCATTAAGACATATTGAGGTCTGGACTAGATGACAGCTGGAGGACCCTTCCAGCCCTACTTTACTATGATTCTGTTTTTGCAAAGGGTGCTGAAGCCATTTCAATGAACTGATTTGCTGGGAAGCTTTGATGACCATACAGAAAGTCAGAGTACATGTTGGTGTTGTGTAAAAGAAAGCATTCCCTGACTTTACACCCTGCTGGTCCACTGGTCCAGAGGGCAAGTGGGCTGTCTACTAAAATCTTCAGCATCACTTTATGCAAGCTTCCTGGATTTTCTGTAAGCAGCTCCCATTTTAGTGCTGATTAGGTTTAGTTCTATTTACCTTGGGAGATCTAACAAAATCAGTGCCTGAGGGGACATACCAAGTTAAAATAATAATAATGTGAATAATAGTAATTTTAATGCAATAGGCACTTACATTTCCAGTTATGCTAATTGGGGTGAAATTTACAAGGGCTATCAATCCTAGTATAACTGGGCATGAATTGATCAGATATAACCTGAATTCAGGAAGGAATGTTCTCAGTGGTATTCAGAGGTTTCTATCCTTTTTCTCAAATCATTAGGAAAAGGGATACTACTAGATGGACCATGGGTTTTTGCTGATGTAGCAACTCATATATATGTTCTTATGCAACTCCCAGCCAAAATTTAAAGAATTACTGACAATGGTTAGCCCTCAGAGAAGACATTAAAGTCTCATGAAGATCAGCTTAAATTAAGAAAAAGCTCCTTGCATTTCAGAAGCTGATCCAAACCCCATTAAGTTAATAGGAGATTTTCTATTGACTTCTATGGACACTGAATCAGGTCAGTGCAGAGAAGTTCTGTGATACTAATTCAGAGGACAGAAATCTGGGAAGTCTAGGACTATTAGTCAGCAAACGAGTCAGTGTATGAGCTGCACATGGGAAAGACCCAAAAGTATGGAGTGTCAGGCCTCTGTAACACAGTCGGTAGAAAACAGGAATTCCAAGGTCAAGGAGAGGTGTTTATGACTGTAGACATTATCTCGAAATGTGTTCATAGAATGGGAGGACCGGGTATGCCCTTATTGCATTATTGGGCCATATTTTTTTACTCCTAGTTTTCCTTTATAAAAAAAAGTTGGACTTTGGCTTATTAAGAAACTGCTTACACTCAATTATCCCGTCTTTGTTTCATTTTATTGGTACTAGAAAATTTAATTTTTAACCATGTAATGGTATTATTGCAGTTTTATTGGAAAAGGAATTAAGGAAGTCATGCAAGAAAGGGAGGTGAAGGGGAATGGAAAATGTTTCCCTTTGCTATGGATAGGCTATTCAGAGAACTATGACTAGGGAAGAGGTAGTGATGCCCTTCTCTCCCCGACCCTGCCAAGAATACTTCCCTGAGGCCCTGTAAAATTTATCTTTGCCTACATGGCAAATTTGCTTGGTTATTCAGCATTGAAACTCTGGAGCCTTTTCTCTTTTCTAGAAGTTAAATGGATACTTGTTTTTTTCCAGTCAAGGTTGTTACAAGACATATTCCTGTACTGTGAGGAAGGTTTTGCTTCCCCATTTCAGGAAAAGGGAGCAGGTATTCAGTTGGTTTGAGAAGGAGACCAGGCCCTGGAGCAGATAAAAGCAGCAGAGCCTTTTACTCTCAGGAGACCGATTATGATGAGAAGGAGCTGGGGTATGGTTGGGATGGGATGGGAGGAGGTTTTTCAAAGGGGACTGGTTGAAGAAGAAAAGGTCCTAGGGACTGTTGGGTGGAGGTGACTGTGGGGGAAGTGACAGGAGCAGCGAGCTCTCCCCTGTTTTAGGAGACCTCAAAGGTGTTTTGACTCAGCTTCTGGCTTTTTGGCTGTCCATAAACATGTTAAATCTTCTGATGGGTCACTCAGACGGGTCCCTACTAAAAAGCTGAGTTTAGCAGCTACTTTGAGAAATGGCCCACCTGAGCACACCTTTATGGGGCTAGATTCATCTACCCCTACAAAGCCTTCCCTAGTCCATGAAAAAGACACACCAAAGAAGACGTACACGTGCGTGCGTGCATGCGTTGGGAGGCAATGGATGAATGAATAGATGAAACTTTCTCCTGTACCACTCACATCTCGTATACGCTGCACATTTCCAGACTTACCGCCTCCATTTTTGTAACAGAGATAAGGAAACCTCCAGACGTTGCCCAAGCCAATGATCTCCCCAGCCACGGACAACACAAATTCCACTTTGTTACTCCACTGGCCTCTTTCCTCCATTTGCTCCTTTTCTGGCTCTTCAGGCACCATGATAACCCCATTGGGCTTAACCTCCTTTGCTGCTCTCTTCCCCATGGCTCTGTAAAAGAGAGGATTACCCCAAAAAAACAGAGCATGAGAAATGAAACAGAACACCAAACCAATACATTCATGTATCAGCTACTCCAGGGAAACACCATTTGAAAGTCATCTGCTCCATGCACAAGGCGGTTTCTTACATTGTGTAAACTAGCTGATACTCCCGCTGAACTCAGCACTGGTGAGACCGCAGCTGGAGTACTGCGTCCAGTTCTGGGCACCGCATTTCAATAAGGACATGGAAAACCTTGAGAGGTTCCAGAGAAGAGCCACCCATATGATCTGGGACTTGCAAGGCAAGCCATACGAGGAAAGGCTGAGGGACCTGGGCCTCTTTAGCCTAAAGAAGAGAAGGTTGACAAGGGACTTGATAGCAGCTTACTGCTATATCAGAGGAGTGCATCAGGAGCTCGGTGAACAACTGTTCACTAGGGCACGGGGAAGACCAGGACCAATGGATACAAACTCCTGGAAGGCTATTTCAGGCTTAATACCAGGAAAAACTCCTTCGCAGTCAGGGTGTCCAGACTGTGGAATAAGCTCCCTCCAGAGGTGGTGCAATCGCCTACCCTGGAGGTTTTCAAGAGGAGACTGGACGGTCACCTCGCTGGGGTCACCTAACACCAGTTGTCTTCCTGCCTGGAGTGGAGGGGCTGGACCCGATGATGTGTGAGGTACCTTCCAGCCCCTTACAATCTATGAATCTATGAATTTATGAATAAAAATGCCCTGACTATGCGGGTGGTCAGGCATTGGAACAGGCTACCCAGAGAAGTTGTAGAATCTCCATCCTCAGGAACTTTCAAAAGCAAGTTAGGCACTTCATAGGGATGGTTTAGTCAGGGGTGATCCTTCCTTGAACAGGGCCAGCTGACCTTATGAGGTCCCTTACAGCCCTACTTTCCTACTATCCTATGAGTCTATGATATTGGTTTCTGTCAGCAGCAGTCAGTGACTCTGATAGATCCCTACTCTGAATGAATATAGAAAACCCTCCAGTCCTATAGTCAGGATTTCCTGTTTTTGACCCCCCCCCACTGGCCAACTCAGCTAATTAAAGTATAGTACACACAGAAAAATGCAAACCCACTTCTTTGACTTAGGTTTGCTTCCATAGCAACAAGAAAGAACAACAAACCTCCACACCAGCGTCCACCCCTGCAAACCAAACAGGGTAACAATGCCCCTGAGATTTAAGACACATAAAATCTATACTCCTGTAAATGCTTGTGAAATGTTCAGGTACTTTATAGTTTCATAGTTTCATAGTTTCAGGGTCGGAAGGGACCTAATAGATCTTCTAGCCCGCCCCCCCGCCAGGGCGGGAGAACAACCCAAAAACAAAAAAAAACAAACACTCACCCTAAAAACAAAAACGGGACTCAAATGAGTCCAGCCAGGTAAGTATCCAGCCTCTTCTTAAAGATCCCCAGGGTAGGGGCCAGCACCACCTCCCTTGGAAGTTGGTTCCAGCTCCTAGCCGCCCTAACTGTGAAGTAGTTTTTTCGGATGTCCAATCTGTACCTCCTCTCCATCAACTTGTGCCCATTACTCCTTGTTATGCCAGCGGGGGCTAGGGGAAACAGCGTCTCCCCCAAACCCTTCTGGTTCCCCCTAGTGAGTTTATAGACGGTCACCAGGTCCCCCCTCAGCCTTCTCTTGTGGAGGCTGAATAGGTTCAGGTCCCGCAGTCTCTCACTGTAGGGTCTGCCCTGTTGTCCCCGGATCATGCGGGTGGCCCTCCTCTGGACCCTCTCCATGTTGTCCACATCCCTCCTGAAATGGGGCGCACAGAACTGGACACAATACTCCAGCTGCGGCCTGACCAGCGTCGCATAGAGGGGGAGGATCACCTCCCTGGCTCTACTCGAGATGCACCTGTGGATGCACGACAAGGTCCGGTTAGCCCTGCCAACCATGACCTCGCATTGTCGGCCCATGTTCATCTTGGAGTCAATAATGACACCAAGATCCCTTTCCGCCTCCGTGCTCTCAAGTAGGGAGTTCCCCATCGTATAAGTGTGCTGCTGGTTCCTACTACCCAAGTGCAGCACCCTGCACTTGTCCGTATTGAAACGCATCCTGTTCCTGTCTGCCCACCCCTGTAACCTATCCAGATCCTTCTGCAATCTCTCTCTCCCTGCTAGCGTGCTCACCTCCCCCCAAATTTTGGTGTCATCAGCGAATTTAAACAGGTTGCTCTCCACCCCAACATCAAGATCGCTGATGAAGACATTGAACAGCGCAGGGCCCAGGACCGAGCCCTGAGGGACTCCACTACCCACCTCCCCCCAAGTCGAATATGATCCATCCACCACCACCCTCTGAGTGCGACCCTTCAGCCAATCTGCAATCCATCTGACCGTGTAGGCATCTATGCCACAGTCGCCTAGTTTACTAATTAGGATGGGGTGAGAGACGGTGTCAAAGGCCTTGCTGAAGTCCAGAAAGACTACATCCACCGCGACACCTGCATCCATGGCCTTTGTGACCTGATCATAAAAGGCAATCAGGTTGGTCTGACATGATCTCCCCCTAATAAATCCATGCTGATTGCCCCTGAGCATCATCTCGGATGCCGGCCCATCACAAATGTGCTCCTTGATGATCTTCTCAAAGAGCTTCCCCAGGATTGAGGTAAGACTGACGGGCCTATAATTGCCCGGGTCCTCCCTTTTCCCTTTTTTGAAGATGGGGACCACATTAGCTACCTTCCAATCGTCTGGCACCTGGCCCAAGCACCACGATCGCTCGTAGAGCCGTGCCAGGGGCCCTGCAATAACCCCAGCCAGCTCCCTCAGCACCCTGGGGTGGAGAGCATCCGGACCCGCTGACTTGAACGCGTCCAGCCCCTCCAGAAGCTCTCTAACCCGGTCCTCCCCAACCTGAGGTCTGAAGGCGATCCCCTCGCGTCCGGCTTCTATCACAGCAGGGAAGTCCCGGTCCCTGCACAAGAAAACGGAGGTGAAGAATTGGTTAAAGAGGTCCGCTTTATCCTCTGACGCAACCACCAGATTGCCCCGCATATCCTGCAGGGGCCCCACATTACCCGGCGCCTTCTTCATCCTCCCAATATATTTGAAAAAGGACTTTTTGTTATCCTTAATCCTGGACGCTAATCCGAGCTCTATCTCCGCCTTGGCCTTCCTAACAGCCCGCCTGCAGGCCCGAGCAGAGGAGGTATACTCCTCTTTGGAGATTACACCCCCCTTCCACCGGGCGTACGCCACCCTTTTGGCAAGCAGGCATTCCCGGACACCCTTGGTGAGCCAGGGGGGCTTTTGGACACTCCTGCCCGCCTTGCTTCTTGTCGGGATGGACACCCCTTGGGCCCCGAGTATCGTTTCCTTAAGGAACGACCACTCCTCTTGGACGCTGAGTTCCTCTGCCCTCAAGGACCCCAGTTCCTCTCCCACTAATCTCCTCATCTCACTGAAGTTGGCCCTCCTGAAGTCTAGGGCCACCACCTTGCTGCGGGCCCTTGACACTCTACGCTGGATGGTGAATTCCAGCACGCGATGATCACTATTGCCCAGGTGGTCAAGAACCTGGAGGCCTCTTACCAGGTCGTCGCCTGCGGCCAGGACCAGGTCCAGCAGAGCATCTCCTCTGGTGGGACTGTGCACCTCCTGAATCAAGTGGAGGTCCTGCAACTCGGCCAAGAACCTCCTGGAGCGGTCCGTCCCGGCTGACTGCTCCTCCCAGCAGATGTCCGGGTAATTAAAATCGCCCATGACAACTACATCCCTTGCTTTTAGTGTCTCCGCAAGCTGGCCTGAAAATTCCCTGTCCAGCTCCTCCTCCTGATTGGGGGGTCTGTAATAGACCCCCACCGTCAAATCCCTCTCGCCTTGCCCCCCCTGGATCTTGACCCAGAGCACTTCAGCTCGCCCTTCCCCTGACCCCATACTGCTGGCAGAGGATGTGTAGTGCTCCTTGACATAAAGTGCCACCCCCCCCCCTTTTCTGCCTTCTCTATCCCGCCTGTACAGCCTATAGCCCCTAATGTTAACTGCCCAGTCATGGGATGAGTCCCACCATGTCTCTGTTAACCCTACGACATCTGGATTTGAACTAGCTATTCTGAGGGCGAGTTCCTCCTGTTTGTTCCCCATGCTACGAGCATTGGTGTACAGGCATTTAAGGCCTTGCAAGACTGTGTGCCCCCCCACCCCCTGATTAGCCAGACCATCAGGACCCCTGTTACTTACCTTTGCACCCCTTGCCCTGATGGCAAGACCCCCATTACTTACCTTTGCACCCCTTGCCCTGATGGCAAGACCCCCATTACTTACCTTTGCACCCCTTGCCCTGATGGCAAGACCCCCATTACTTACCTTTGCACCCCTTGCCCTGATGGCAAGACCCCCATTACTTACCTTTGCACCCCTTGCCCTGATGGCAAGACCCCCATTACTTACCTTTGCACCCCTTGCCCTGATGGCGTCTCCTCGTCTTCCTGCAGCCCCCTCCCCCGGCGAGTCTAGTTTAAAGCTCACTGTACGAGATCAGCCAACCTGGAAGAGAAGATACGCTTGCCATTAGGGGAGAGATGAAGCCCATCCCGCCCCAGCAATCCCCCCTCCCGAAAGCATGGGTCGTTGTCAAGGAACCCAAGGCCTGCCCGGCGGCACCAGCTGCGTAAGCGCTGGTTGACCTCACCAATGCAGGCCCCATGCCTCTGTCCCCGCCCCCTCACCGGAAGGAGAGAGGAAAAAACCACCTGCGCCCCCGTCTCCTTCAGCCTGGTCCCCAGAGCCTCGAAGTCCCTCATAACTTTAGTGTTAGGCTGAATACAAGAATATTAAACAGGTAGATTAAATGACTAGTGAAAACATTAATAGAAAAAAAATGTTGTTTAGCCATGTTTTGGCCACATTTACACTGTGAAAATACATCCTATTAGAAAATGCATTCAGCATGATATCAGGGGTATAGGTTGTAGCCATGTTGGTCTAAGCACATAGGCAGACAAGGTTCCTTGGGTAAATCTTATATCTTTTATTAGACTAACTCAAACAGTTGGAAAAATGTTTTTTTACAAGCTTTCAGGTATGGCTCTTAGAGAGGTCTAATGAAAAATAGTAGAGTTAATCATGGCCAGATAGCAAGTTTGTAAAGATGACTTCCCCTTTTCATATTAAGTCCTAAATTGTATTTATACCTTCATATTAATTAAAACATGTTCATGAACACCTGTAACAAGGTGCCTTTCCCCAGTGTTGACAAGATCCTTACAGCTGGCTAGTAAACTGGAACCTAGCCCAAACTCACAGAAACAAGGTCAGGCCTAATCGGCATCAACACCTTCACTCTGGCTGCTAACATTCAAGCGTCAGAGAAAAGTTGTGGGTAAGGTTAGGGTTGAGCCTTACTCATGACTGATTGAGCCAAAGGCTCCATCTTCATTCTGCCTAGGAAAATGATCTGGTGGCTGCCTAATTTCAAGTGAGCCCAAGTGATGCCACTTGGAAAACACAGAGATTCACCTGCAAGTGGCTCATGTGGAAAGTGTGACTAGCTAATAAACTGTCCCAACAAAATCCTAGTTATGGCTAAAGCTCACTTGTGACACCACAGAACAAATATCATTCATAATTTTAGCTGCAGGTGGGCCCAACTATAGGATTATAAATGGTCTGAATCCAAACTTCCCAAGAGCAATGATGTTTTACTTCAGGGGTTCTACCCTTGCCACCCCCAAGTACTCAGAAATCAGAAGCATGTCCCTTCCTCTCCACCCCTCCTCACAAAAAATCACTAGATTAGATCAAAAGACACAAATAGATGTTTTTGTTTGTTTTTGTTTTGTTACAAATATACCTTGAGTTCTTTTCCCTTCTAGTTTTAAGTCTTTACAGCACACTTTCAACTATTCTCTATAGCCATAAGCTCTAGAAACACGTACACACACACACACACACACACACAGACTTCTCAAATAATTACATCCCTCCAGGAACTGGAGCTTTAGGAAAATCAACTATCACAAGATTCCTGATATAATCATTATCATTAGTAGCAGCAACACCACATTCCAGCTGGACTCACTGGAAACAGGCCTGAGACAGAAAGATGGGATCCAAATCTGTATCCAAACTTCTTCAACAGCTGGGCTAGGGCCCATCTTTAATGAGCACCCTCTATGTGTCTGAGCCAAATAAAGCCCATGTGTAAATCCTTTGCTTGTCAGTACCCCTGCAAGTCTACAGTGCACAGTGAAAATGGATAACTCTGTTCTTTTGGGTTTGGCTGGATAATCCTGCCCATTAGAGCAGGTGGTGTTCTAACAGCTTGTTAACTCAATAGCCTGACAAACACAAATAATGCCCCGGGCACTTTTATCAGCATAAGGCACACCAGGGTGGAGATGAAGCAGGATTTTGTGCTAAGTGGCAAAGCTGACCCAGTATTGTACAGAGGAGAATGCTATCGTTACTGTACCTTGGTCATTTCCATAGGTCACACAATGCAAATGAAATGGTCTAACAAATGACAATTCTCTGGAAAAAATAGGCCAAGGGAGGAGGAAAAAAAGAAGACGACATAGGAGAAAGCAACTTTTATCTAACTTTCATCACAAAATAGTCCATAATTGGAACAATGCAGCTTTTTACCATATTTCACTGAAGTAAACATCAAACAAGAATTGGCTGGGCACGAAGCAACAACATCCTTCACTTCTACAGCTGGCCAGATGCCACAAGGCTGCATCCAGCTTGCTTTGAAAATCACTGGCAAACCTCCCATCAACTTAAAACACAGATAGGATCAGTCTCTGGGCAAAGCTGTTAACATGGGCTTTTGTGAGGGAGACTGCAGCAACAGGACAAAAACCTTGGGTGGGTTTAATAGAATTCTACCATACGATTCAGCTGCAAAAAATCCTTGGAGAGACTCTGACTCTATTGAGGTGCACACAGTGTTAGAGACATCTACTAAGGGCTAAAAGCATTTACAATATTTAAAACACATGTCTAAACACAGGCTTTGGATCACAGCCAAAATATTGAGCTATTTACAGGTTTGATCTTCACATCCCTGTAGAACTCAGAGGCAGAAGGTCCATAAAGAAATCCTTTAACCCTTCCCATAAGGGTTTGTTTCCCCCTGGCTGGCTAAGGTGGAGAACCTGTCAGACCCAGTTTTGCCCTCTTCAGTCAGATCTCTGACCAAGCTGTCAATCTGGATTGCAGCTCTGAGATGCAACTTGCTCTTGCCAATCTTCTCTAAGCTTTTTTAAGCAGGGAAAGCATCTTTCACTGCTCCCTAATCTGTAGCAGACATGTCACCCAGCTAATCAGTTCATTGAGGTTTCAGCACAGGCTCCTCCTCATCTAAAGAAAGCAGAGTTCTGTGTCCTGTCAAATGAAAAGGTATACTTAATGAAACTTGTTTGATCTGTCTCAGTCTTTGCCACATTCCAATTTGCCACAGTCTAGTGCACATCATCAAGCAGAATGATGCTTTTGTCTGGGTTTATTAAGGATGACTTAAAATGCTGGCAGTAGACAGTTTAGGAGTGTTGGAAATGGACCTAAAGAGAACCACAAAGCCCACTGCCTTTGCTTGATATTTATTAGTATTACAGTACTGCGTTCAGGCTCAGAGCTAATCAAGGTTTTCTTCTCCTCAGTCCCGCACAGTCTCTGCACAAGCTAAAGAGATGAAGCACAAAGGTAGGATTCCCATCCTCATCTCATAGATGGGAATTGGGGCACAAGGAAATTCAAGTCACTTGCTCTAGGTGATGCACAGGAATTTGATGGTAAAGTAAGGAGCTAACTCAAACTTCCCACGTCCCAACCTATAGCATTAATCACAAGACTGTTCTGAGCCTCAGAGACACTTGAATCTGGACTGGAACTTTGCAAATGCCTTTGTTTGCCCAGACCAAATGCCAACAACACTGAGATACCGAATGATAATGAGACGGGGAAAACATCTACAAACAGGCAATGAGAGGCCTTGTGCATAAATGACAAAGCATGGTATCTTTGTAGCTTTATTTTCCTGTTAAAGAGGAGAGACTTATCATGCATCTCTTATGTCTTCTGACTTTCCAAACGGGCATGTGACCGCCAAGATTGGAGTTGTGAAATAGATGCCCACAGTTTAGGTTGGCTCTAGCTTCTCTCTTTCATCAGCCAGACTCGTACAGTACCTTACTTAGGCTGGCTTTGGTGAGTTTGCCTCCTCTGCTTTGCTTGATTCTAAAATGCGCACACACTGCAAAAGTGTGGCCCTCTTACATTTTTATCTCATGTGCTCATAAGTCAGATATGATCTGGGATAGTTTCTTGCTTCCAGTTTAGAACAAGACTCCCCTCAGGCAGCAACTGAGGAAATATCATTTAAGGATAAAACTTTCTCCATCTCTAAAGAAACTGGCTTTGAAAGCAGCTTTTCCCCATCTCCACCTGCCTGGCTATGTTGCATATCTCAATTTGGAACGAAAGTGCCCCCTGAAGAGCATTCTCCAGTCTTCCAGTGTTGAGACACTCACAGCAAGTGTTTCTCTGAGAGTGCCATTCTCAGGGGGGTTTTGATTTCTTCATGCAGCACTTTCCACTCTAAGGCTATCATCCCACTTACATTGACAAAGTTTCTATCCTCCTTAGAAACACACTAGACCTATATTAGAGTCACAGGACATCTCTCCTCCTTTCTCTCATGCTCAGCAATGCCTTCTTTTTCAGCTGCCCAACCCTCGGTGCTTCAATGTGGGGTTTCTGGCTGCATCTGTGGGCAGCCTTTCTGTGTGCAACAATCAGCTTGTCAGCTCCCAGGGCACATCAAGTGATTTTCCTTCTAGCCACTTTTAACAGGAGTCATAGCATAAAATTGCACCAGCCATGGGGGGTCAGCACTGGAAGCACAGCTTGTAGGGCAGTAGTGTAACGAGGGGTGGGCAAGCAGGGCATGAACCCTGGGCACCAGGTTAGAGGCATGGGAAGCCCCTGTGGGGGTTGCTATTGTGAGGAGCCTGCACTGCAGCAGCATGGGAGCAGCAGCCTTCAGTCCCCAGCCATCATTGCCCCACCATAGTCCTTTGAGAAGGATCTATGCTGCAGACAGTTGGTTTCAGCATAGATTGAGAGCCTACTCTGTCTACCCTACTGCTTAAGCTACCTCAACTCCCCTAAATATCAGGAGAAACTGTTTCTATTAGACTACCTCATTATCTGAAGCAACTGGATGATGGATGAGTGCAAGGTAACATTAATTGGAAAGAGTCTTTTGAAGCACCCCCTCACAACAATGGCTTCTGAGTAAGCTTCTTTCCATTGGAAAGAAATCTAGCTGGCACATGGATCACAGTTCATTTATGATTAACCCCATTATGGTAGTCACCATTACAACACACAAAGGATATGCCCTGTCCTAAGGAATTGGAACCTTAACATGGAAACCAGCAGCAACAAGAAGCAAGATGAAGACAACAGAAAGGACAGGAATTGACAAGTAGATAGGCTGTTGGGCTCGGGGAAGAAGGGAAAAGAACCACCTGGGAAATGTTCTGATGCTATTCTACAAACTGGCAGCTCATTTAGTTGAAATGCTGCATTACATTTTAGTTACTGAAACAAAAGGGCCACTGACAATGGAGTGAGACACTATGGAAAGGAATCCACAGGAGGACAGATGAAAACACAGGATCATCTAGGGAAGCATTTCTCAACCTGCGAGTCGTGACCCAAAAGTGGGCTGCAAGAAGATTTCAGAGGGTCGCGAGCCACAAGCTGAGAAACGCTCATCCCGGGAAAGCACCGAGACTGCGGCACGGCACAGTGGCGGCAGGAAAGCGCCTGCCCCTTCCAGTGGGAGAAGGGGGCAGGGGAAAGCTGCAAGGCCGGGCTGGGTGCTCATGGGGGCAGGGTAGCCAGAAGATGCTGCTCAGGGGGCAGAAGGGGCTGTGACCAGGCTGCCTCATGCAGCATGGCAGCTGCAGCTAGGGCAAGGGCTGCCACAGGCCTCCTCACTCTGCTGCCACTTGTGTGAGCCGGAGCCGCCGCAGCTACTGCATTCTGGCCTGAGTGGGATGGGGACAGCTGGGGGCCCCTCCGGTCAGGAGTGAGGGACACCAGCATGGCCCAGGGAGGGCCAAGGACTGTGGGTCATGCACTGGCTGGGCCAGGGGGGTGTGTGTGGGGACTGGCCATGAACCTTTGCAAACGGGTCCCAATAGGAAAAAGGTTGAGAACCACTGATCTAAGGGATGGGTGTCAAACATACAGCTTATGGGCCAGATCCAGCCTGCAGAATCATGTCATTTGACCTACAAGGCTCCGAGATGGTTCAGGAATTTAGGGGCAGGGTGTGCACAGGCAGGACCCACCACAAAACCCAGGGTATAGAGACCCACTGGGGACACATACCAGCACCAGGGGGAGTGAAAATCCCTGTATTAACCCCCACAGCTCCTTGATGCTGCTTGTCCTGCCTCTCACTCTGCTGCCAGAGGTGGGGATCTGGATCTAGCCCCCATGACACAGATCTGACCAGAAGAATTTGACATGCCTGAGCTAGGTGGTGGTTAACAACGTTCCTGGACAGTGTTTGAAAAGCTCCTGAACCGGTATAAAAGTCTAGGAGGTCTCCAAAAATTATGGCAGTGAAACAACAAGACCACGTCCCACCCATGGCAATACTCCAGTGGACAGAGGTGATTGGCACATATGCCAAAATTAAAGTGCACCTACAAAGGCCATGTGTTGAGCATGTCACATGACCACTTACCAAAGCAGCTTCTCTATTGTGAGTTGACATCTAGTAAATAAAACTGTGGTAGACCATACAAATGCTTCAAAGACTTTCTGAAAGCTCAATGCAAGCTGTCCAATATTGACTCCCACATAGGATAGGCAACAAGCTGCCAAACAGCCTACTCAGGTATAGCCCATTTTAAGAGCCCACAACATTCAAGATATTGAAGGAAGTGTCAGAAGGGAAAAAGTAAAGGTCACTTAATGCAGTGTTTCTCAACTTGTGGGTCACAATCCAAAAGTGGATCACAAGAATATTTCAAAAGGTCATGAGTAAGTGCCCGAAAAATGTACGAAAGCGTGGATTTACCCTTGTAGGCTGGCAGGGTCACGGGAGCAGCCCCAGCAGCCAGATGAAGGTAAGGGTATGGGGAGCAATGGTGAAGGGCCAGGGCAGGGGGACAGCGTGTGCGTGTGTATGTATACACACAGAGTGGAGGACAGGTGCCTGCTGGCATTGGGGGAGGGTGACCAGGTGGCCAGGCACCGAGGCGGCAGCAGGGCAGCAGGGCAGTGGGTCAGGCACCAGCAGGGCCATGACTCTGGGTCAAGCACTAGTAGGGCCAGGGGGGTGTGGGTTGGGACAAGCCATCAATCTTTACAAATGGGTCCTAGTACATAAAAGGTTGAGAACCACTGGCTTAATGCATCCTATATGATAGCATGATGTATCCTCTTTGATGAGAAAGATTGGTAAAGTAGAAGAATGCCAGTTTAGAAACAGATACACTTAATAAGGGCCAAAAGTACATCTATTGGTACATGTCATACCTGTAAAATGTACAAAAAAAACCCTAGACCGGTACAAATGCACTGGAATAACTGCATCAGATACCAGTTCTTTAAAAGGAGCATTAAAAGAATGTGGGTTTGTTTTTATTCACATTCTATCATGTCTGCTTGCTTCCCCCTGGTCTAATGAGTAGTTCTAATAAGGATTTATTGAACAGTATGATATCAAATACCATGATGCTGGTGTGGTAGGTAGGGGGGATATACTGCTTTAACTGTATCTGCTTCCAAATGAATAGAATACCTATAGCATGATAAATATGTACAGACAAGCTCCTAGTTTGCAAAGGAGAGTAGCAAGAAGGAAAAAAAATGACAGAGAACACATGCTCAACATACCTATTTGCCTTGTCCTCCAAGAGGTCACTGGAAATTAAAGTGGTGTTAATTTGAAGCTGATAAAAGATAATTGGGTTTTACACCTCTAGTAATTACCTTGTGACATGCTGCTGCAGGGCATTTTCAAGGCACATGCTCCATGAGAGCCATGGAGGACAGTGGCAGGAGCAAGGAGGGCACAGGACTGGATCCTGCTCTCATTTTCACCAATGCCAATCCAGAGTAACGCTGCAGAAACTGGTGCAGTTGCTCCAGCTTTACGCCAGTGTGAGTGGGAGGAGCATCTGGCTCTGCATCAGCAGATATGCTACCTAGGATATGAATGACTAGAATTATTGATCCTCAGGCTTTAGAGTAGGAAGGAGCTTCTACGGTATCACATGTTGGTCATAGGAGGATCTCTGTATCTAGAGCGAGTTTCTCCTGTCATTTAGTGATTCACCTGTAGCTGATGAAATCAGCAAGATTATGCTGCTGTAGGTGAGATCAGAATCAGGTTTCAAAGCCTCTGTTTTTATATTAAACATAGGTAATGTCTTTGATCTACATAAGGTAAAAGAACTCGGCTCAGCACACGGGCTGGTTCTCTTTGCTCTCATAAAACACTGAACCCCCTGCACATTCCAGCAATGGGACCCCTGGCCTGACCCCTTCAGCATCTCCGAGCTGTCTAAGGAATGTGCCCCTACAATGGGATCTCGCTGCACATGTGCAATCTGCCCCAAACCCCCACTTTGCAGCCAGGCCCTTCTTGATCTGGTGCAGCTCTGCTAAATAGAAGCTCTCCTTTTCTCAGCTTCAGAAAAGATGTTCCACAACTGCACCAAGCTTGACTTCTATTCTCCTATGCGGGGTCACTGGAGCACAGCACATTGATGTGGGTTGAAAGAATAAAGCCAGGTAAATGACACAGAGATTAAAAGACATGTACCTCAGATGTGCATGCTGAGTAAACAGATTTGCAAAGGGCCCTCACATCCTCCGGGGATGGGAGGAGAAAAGAGAGGCAGAACCTATGGATGAGGCACAGAAAGCTCATCTAAAGCAAAGAGGGAATGCAGACTGAATCTTCAAAGGAGACATGAAGGTTAATATTGGGAATGGTACCTCATTGCACTGAGATAAATGCAGAGCTAGTGACTTACCACCCACTAAACCCAGACATTCCCTCAAATTCACAAGGGCAGGATAGGAAGGATAGTCTCTGGCAAAGGGGGAAGGATTCCTACCTAAAGCCCTATCAACTCAGCTGCCTTCCCCAGAACAAAACCAGTCCCAAAAAGGGGGCTGCAAGGATCCTAAACCTCAGCTGGAGGCTAGTGTCACTGTACTCTCAAGACAGGAACACAGCCAAACTCAAGTGCCAATGCCTCCAAACACTGGGGCATCTGAAATCTGCATCAGAATTGTACAGCTGGGACCCATTTCTGCTTTAAAAGCTTCATGAGGCCATCATTTTGCCAACAGAATTGCCAGGACAAAGGTCAAAAGGGGCCAGAGCCCTGGAGATCACTGGTGGCTAGGAGAGCCAGTGTTTTGGAAGCTCTAGCCTGAGACCTGCATCTCCTACAGTCCTTCTGCAAGGTCCCAGGCAACAGTCTCTCTTTCTCAGGAGCATGCATGGTGCCTTGGCAGGGGGTGGCTGAATCCAAGCCAAATGGGTGATTAAGACACAGAGCTGGGGACCTGGTTTCATACTGTTCTAAATACACATCTACCAGATCCTCTCACACTGGATTATGCTCTGGCATGGGTGACTGGTGTGGGAGAGGGGGGTGCCCCAGTGGTCAATCACTGAGGCCGGAACCACCAGCAGCAAAACCGGCGAACCCAGAAGTGCACTTCTGCCGGCACTTCTGGTTTCACGGCTGGTGCTTCCAGGGGGTGCACGGCCAGGGGGTCTACATGCACCCGCATGCACCCCCTACGTGTCGCCAATGCTTTTTGGTGTCACTTGAAGTCACATACCAGGATACACACAGGCAGAGCCAACCCTAGGGTGACCCTTCACAGCACAGAAGACAACCAGTTAAGCAAAACTCCCATAAATGCGGAAGGGACCCATCAGATAGAGGGAGAACCAGGTCCCCATGTTAAACCTTCTCAGATGTGGAGTGTGCAGGGGCCAACAGGCAGGTGAGGTTACAGGCAGTGTTTAGCAGGAGTGCTCACAAAATCAGGCCCCTCAACACATAGGAGTGTATATACAATATAACCACTGAGAAAGGAGCCTTCTTGGTCCCGACATGATGCTCCTATAAGAGCCTTTGCCAGAACTACAGAGGTCTCAGGCTATGTTCATGGAGAGCTCCAGAAGTACAAAACAATCTGCCATTCACTTCATCCCTCCATATGGTACATGCGCCAGCCCTGCCCCACTGCTCAGACACAGGCCTGTCAAGGAAGGGGCCTGCCCAGCTGATTTACTGATAATCCCAGATATCCAGTCCCCTCATGGCAGGTAGGAGAGAACTGTAGGGGCAACACACACTTGGAGCTGTGATTGCAATGGCAGGACTAGGAAGCATAGGTAGAGATGTGTGGGGCCCAGGACTGGAATATCAAAGAATTTTGCTGGCAGAACTGACAAAGCAGGGGAGAGGAGTCAGCCCAGGCCCGCCAGAGGCATGCCTTGTTCAAGCTAAGAGAACAGCGCCATTCTCTAGCATGCCTGCTGAAATTCACTGACAAAGTAAAGACTCACACAACCCAGCTGACAGCAGCACATTTTGCTATTTGCCCAGACTTCCCTCCAAGCATCCCTGCAGCCTGCACTTAGCAGAAGCAGCCTGTGCCTGCCACAGGGAATCCAGTGAATGCAGGAGGCAAGTGCATCCAGTGGGAAGTCTGGCCACTATGTGACTGCTTTGCTAAAGTCCAAGGTTTAGCAAATTTCTGTCAGCAATTATTGATTGGAAAAATTAAGCAAGGATTTTTTTTTCTATTGGGATAGGATTACCAGCAATTACACAGAAAGCTCTGCTGGGTCAGAGAAATACGGAATATCTTTTCTATAGTATTCATATGATCAGCTGCACACATACGCACACACAGACCTACGCACATGGGCATCTACATACACAATCCTTTTTGCATCACCCTGTCTTCACAGAGCGGTGCACACATGCACAGAAACACACCAGCACCAGAGCAAGCATAAATGGAAAACACTAATGAAGTCACTGGAGCTAGAACAGCGGAGAATCCGCCAGAGCAACATGCCAGTTGGTACCTGGGTGCACATAACCTGACCATTCACAGTAGTACAGAAAAAGCCTCTGTTAAGGGTATCTTGGATGCCCATCACTTCCTCTAGCTCACAGCAGAGAATTCACAATGCTTCCCCCTGCCCCTGTCCTCCCCACTCACAGGAGGGGATGCCTGCAAGTAGTGCTGCTCTAGGCAGGAAAGGATGTAGGAGAAAGAATTCCTCCTCCTTTTCTCCCTGTACCTATCCCTCCCTACCTTTGCTGATGAGCCCCCAGTTTGTCGGGTGCTGTCACTGACCATTCCCTTGGCTAGCTGCCCACTGAGTCTCTCCAGCATTCCTTGCTGTCAAGCCCCGTCCTTGCCCATTTCCTTTTCCAGCCTCCCCATCTTCTGTCTCCAGATTCTTCAATGGAAAATTGCTGACGAAATAGGACCCTTTACTAGGCCCCTCCAAACTAATTCATTTCTTTCACCACCTCTCTCTTCCTCTACTATGCTGGAGGCTTCTCCCTTCCCCTCCTCCCAAAATGCTCCCTGCACCCCTGGGGCCAAGCGGGCAGCTCTGCAAAAGCCTTTGTGAAGGCTCCAGAGTTACTACATGAATGACAGGAGGTGTGGAGCCCTCCCCCCCTCCCCCCATTCGCCCCTCACCATGGCCCCGAGCACTTGCAGTACAGCACACAGACTCAGACTCGGACAGGGCCATGGACAGAGCACATACCCAGCTCACCAAAATCTCCTTCAGGCTGTTCAGTCCCGTCTGGGGGCCCTGGACACCGGCAGAGAATCCAGTGAATGTAGGAAGCAAGTCAAGGTGCCTATAACTCAGAGAGCAAGAGACAGAGTTAAGAAAAAGATCCCGTCTCTCCCCTCCTTCTGTCCCTCCCCTTCAACCAGATCTCCATGCCAAATTATTACCAACTTCACTTGTGGGTGGTGAAATTGGAAAAAGGGGAGTGTGCATCAGAGAGAAAGAGAGAGAGAGAGAGAAAGAGAGAGAGAGAGAGAGGTTTCGTTCCAGCTGCCTTACAACATTTCTCTTGTCAGACCTTGAACTGTAATATGAGGCCCTGACAGAGGCAAAATGAGGCAGAAGCCATGCTCGGCAGAACTAAGGCCAAAAGTTTGCAGCCAGCGATTACAACACTCGGTGGAACTAATCCAAATCCTCTCACACTCACTGGAACGAAGCAAACTCTGTTCTTGTAGATAAAGCCTGACCTAACTGCTATGCGAGCCCAGCTCTTTAAATTGTGGAATCCCTTTAGAGCACCCTGAGACATGGGATGGATTGCATCAACATCCAACAGGAATGATTATGTTAAACCTGCTTAAGTGGTGGAGCACAGAACATAATAGCAAGGATCAAGCGTACAGCTGCCAACAGGCAAAATGCAGTGCAAGAACTGGGAGAAATGTTTATTCCACAGCACTCCTCTAGTTCACTAAAATGTGTAAACTACTACAAATTCCCTTGCCACATTCACTTGCTTGATGAGGTCTCTCATCCAGGGTAAACAGTCCCCCAGGTTTTGTTTGATAAAAACACCTTGCGTTCCCCCTTGTCTTAATGTTTTGTTAAAATGAACACTCTGGTATCTTATAACTGGACCTCTCTCTACATTAGAGCAAATTTGTCTCTCTCTTCAGCTGAGCTGTTCACGTGGTGAGTAACAGGGTGGGATGTGCTAGTTCCTCCAGTTTGCTCACTGGTATTTGGTTTTCCCCTCTGACTCTAAAATGCTCTTTTGTCTAATTGCCTGAATAATAATGATGTAGCCGCTCCCCATAAACATGTGCCCACATACCGTAAGATAAACTTTGTGTTATCAGGAGCCAGAAGTTCACACAGGGTTCCTAGCACATTCTTTGACTCCACCATATGTTGAATTGCCCATTACTGGAAGGAACCACAGGTGGAAGAGCAAAGCCACTGGGAATCAACACATCTCCTTGCAGGGCTGGGTCCTTGAGAAAACAAAGACAGTGTGCAAGTGTGTGCAGGCACTCCAGGTCACAGCTAAATATTTTGAATGGCTCTTGATGGTGCAGGACAGGTCTGGACGGCATTCGCAAAGAGACTATAAAGTCGTGCTGAGTGACTTCTCCAGACTGAATGAAAGCTTCTCACTGCCCTTTTCCAGCCCTCCCATTCCTCCTACACAGGAAACATATCCAAGGTGTAGCCAGGGATTGCCTCTTTCCTTTGATTCTTATGCTTGGCTGATGTAGCAGGCTCTAAAGGTTGGTAAAGCTGCTATAAGTCAAAACCAGTTACACTGGGACCCACAGTGGCCTACACTACACCCATGGGCAGATCCAGGATTTTTTAAAGGGGGGTGTCCAGGGTGCAGTATTCCTCCCTGTTCCCAGTCTCCTTCCCCTCTCTCTCCCTCCATCAGGGCAAGCAGACCACAACATGGGAGCAGTAGGTAGGGACTTTTTTTAAGTCCCCGAGTCACGTAAGAATTCTCCACCCTGCTCTCGGCACCCCAGTCAGCTCTCAGTTTGAAAATGGCTAAACCCCTCCCCTCCATTCCTTACCCTGTCTACTTGCACCTGAAAATGGAGTGCGGCCTCACCACTGTATCCCTTCTGGATCCACCCCTGAGTATTCCTGGGATTGATGGAAACCCAGCATGCCCGCCAGTTATGCCACATGCCAAGCCAAAGTGTCAGAGCCCCTTATCCAGTATTCAGCTCAAGCACACTAGCCCTTTTTGTCCTACTTCAATACAAACATTTGATTTTTTCAGATTTTTCTGCAGAACAGAATTTGTTATTTGTTTGTTGGTTTGGTTTTCCCAGCTATAGCTATAAGGCACCTCCTACTGGCATAGCTGTTCAAACTGCATATTACCATCTTGGTAAAAAAGAAAAGAAAAGTTAAACTGCTGCCTTGTACAATATGCTCTTTTAGACCAGCCATGAGAAAGGCCTCATGAAGATTTAGCCCAGCCACAGTTCCCTAGCTGCCATGTTATGCTGCGAGAAAGCCTCCCATGGATGCGAGTGTATGACCAAAGGCATTTTATGACATGCAACAAAACAGACTCCAGACAAGAAATCCCTGCAAAGGATAAGTAACATGACAGCAAATAGATCCCTCTATTCAAGTTTGCTCTTCTCCAGCCACTATGCAGCTAAGGCAACTCCACACAGTGGGTAGTAGAGGAAGTTAAATATATGTACATGACATTTGCAGGAGATAGTAAAGGACTGAGGATTAATGCAAAAGGGCCTATCCACAGAAATTAGGAACACAGGCAAGAAGAAGAAAAAATGAGGTTCACGCTGGAATGTAAATACAAACCAGTGGAAAAACCTTGAAACAGATATGCACAGTGCTGAGAGAGAAAGCAGGAAGCAGACATGCTGGCAACAGGGCTCCAACACATGGGTACATGGAGGGAGTGAGAGTAGCCTTCTTAAAAGCTCTGCCTAGGTAAGTCACCAAGAGATAGCTCAGGGTAGATTTGGGCTGTCATTCAGTATAGAGCCATGTGTACTTCTTGGGTTCACTGGCCTCCTTGAGCTTGGCTGCCCCTCAGCTGGACCACAGTGGACCCAAGGGCTCTGCCAAGTCTTTGGGTTTAGATCAGGACAAAAATCAGTGATGTCAGCTCCCAGAGGTTTCTGACCTGTGGCACCAAAATGAAGCAGCACCTGCAGTCAGATGTAGGGATGCATGATCCTCCCACTCCTTTCCTGCAGGAGCAATGGGATAGTTAACACTGCTGACATTTAAATTATCACCACTGGGCATCCCAAGTTAACACCTCCACAGCTCGTGAGAGGCAGTTCACACCTCTCAGAGCAAATGGCCCAGCGCCTCCCCAGATCTACTTGCACACCCTATGTTCAATTCACATTGCTGAGGCTTTCTTCACAACTCTAACAGCTGGAGAGTTCATTTTTCTTTAAAAAAAAAAACAAAAAATGAGAGCAAGAGATTCAAGCTGGTGGCTTCAGGGAGATGCCAGCATGCTGTACTGGGGCATGCTGGATGTTTACAAGCCCTGGCTGAAAGAGAACTAGCAGCCATAGCAGAAAGAGAATCTGACGCAAAATTTGAATAAAGACCCGGTCACAAAAATAGCCAATGTGCTTTTGAGCTGTGTACAAGGAAGTGTCATGCCTCAGAGCAGAGAGCTTAATAGTCCTTCTGTAGATGGCTCTGGCACAAGAATAGCCTGCTTTTGTACAGCACTGTGCATCTGCAACTCTGAAAAGTGCTTTACAAGGATGTCCGTATAATTACCCCCATTTTACAGATGGGGAAGAAAACTTGTCTGACATCACTCAAAAGGCCAGAACCAGAGCTGGGAATAGAACCCCATTTCCCAGGGCCCAGCCCAGTACCCTAAGTACTACCTCCAGCTCCTTGCACATAAATTGTGATGTACCATTCTAGTGGTGTTGTGGAGCTATCCTTCCTCTAGAATCTTTATGGGGTGCAAGAAACCAGAGCAAGGTGTGATCCTACTCTGCTCAGCAGGTGACAGAATGCTTCTAGAGAAAATTTGCATGCTGCTTTAGATTAGAGATAATTTCATAGTTGGTAGGGTCAGAAGGGACCTGAGCAGATCATCAAGTCCGACCCCCTGCCATGGCAGGAAAAAGTACTGGGGTCAAACGACCCCAGCGAGGTGTTCGTCTAACCTCCTCTTAAAGACCCCCAGGGTAGGAGCCAGCACCACTTCTCTTGGAAGTTGGTTCCAGATCCTAGCCGCCCTGTGAAGTAGTGCCTCCTGATATCTAGTCTGAATCTACCCTCTGCCAGCTTGTGACTGTTATTTCTAGTCACTCCTGGTAGTGTTCGGGGGAACAGGGACTCACCCAATGCCTGCTGGTCCCCTCTGACTAGTTTGTAACAGGCCACTAGATCCCCCCTCAGCCTTCTCTTGTGGAGGCTGAACAGGTTCAGGTCCCTTAGCCTCTCCTCATACGGCCTGCCCTGCTGTCCCCTGATCATATGGGTGGCCCTCCTCTGGACCCTCTCAATGCTGTCCACATCCCTCCTGAAGTGTGGCACCCAGAACTGGACGCAGTACTCCAACTGCAGCCTGACCAGTGCCGCATAGAGGGGGAGGATCACCTCCTTGGACCTGCTCGAGATGTATCTGTGGATGCATGACAAGGTGTGGTTGGCCTTCCTGACTGCGTCCCCACACTGTCGGCCCATGTTCATTTTGGCATCAATAATGACTCCAAGATCCTTTTCAGTCTCTGCACTGATGAGAAAGGAGTTCCCCAGCCTGTAGGTGTGCTGCTGGTTCTTCCTCCCCAGGTGCAGCACCTTGCACTTGTCAGTGTTGAAACCCATCCTGTTCTCATCTGCCCACCCCTGTAACCTGTCTAAGTCCAATTGCAGCCTATTCCTCCCTTCTAGAGTGCCCACATCCCCCCACATCTTTGTGTCATCAGCAAATTTGAATAGGGTGCTTTTTACCCCCTTGTCCAAGTCACTGATGAAGATGTTGAACAGTGCGGGTCTGAGGACCGAGCCCTGGGGGACCCCACTACCCACATCCCTCCAGGTCGAAAATGACCCACTTTCCCCTTGCAGCATCACTTAAAACTGCGCTGGAGTATACCACATCATACACACTGAAGGCCTTGCAAAGTCGTTTACACTCCGACTGGAAGATGCACTTTGCCATTAGAAACATGAGCCTGGGAGTTTCACCCATGAGTCATGAAAGTTTCCTTCCCCTTTTGCTCCCATCCATCTTCAATAGGCAGGGGATGGAGAAGGACTTTCACGCAGTTTTAAACCTAATCCCACAAGGAGCAAAACAATGGGGAAGGGCTTTCCTGTGTAGCTGAGGTTAAGAAACACAGAATTCCCCTGTAGTCAGTGTCAAGGGGGGCTAAACACTGGCACAACTCCATAGATATGGAGCTTGACCTTTCTGGTCAAGCAAGAAAGAAGGTGGTATGAAACACCAAAAGCAGGACTGCCCACACTGTACTTGTTCATGTCACAACCCAGTGATTTTTGTGCCTCGGCACTATGGAATTTCCTGGCCACATGAGAGCTCCTTTGCATGGCACAGTGTTCTGCTGCAATTGAGAACCCGTGTGTAGGAGAGAGTTCCCGCCAATTTGCAGTTTCCTTTGCAGGATGCATTTCTTCTTTGCAGCACAGAAATGCACGGTGCAAAGAGTTCCCGCTATTCGAATGTAAATTTGTGCCCCGCTATTGGCCAGTGCTAAATTATTCACACGTGGCGGCTAGTAATTGGCTCGCTGGCCGTTTAAAATTCCGCGCGACTTCCGCCCAAGTCGAAGAGCTTTGAGCACGCTGCAGAATGCCTCTGAAGTTATCTGACTTGCGGCTGCCGATCGATAGACTGATCACCTATCAATCTTTCTTCCTGTCACCGAGCGCAACCCCGACGTACCCCTTTCCCCGCCAGCTTCGAATTGCGGACGGATTAACTGGCTTGGGCCCCGCCAGCTGGAACAACTC
>NW_005842265.1:96737-107214 GCF_000455745.1 Alligator sinensis | reverse complement strand
CTTGGGCGTGCCGATCGATAGACTGATCACCTATCGATCTTTCTTCCCGTCACCGAGCGCAACCCCGACGTACCCCTTTCCCCTCCGGCTTTGAATTGCGGACGGATTAACTGGCTTGGGCCCCGCCAGCTGGAACAACTCGTGTGGTTGTTCCGACGACCGGACCACCTGCGTCGTGATTGCAAGCGGCGTGAGTAAAGTTTTTTACAACCAATAAGTTGTGTCTGCCTCTCCATTCACCAGCCCGCCCTGACATACGATCGTAACTCGAGTTGGCCCTGGCCGTCCGAGACAGTTCAGAGAAGGAGGACTCTGGACTCCATAGCTACCAACCCGGCACAGGTCACACTGAAGTACCCTTCTTGGGAGGATCGCTCCTGCTCTCAGCCTGGCAGGTAAGCAGGGTTCCCACCAGACATGGGCATGAATTTTGGCACTGCTAAGAGGCCAAACACTGAGCTGGCGGGCTGAGATGTAGCAGGCTTCTTCAGCCTGTGGATGCTTTTGTTCTTTTCCATTGACTGCTAGCCCTCACAATGGCAACATGTTATGTCTCAACAACCTTCCTCTTCTCTATTTACTTCTTGCCAGCTGGCAGAGCTCCTCTGCTTCTCATCCCTTTCTTCTCTAAGCAGGTGCAAAGTTTTAGTGATGTTATTCAGGTTCCCCCACCCCACTTATTTCTTCTGTGTTTTGTTGTGACATGGCTTTGAAATGATCAGCTTCGAGCAGTTCCAGGAAACTCCCTTCCTGGCACAGAGCAGACACACAAGGATGGGGTGGAACAGATGCCAGCAGCACTATCCCATGGACACACCAGTTCCCAGGAGCTTGGGTACTACTATCAGCCCATCAGCTCAACGACCCTTGAAGGGCCACAGCATGTGAGACTGCACAGCAGTGCAGCTCTGCCAACTCCTATAAGTGCATCACGATCATGATCTGTGTTTTCCCCCAAACCCCAGTGAATGTGTGCGGCCTAAGAGCACCTTAAAGGTTCTGAAACCAGAAGCCAAGGATAAAAGAACTCAAACCTTACCAGTAGTTTTTTTGTGTGTGTTTTTGGGGGGTTTTTTTAACAACATAATCTTAACAGCCAGGCTTTGATTTCTCAAAGCCTGGGATAGCAACACTGATAATGTGTTGCACTCAGCTGCTTCTCTCACTGTGACCACATGACCTTTGTGGTTATTGTCAAGGACAAAAGGTAGCACTTTCAGTTTCAAAACCACTGGCCTCTATAACCTCAGCTATAGACAGCTGTCAAGTGTATTAGCTTATGTATATCTTCTGAAAGCACTGAGGACAGCAGAGTTTCCCATTCTCTCCTCCTCCCCTTGGCCTATCCTCTTCTGCCTGGGTACTGCTGGGTTTCTCAAACATTACCTCTGCCCTGAAATCCCCTCCCTCCTCAGGCACTTGCAGAGAGGACCTGAAGAGCAAGGACAAGACTTAGCCATCTGAGGAGTGAAGGAGCTGATGCCAAAGTCGTCGGTAGATGAACTTTGTTGTAGGACTCGGGGTCAGGAGACCAGCAGCCCCCTGGACTCCACAGGCTGTAAGGGTACAAAGGGAAACATGGATCTGGAAAGTTAGGCAAGATGAGGCTGCCTGTGACCTTCGCTAGCCATAGTGCTGCAGAGACAGATACACATGGAATGAAAGAGAAACTGGAAGAGGGAAGTAGGAGAGACCAAGTGGAATGGTAACACCATGGCTTCTTTATACTCTGTCCTGGGGGGTCCCTCCTCTACTGCCATGCCCACTGCCCCAGAAAGAGGGCAGCAGACTAAAGGAGGGCAGCCATCTTTGAAACAAATCCACCTCATGCAACCTAGTTGTAGACTAATCCCAAACTGCAGAGCTCCACTCAGAGGGGGACTCAAGAGCTCTAGATTAGGGTATGCAGCTCCCTTTTATCCTCCATATTGTTATAAATGCAGCCTCCTCTGCAGACCTCGCGACCTAAGCTTCTATTTCTGGCATGGCTGAGAGCACATTGCTACTTAAAAGCGAGACTGTCACCATCATCTCTTCTTCCAGTTATAGAACTCCAAATTCTTCCCCAGGCAACACTGACACAAATGCTGTAGTGTGGGAAAAACAAGAGGACGGTTTTCTTTTAAAATTAGATATCTAGAAAGGTCCAACTTCCTTCTGATGATCAGTGACCCAGTTTGGGGTCTCAGAGACCTCTAATTTTAATGTAAACCTCTCCCATGTGCAGGAGAGGCCTGAGTCTCCAGCCTCATCCCCATTTTCCCCAAACTACCATATTTTCTCACCTACAACACACAACAGCATAAAATATGCACCTTGCTTTTGAACGGCAGAATGAAGAACAAAACCCCTTTCCTTCTGGCAGGTAGCTGAGTAGCAGCAGCTAGGGAGCTGAACCTGTTACTGTTTTGTTCCCTGAAAATCATGTGCAAATTTTACTTTTTGCTTCTGCCCAGTGGGGCACAAACTGCTTGTATTGTATGTCTCGCACACAATGCACACTGCAATCACCAGCAGCTGGCTTTTCAAAAAAAAAAAGGGCATGTTGCATGCAAGGAAGTACAGTCTTAGATTCACTTTTCAGATTGGTCAATTAAACATGCAGTATTCAAGGTCTTCAGCTGTCTCTCAGCTAAGATACTATCAAAATGTCTCCAGCTGAAGGAGGCATGAGTAACAGTAAAGCTCTCAGGTGACCAGAGTGAGCACCAGAAACATGTTCTAAAGCAGGGGTCAACAGCCTACAGCTGGCAGGCTGGATCCAGCACATGATCTGCTGTGATCTGGCCTGCAGAAGGAATTAGCAGCATGCAATGAGAAGGGTGCCAGAATGGAGGCATCCCCTCCCCACAAGAAGTCTGTTTCACCTTACAACAACCACTGCTTTTCTTACTGCCCATTGTTGCCAACACTGGCAACCAGCAGCACTCAAGGTGAAAGGTGGCAGGAGCTGTAGTAGGGAGCATAAGAGGACTCACCTGGTTTGCAAAGCACAAGTCGAGCAGACATTGTCGGGGGAGAGGGATAGTCAGGGAAGTGTGCAAGGGCCAAGTGGTGATCTGACTTTAGGCTGAAGTATGTAACTTCAGTCCATCCTTTGTAGACAGTAACTGACCCCTTCCAGAAAGAGAATCCCAAAACTTTGCTCATGTCAAATTCAACCCCCTGCCAGAACAACTGCACCCATATAGGGAAAGGTAGTACTGGAAGAGGCCTCCTAGGCCAGTGCATCCAGTGCTTTCTTATGTAGACATCCATTTATCCAAAGATTCCTAAAAACAGTCCACTCCAAAAAACTGCACACCACAATAAGGCACAAAACTGGAAACACCATAAACACCTTGCCATGTGCCATAGATAAAAGCAGGAGACAAGGGCACAGCCAATGCCACTTCAATGGCAGATAAGTAATGTTTTTTAATGCATGCTCACAGGATCCTAGAAAGAAAACCATGCTCTGCACCACAGAGAAAGACAAAACCCCAGCCACACACACCTTGCCAATTTAATCTGTGGGGGGGAATTCCTTCCTGACCCCAAATTTGATTATTGGTGTAACCCTGAGCAGAAGAGCTATATCTCCTAGTCAGGAACTTAAGGCACTACTTACCAGTAAGTCCCCAGTCCAAAACCCCGATCCTCAGCTGTGGCCAATGTCCAGTACTTCAGACAAAGGTGAAAAAAGCCCACAGAGGTTCACAGAACAGATTCTGCTCCATTGTGCTCCAAGCTTGACATCGTAGACAGAAAGAAGAGTGTCTTAGATTCATATTTATACCATGGTTTACTGGGTTTGGGGTTTTTTGGTTTCACTCAGACATCAGGGTCACTGGAAAAAGGACTATTTTGATAACCAAACTGAGGTGGAACCCTCTTAGCAGACTACCACTGCATATAGAAAACTCACTGGACTTCAGACATCAGCCATTCCTGAAGGCGGCTGTGAATGATAAACAATGGTTTATCAGAAGAAAAGTCTTAGCGAGATGAACAGAAACATTAAAATCTCTGTAGATTTTTTTCTTTGAGCAATCCTGAACGATTTTATAGACAACAATAACTCCACAGTTGAGATCTCTGGCAGGATCTCCACAAAATCCAAAAGAAAGGGTTTAATTCTTGATTGGATACCACAGAGTAAAAGTACTACAGGTCACTATTAATTTCACGTGGAGTCCTTTTGAGTTCATCCCCTTTCAATTATCTGGGAATTTTCCTTAGGAGTCTTTGCCACAGATTTCAACACACTTTTTAGACCTGAATCCTCACATCACGGGGTGGGTGGTGTAATCCCCATGTCACAAATGAAGAAAACTGAGGCACTGAGAGGTTACATGTTTTGCAAGGAGAGGTCACACAGAGCTTGGACCTGAGCCATTTCTCATGACTCCCAGACCTGTGCCCTGGCCCCAGGACCTTCTCTGCCAGCAGGGGCCTTTGGTTGATCCTCTAAATGACAATCCAGGGGATGACAGCAGAAGCCACGCATGCAAATAAAACCCATGAATGAATCTAAGTCTGCCCAATGTCATACATAATTCTGGGAGGGGGAGGGGGGTGATCAAGCCTTTTTCTGGACATAGGCAACCAAGTCTCTAAGGACCATCCCTCACACTCTGCCCCTCTAGAAAGGGGTAACTGCAGCCACAGATGAATGAGTTAGAAGAACATCTCTTCTGGATGAAGCAATGTAGAAGCTGTATCAGACAGTCCTGCACTTGCTGTTTGAGTACAGTCATATTACGGAGTCATAAGAATCCTTCCAACAGATTTGTTCAATTCTTTGGACTTTGCCATAGTTCCATGCCAAAAAGGACCAATAGATTACCTAGGCTGAATTTGTGTCTATCAAAGGCCATTCAGTTATAATCAGATACCCCTATATTGGGCTTGATCACTTGGGCTTAATAACTTGAAATAGACTAAAATATTAGTCTCTCAGGAGACTAAACTGTTTCATGCCATGGGCAGTGAACAGGACTTGCGAGAGCAGGGAACTGATGTGGTAAGAGGCACTCTGAGGATCCTCGGAGGTGAACCCCACCACATATTAGAGGAAGGCAAAACCTCACAACAGGTCCCTGCCAATCTGATACAGGGGAAATACCTTCTGGTGTCCAGTAGGACCTTGAGCAATTAAATTAAGATCTAAACATGAAAAAGAAAGATAAGTTTTAAAAGAGGAGGATTTTCAGTACTCTCTCAGGGCACTGCTCAACCCAGTCTGATATCCCACATCCAGCTGTGATCAAATCTCTCATACTTTGCCAGAAGACAAAGAAACCCCCCCCAGAATACATCTAGCCAGGTTTGCCCCATGGAAAAAAGAAGTGGTTAACTGTGGTAGTCTGAAGTCAGGCAAAAGGTAGGGCAGATCAGCACCTCAGAAGCTAACTGGTTCAAACAGGCATGAGTTGTCACAATAAGGCAACAACCTACTTCATCAGATTTTAGGAATGGATTGGCACTTAGGGGGACTGATCAGATCAATTAAGATAACCAGACAAGATTCTTTGTGTAAATCTGATATCTTTTATTAGACAACTCAAATATAAACAGGGCATTGAGCACCTAGAGGAACACTGCTTGGATGAAGGAATAGAGGTAGATGTTATTTACTTAGACTTTAAAAAGGCCTTTGACACAGTGTCACTACCAATTGTTATAAATAAACTAAACAGTTGCAATGTAGATTAGTACAGTCCAGTGGGTAGAAAATTGGCTTATGGGATGCACCCAAAGAGTGGTGGTGGATGGGTTGGTTTCTACCTGGCAAAATGTAGGCAGCAGAGTCCCGCAAAGCTGTGTCCTGGGACTGGTACGATTCAATATCTTCATTAGTGACTTGGACGAGGGAGTAGAAAGCACCCTGTCCATGTTTGCTGACAACACCAAACTATGGGGGGAGGTACACAAACTAGACAGCAGGGAGCAAATCCAGGCTGATTTGGACAGGCTGGGGAAGCGGGCCGAACAGAATAGGATGCAGTTAACAAGGATAAGTGTCATGTGTTGCACCTGAGGAGGAAGAATCATCCACACTCCTGTAGTCTGGGAGGTACCACTCTAAGTAGCACAACTGCGGAAAGGGATCTCGTAGTCAACTCCAAAACAAACATGAGTCACCAGTGTGATGAGATAATAAGTAAAGCAAACCGCACCCTTTCTTACATAAGTAGGTGCATCACAAACAGGTCTAGGGAGGTGATACTTCCCTCTGTGCAGCGTTGGTCAGGCCCCAGCTGGAGTACTGTATCCAGTTTGGGGCACTGCATTTCAGGAGGAATGTGGATGGCCTGGAGAGGGTTCAGAGGAGGGCCACTCGTCTGGTTGAAGGCCTACAGAAAAAACCTGTGTGGACCGATTAGGAGACCTGAACCTCTTCAGCCTCCGCAAGTGTTTACCAGGGCACCTGTCAGGGTAACTAGAAATAATGGCCACAAACTGGAAGAGAGCAAATTCAGATTGGACATTAGGAAGAAATTCTTTACCTGAATCCTCACATCACGAGGTGAGGGGTTGAGGGGAGTGAGGGGAGGGGAGTGAGGGTTGCTAAAATATGGAATATGCTTCCAAGGGAGGTGGTGCTGTCCCCTTCCTTGGAGGTATTTAAAAGGAGATTGGACAGACACCTGGCTGGGGTCCTCTGACCCCAGCACTCACTCCTGCTCAGGGCAGGGGGTCAGACTCAATGATCTAATAGGTCCTTTCTGACCCTAACTTCTATCTATGAAACTATAAAAACCTAAATAAACCTCCTTTGGGCATCAGGATCCTACTGCACTGGGGGCTGGTAATAAGAAACCTAATAGTGGCTGGGCTGAGCTCCTCTTTGCACTCAGGGGTTGGGAAGACAATTTCCAGGATGACAATGTGGTTACTTTCACAATCTTCCAATAATGTCAGCCTGCTCAGGGATGGATGCACAGGACTGACATTTTTAAAACTGCTGCTAGAATATCAAGTCCCTGAAGTAGTAAGGCCACCTTGTGGCTACTGGCAGGAATTGCAGAGGAGATTATGATTATTCATCCATTAGATATCCCCAAGCAACAGCACTAACGGAACGGGTAAGTAGCACCAATATGGATTCCCCAGCAGTCCCCAGAGAGCTGGGGACCTTGGAGTAGTTTGTCAACTCCTTGTGGTTTCCAGCACTTTTCAGGTTGTGAAAAGAGGGCAAAAGGGGTACATGGTCTCTGAAGACAAGTAGCACAATGCAAGGGTTTACCACCCACCTAGCATATTTATCCAGGAACCTGTCCTGCATAGATCTAATCTACTCAGGGTTCCTGGTTTCCCTTGGACTGGACAGCCCAACAGAATGTCCCTCACTCCTGGCCTCCTGTGAAGGCCTACCAACATACCAGCCACCAACTGCTCTTCTAGTTCTAGGGGCCCGCACAGCTCTAATGCAAATCCAGCTCGGCATGAAGCATCCCAGCTCTACCCATGCATCTAAGCCCTGTGCAAAAGGACTTCCTTGTCTGCCCTTATATTGTAGCTCTTGGCCTGTGAACGCTCCCTGTTATTTCAGCCCTAAGATCAGTCCCTCTCTCTAAGTCTCTGCCAGCATATCCTGCTCCTGCTCCAATGTACCTCCCCCATTACATCCATCTCAGGCCCCACAACACAGCTCTGCCAATAAGCATCACTCCTGACTTGCAACAGACAGGACTCTTGAGTTTCAGACGTATGGATATGAATAACACTTGCTTGAGATTTACCAGCTTCCTTTGGATTTATTTGGGGCCCAATAAATGGATTTATTTATTTGGGGCCCCTGGGGGCCACCTCCATGTCTTCCTCTATGGCAGGGTACAGCATATTTTGCTAGTTCTGGGAGGGGAGTGAAGGGAGCAAAAGGGTAATAACACTAGCAACTCCCCTCATTGCCAAGGCTCTCTTGGCCATCAAAATGACCAGTGCTTCTGCCTACAGAGGTTGCACTAGCCAAACAAACCCAGGGCAGCTCTGGGCAAAAGCACCAGCCTCTAAGTGACAAGGACTCCTTGAGCGGGGAGGTAGTCCCCTGTAAAGAGAATGCAACGGACAAAATGGAGTCAGAGCCACTCTGGAGTAGAAAGAACAAGTGTTTAATGGAATGAATGGAGAAGTCCCCAAAGTCCACATGGGAAAAAACGCCCCTGTATAAGACTCCGACCATCTCCACTCCAGGGCTCAGTCCTGGCTTGAATTGGCTTTGGGACGCGTTCTCCAGGGAAGGAATTAAGGTGCATCATTCGCTCCACAGTGTCCCTGGTGACCGTTCCATGGCAGCCCCTGCTGAGCACATCAAATCTTCCAGGAAAGGGAGATTGGCTCACAAGTCCCTCTCCCCTTGGCAAGAGGAGAATCGTTGGGTTATCAGACAGGTGAAAGGGGTGCACACAACAATCCACAGGGCTGTGCTGGCCCTAGCAGTTAGAACCAAGCTCTGTCAGCATTAAGAGACCAGCTCTGGTGGATGGAGGGGGCTGCCCCACACCCAACCTGGAAGACAGGTCCGCAGCTGGGCATATTAACTGGCGAAACCTCTGCAAGGCAAAAATCAGACAGTCAACTGACCTGCAGGAAAGGATCCTGCCCACCCCACCAGCCTGCTTCTAGCAAGGACAGCACACAGCAGTGGGGCAAGGAGGAGCTTTGTAGTCATAGGAAAAAATCAACCTGGGATCTGAATAACTCATGACACCTCAAGCCTCCCTTGTAGAACTTCTGTCTTTAACTGCCAAGGATGTTCTAGACCAGGACTGTCTAACTTGTGAATTGCCCAGGGCTGCAGCCCCCTGGCCACATGCCACATTGACTGCACACCACACCACACAGTGCTGAGAGCTCCCTCTCCCCACTGCACCATGCCAAAGTCCCCACACCCAGCACCACGTGGCACTGGGTCCCCCAGGTCACCTGACCAGCTCCAGCAGAAGCAGCACCTGAACCAGGAGCCACAAGTTAAAACCTTGGGAGCCAGCTGCAGCCCATAAGTTGAAAGTTGGGCAGCCCTGCTCTAGAGTTACCCTGCCCAGCACACCTACACACAGTAATTTAAACAAGAGCTGGAGCCAACCTCAACGTTGGAACCCTCTGGAGATCGCCCTCAGCTGCGCTTGTGTGAGTTCTGGGTACGGAGTGAGAAAGGCTCCTTTCCCTGCTCCTGACCAGGACTTTGAACAGCCAAAATACAGGCAAGTGGCAAAGCATCAAACCCTGTTTTTACAAGGGATCCATCCTCTGCACAGTACCAACAGGCGACCATGAGACCAATCATCCCCTACACCTCTTCCAAGCAGCAGCACTCACACTTATCCCTCTGGTGGTCAAGGCTGCAGGAATCCCAGAGCCACACATAGCACTGGCATACAGGCAATAACTCACCTTCCACTGACCTCAGCAGGAGTTTGCCAATGGAAGGCTTGCAGAAAGCAGAGCTGCCTCTGTCTGGATATGCAAACCACAGGGACTCCAAGCCAGTCCTCTGTTCCAATCCATCCCCATGCACTGCTCTGGGGTGCAGGAAGTCTTGTGAAAAACTCAGGAATTTCCCAGTGCTCATGGTTCCAGCATAGCCAACATGAATGCTTTCTACTAATGCTCCTCTGCAGCCCTGGGGAGCCTCATTGAAGGAGTGAGGGACCTCACAGCATGGTCCAAGCATGCTGTGCTTTAGCAGGCCTCTGCTTCCCACACTGGGCCATGAGAACCACAACATAACTACTGGACAGAAAGCTCTAGCTTGTACTAGAGGTACTAGAGACTGAGCAGGTACCTCAGTGCCCCCAAATACTGCAAAAATGCATGCAAAGGTGGCTTCAAGCTTCCAATGGTGGCACTGCTGCCCTCTGTTACAGCACAAGCGCAGCCTAGAGGTCCCACTGCATGGCCTAGCCAGTCCTGCGCTCCGTGGTGTCCATATGCCAGATGTCCCTCCCACCCAATAATGTGGACCTGTCCGCCTTCCACAGAGCTGTGTACTGGCAGCAGTTGAAGAGATGAGTCAATACTAAGAGGCACAGGATGCGAGACAGCTCTGAACAGCCCTCCAGCCAGCCTGAATTCAATGATGCCGCTCATTTTTCAGAGTAAGAGACTAAGCCTCAGTAAATTAATTCAAGATACTATTAATACCACACCAAGGCTGCTTTGTGAGGCAATCATTCCATTACACCAGCAGCTTTTCAAGTCCCTCCCAGCCCCAATCCAGCCTGTATCCAGACCCAGGAGCAGCAGCCTTACCTTTCTCAGGGAGCCCTTGATTGTGGAGAGCTTGTAGAGGATCCAAAGAGGGATGCACACCATGGATGAGAGGGCCAGCAGCCAGCCCAGTGTATCTCCCCACCAGGGGTATACATACTTCTTGTTGTAAGTCAGTGGTGTGTATTTAATTAAAGAGAACAGGAAGGTTGCCTGTTGGGGTGAAAGAGGCCAAGAAAAGAGGAGGAGAGGAAAGCAATCTAGCTAACTAAAATGGTCTCCC
>NW_005842265.1:69744-96727 GCF_000455745.1 Alligator sinensis | reverse complement strand
CGCCCCTGCCACTGACCCAGCAGCAAAAGCCCACTACATCTCAACCAGCTTGCCCTAGCAGTAGTCATAGCTACTGTCTAGTAATCTGCTCCCAGTTATTCCATGACTAAACCATGTCCTGGGCACATACAGCTGCCATGGGGATCATTTAATCCATTCACACAGAAGCAGATTTCCAAACCACGGGCCACTTCACCCAAAGGAGCAGTCAAAGGTCATAGGGCTCTTGTTGTCCTTCACAGATACTGTGACAAGACACCCCAAGACAGCTCATTATATTACAATCTTTGCTCCTTCCCCACTGCAGTTTCACAGCGTACTTGCTACCTATTTAACTTGGTCCCAAGACAGGGACCCAAGCACTACGAACAGTGACCCAGTCTCCCCACTCCCACAGTGGCCGAAACCCAGTTCCACCCTTCCCAGATGCACACTGGTGGCCCCCAGTGTCCTGCCAGCTCTCACCAGGCAGACCGCTGGTGTGATGAATAACCAGCAGTACTTGATAAGAGGCCATGGCCGATAGCCAATCATGTCTTCAATATTATCATAGAAACGGTCAGCTCCTGAAGGGAAGGGAAGAGGTACCCTATTAACAGAAGGAACAACAGTAACAGAGGTAGCTTCTCTTGCAGGAATCCAACCAACTCCCACTGGGCACTGCTGTGAGGCACAACCTCCCACCATCTTCATCCCAGGATGCTCAAGCAAGGACACATAAAAGGAAGGGTACAAGGGTATCAGGTTTATCAAGAAGACCCGTGGACTGATTGAGAGACCAGCCCCACAGAGAACCAGGCAGAAGGCTCCGAGTCATTAAAACTCATCGACTCCCACTTACCGTACACCCAGCCAATACAGAGCGTCTCAAAGATGGCAACGAAGAGCAGGCACATGCCACTGGCAGCATAATAATCAAATAGTTGGAAAATGTACATCCCACCCTGGGAAGGGGAAAGGAGGTAGGGAATGGAGAGAGGAGAGAGAAATCTAAATCAGGAACTAGTGAAGAGGTTTATCCAGAGAAAGAACCAGCTCCATTCTACCAAGAATCCTTGGTGACTTTCTGCTCCCTTACAGCACAATTTCAGTCAACTGCAAGCAGAAAAAGCCACTCCCCTTATACCCCAAATATGAAGCAGTGCCAGGGACCTGCCTCAAAATCCCAGTCTCAGTAGACCATCGGTGCTCTGTCTATGGACCCTCATTTCCATGAGAAGTAAAAAGGCAAGTTACTGTCTATCTGGGCACCTGTGGCTATTTAAGACAGACTGGAAAAAATAATTCTGACAAAAACAAACAGAGAAAGACACCTCAAAGGCAAAAAGGCTTAGTGTCCCTGATTTTCCAAACTCAGCCTCCAAATATGCATCAAGACTGTGCATGAATTCCTCAGGCCCATCATCATGGGCTCACCTCTTGGCCCTTCAGGTACTTACCTTCCTTGATCTGCAGGCACTGCTGCAGTGAATTCCAGGCCCCAAAGTGCCAGTACAAAGCTAGAGGCAGCTGTTCAAAATCAGGCTCAAAGAAATGCAGGAAGAGGCAAAGAAAGACCACCAGCCCCTGGACAATAGCCCCTTCCTCTGCTAACAGGGAAACTAGGCACGATTCTGGTTCATCCCAGCTCGTACACCAGCAGAATTTCACCGATGTACACAAGGTCAGAGTAAGTCTCATCATATTTCACTGTAAATGCAAATTGCTAGCTAGTCAGGTAGGAGGAAGGAGGGCAAAAGGTCTCAATTAATTTGCAACTGAGATGGGGCTATGGCTTGCTTTGCTTTGCAAAACAGTGACCAGAATCTTAACTTCTAGCAATTCACTCTGATGTCAAGGTGGGATAGTTTCATAGTTGGTAAGGTCGGAAGGGACCTGAGCAGATCATCAAGTCTGACCCCCTACCATGACAGGAAAAAGTACTGGGGTCAAATGACCCCAGCAAGGTGTTCATCCAACCTCCTCCTAAAGACCCCCAGGGTAGGAGCCAGCACCACCTCACTTGGAAGTAGATTCCAGGTCCTAGCCGCCTCGACAGCGAAGTAGCACCTCCTGATATCCAGCCTGAATCTACCCAGTTGGTAGTTGGATGGATGTCCAGGCTACATGTCTACAGAAGAACAGGATCCAAGGGTTTAGGACAGGAAGGGAAAAATGCAATATCTGAAAAGTATCACAGGGGAAGGAAACTGCAGTTGCCTAGGTTGGAACTGGGTGGATCACTGCAACTACCCCCACTTTGTTAGAAGACACCCCAGGATCTTACAAGTCCACTACAAGCCACTTTAAAATCTTACCCAAAAGTTGACACCTCCAGCATGAGTGTGCCTACTAGCAATTTGTACTGAGTTCAGAGGAAAAAGCACTACCTGCTGGTCAGGAATCCAGGTTTTCCATTTCCCTCAGAAAAATGGAAAAAACCCACAGATTTTTCCTTTTAACAAAGAAAAAAAGTGGGTTTTTTATTTTAATGGAGATACCCACAGATTTTCCATGTTTGCAAAGAGCTCTCTGCAGGCTGGTAGAGTTCAAGCATGCACAGGCTTCTTGCAAAAAGGGTGACAGACCCTAAGACCTGTCCCAATGGAGAGGGAAAGGGGGATGGGGCAGGGCCTGAGACTCTCAGGCAGCCAGGGCTTGGCTCAGGCTCACTTTCCCTCCTGGAGTCTTTGGGGTAAGTGGGACTTGCAGCAGGCTGGGGGCAGCTGGGGGCCCCCTCCAGTGGTCTGGGGTGGCTGGGGGTCAGGGATGGGGGGCACCAGCAGTGCTGGGTGAGGGGGCCCTGTGGGGTGGGTGCAGGTGTAGGTGCAGGGCTGGGGGTGGGGCTATGGGAAGAGCCAGCAGAGCAGGTGGGGGTGTATGGGTGGGGGCTGAGGGAGCCAGGAGGTGTCCGTGGGAAGCCCCATGGCAAAGGCCAGCCAGCCCAATGGCATGTGGACTGGGAGCTGCGTGCCACCAGGCCAAGCGGGAGCCACACACGGAGTCATGGAGTCATGCACTATCAGTCCAGGCAGGCTCCATGGGTGGCTTCCTGATGGAGTGCTGGAAGCCCCATGGCCAGCTCCGTGCCTCCATGTAAGTGAGGGGGGCAGCAGGAACTCTGATTTTCCATGATGAAAAGCCCAAAATGAAATGCCAAAATATATAGGTATTTAGAATTTCTTTTATTAGAGTAATTGAGGCACTGGTAGGCTCCCAAATTTCTTTAAAACTGTATACACATCAATAAAACATTGTATTCAATTGATACAATGTTTCAGTTGAATACTGAACATTGTATTCACAGAGAATTTACAATTCACAATTTTTTTTGTACTAGAGAATTTGCTATTTTTATCTGAGAAAACCAGGATCCCTGCTGCTGACCCAGTAACAACACATCTAACAGCACCTATTGGCCTTCTTTGGGTCTCCCATCTGAGCACTGACCCACTGAGCCTCTGGAAAAATTACATGCTCCCAGACCACCCACAAGGCCTAGGGCCCTCTTTCTGTTCCGATTCCAGTTGGGCATGACAAGAGCATCACACAGATTATGAGCTGTAACCTACCTCAGTAAGCATAATCAGTCCTATCAGGTATGAGAGGATGGAAACAAGTAGAATAAGGATCTCTCGGCGGTTTTTCTTCCGGAAGATGTTAGGATACATATCAACGAGTGCTGTCACCAGGCTCTCCACACAGACAAACTAGGAAGAGAATTCACATGCCCATCAGCTCACTCCTATTACACCAGCTTCATTTCTCCTCTACTCTTCATTCCCCCACTCTCAGCACATGGATACTGCAAAACCTGAAGCCCAGAGAATGCCCCAAACACTCTGTGATCCTGTGATCTTTGAATAAGCTATGGGTACTGCATAGGGGCTGCACAGTTTACAGGATATCTATCCAAATCCCTTCCTACACAGCCAAGAAACTTTCCCCATGACATCTGGAATGGGGAGACTCGAGGTCATGGCAACAGCATCAGACTGGGCCCAGATCAGACTGCAGCATCCAGCATCAGATCAGCATCCAGATCAGACTGGGCCCTGCTGGTACTAGGCACTGCAAACACAGACTAAGCAGCTGGACACACAAGAATGTCTACACTCATGTAACTGACTTTTATATTGCTGTGCAGATGGTTCAATGAGTGTGTAGATGGTTCAAACCTCTGCACACAAACTGAGTAATGTCACCCAACCTGGTATAGAATTACCCCCGAGAGCCTCAGTAATAAAACCGCACTAGCATACTGTACAACACGGTAGAGGTTGTGTGTCTTATGTACACTCCAGGGCAGATATTGCACAAGATAAACAGGCATAATTGGCAAGGGATCTCATAGCCTACAACCTGTAATACTGGAATAAGCTGCTGGCTAGTCTGCTTCTGATCCTGGTGTGATTTACATGGCTGTCCAAAGCTATTGCATTGCGTGTTGTGACAGTAGCGTGTTGCATGTCCAGGCTCTGAAACAGTCCTTTCCTCAAAGAGCATGCAATCAAAAACATATCCAGGCTGGTTTTAAACAAGCAGGTTTAGGGACAGATACCAGCCTAGCCATGGAATCACAAAGTTCAGTGGGACTGCCTATCTGCCAGTCAAGAGGGACAAATGTGTGCATGTGTCTTTACCTGGCTATCCAGTCCAAGCAAAACGACCATCAGGAAGAAAAAGCAGGCCCAGAGTGGGGAAAAAGGCAGCATGACCACAGCTCGAGGGTAAGCAATAAATGCCAGACCAGGCCCTGAAAAGAGAAGGTAATTTATGGCAGGTAGTGATGGCCAGATCTGAAAGCCAGCAGCTATACTAGCAGCCTCTAAGAAAGGGAAGAAGAGGTCATCATAGCAGCTCAGCACTGCTCAGAACTGGTCTTCAGAGTCCATCCAGCTGCACAGTACATACTCACCTTCCACAGCGCACTCCCTGTCGCTAGCAGCCAGTGACCAAAAGGCTTCAGTGCTGGGAGACAGAGTGGAGGAAAAAGAGCAGGCTACATCTATAGGACCAAGGGGGAGTGGAGAAGAGCCACAGCAGGCTCCAGTTCCATCATGATGGCTGAGGGATGGAGCAAAACCCTCTGAGAAGAGGCTTAGTATCCAGGCAAGGCAGACATGGCTTTAGCTCTTAAGGTTGTGTGTAAAAGATCCTCACACAGTAAACACTATGAGACATTTCTTTCCTACCTCAGGAGGATGAGTGGACTCTGCTGAGATTTGGACCTGCAGTTGCAATAAGTCTAGTTAGGCTAGAGTTCATTACTATAGGGCCAGCAGCTTGGGGATGGGTATCTATCTACCTCTCTGTACATTGCTCTGCTCTTTATGTGAACTTTTTTCTCAGGTAGTGCAGAAAAGGAACCCGATGTTAGGAGCAGGCAGACACAGGATGGCCTCGCTGTGTCCTGAACACAGAACCTACTCACCTGACTCAGCTACCTCAGAAATAGGCACTCCCTGCTCCTCAGCCATAAAGCCCAAGATGGAAAAGATTGCAAAGCCAGCCACAAAACTTGTGCCACTGTTCAGAAAACAAAGAGCGATGCAGTCCCTGGGAAGGAGAAGAGATGAGCATCAGCCTGGGGGCCCAGCCAGCCAATAAGAGAAAAGTATCAGCATATTGGAGGGGGTGAAGGAAGGGAAAGGCAAGGCAATCAAAAATAAGCACCAGCCAGGGACAGCAGCAAAGGAGACAAAAGTGTCCTCCTAGAGATGTACACAGGTTCTAGTCTATACTAGCAGTTTCTGTGCAGGTATCTGGACACCACGAGCCTGTGAATGTATGTAAGGATAAATACAGGATATTTGCACGGCCACAGCATGATGCAGCATCATCACATGTTGAGGCAGCATCCTCGTCTTGCACAGTGACAACCACATAATGTCACAAGACCTGAAATAAACCTGGACCTCTCAATAATTAACACTGATTTCTCTCTGCTCATCATACTGTACCAATGGAGTCCTAACAATCTTATCTGTCCACACCACACCCCCATCAGGTGGGCATTACTCCCCACTGCAGACAGACTGAACTGACCCATGGAGAGACAGAGTGACCTGCCCTAAGCCACACAGTGAGTCTAGGGCAGACCAAGGGACTTGAACCTGGGGGTCCCAATCTCAGGTCAGCACTAATCATGGGGGCCTCCCCCCGCCCCTCCCTTCCTGAAGGAATTGCTATGCAGGATCAGACCCATGAACTGTCTGTGGCAATTACTGGATGCATCATAAAAAGGCCCCAGAAAAGTTACCTCTTTAAAGCCCAGTTCTTTTTGTTGTATCCCATTTAGCCCCAATGAAGTCTTATGGTAGCAAGTTCTAGAAGTCATTTGTGCTTGGAAGTACATGCGTGTGGGGAAGCACTAATACATTTCTTAACATCAGTTTTAAATTCAGCATTTTTAGTGCCATTGGATATCCTCTGGTTCATACATTAGGAGAAAAAATAAATAGGAGCACCCAATTTACTTTCTCTAAATCACTCATTTGAAAGCATTCTTTTTAGCATCTACCATGTCATCTTTTATTCATCTCCTCTTTAATACTAAACAGCCATGATCTATATTCAATTTCTGTTCATATTCTAATCTCTCTCCATATCTAATTATTGTCAATGGCTGTCTTGGATCCCTGTTTCTGCTACATGTTTAGAAATGTAGGGACCAGAACTGAACACACCATTTTGGGAAAAAGTATACTATAGATTTCTGTAAGAGCATTCAATATAGTCAGTATTACCATCTCTCCCTTTTTCCTTAAAGAGCCTAACATTTTATCTGCGTTATAAATGCCTCCACACACACATCGAATAAATATCTTTATTTATACTCCCCCACACACACACATTGAATAAATATCTTTATTGAACTGTCCACAATGGCACCCAACTGTTCTATGAGAGAAGTTTCAGTGTGGTTAGCATTCCTGAGGTGCAGAAATAGTTAAATTAGTCTTTCCTGCATACATTACTTTACATTTGTCACCACTGAGCAGCATCTGCCACAATGTTTCCCAATCACCTATTTTAATTATGTAGGAACATCAGGCTGGAAAGGCACCGTTTACATAGTTCACTCCAGTAACCTGGCAACCACAGGCTATCACCCCTTTCATAATTTTATCAAACTCCTTCGCAAAAACTAGCTCAGCTTTTTGTGCCACCAAGATTTCCTATTGGGAGGCAGTTCCAGACCTTCAATGTCCCAACAGTTAGAAACCTTCTAATTTCCTACCTAAATGTATCTGATACCAGCTCATACCATTTGTATGAGCCACCACTGCTTGTGCCACCACTGTCTTTTACTTTAAATAGCCCTTTTCCCACTCTGGTGTTTACCAATTTGATGTATTTATTAGAGGTTTGTTCTTTCTGCAGTTCTCCATGATCTGCATTAGTTTTGACCCACCTAAATAACTTTGTCTCACTAGCAAATGCTGTCACCTAACGTAGCCCCCTTTTCCAGGTGATTAGTAACAACATTGAATAACAGTGATCCTCATAGGACTCTTTGGTGCCCCATGCTGTTATATTCCTTTGCTAGATGGAAAATTAATCATTTTGACTATGTAAGCCAGGCCTGCAAAAGGTAGGGCAGATCTCTTGAGATGCGGGACTGCAATTGGGGAACGAAAAAGTTGAAGGATGGATACCAAAAATACATTGCTATTCAACTGCAGAGTTCAGTTGCAAATTATTAATATTTGATGGTAATGTGATTAAATAGCTTGTGCAGGACAACCACACATTCTACTGCTTTTTAGTGCCTTGCAGTTGAGGCTCCTGAAATCCTACACAAACTCACTATGAGGCAGACCATTGTCACATTCTCCATTTTATAGTGGGGAAATGGAGAGACAGATAATTAATGAAGTTGCCCAAGACCAGCCAGCAGGTCAGCAGCAAATCCAGAACAGAACCCAGACCTTCTAACAAATTGTCCCAGACCTAAATCACTAATCCACAGTTCCTTCCTCTCCCATACTTTTTCCTCCCCTCAAATGAAAGAATGTCCTGGTACAGTTCTCACTGGACAGGCATCCAGAGCCTCATAACTAGCAATGAAACGTCATCTTAATTTAACGGGAAAAGACCTCGATATACAGCTTTTATCTTTTAGTAGTCTGTAAAGCACCATGTAAACCTGCCATAACAACAACAAATGACAATGCAAAGAAAAGAAATCACAATCTAAAGAGTAAATTTTTTCTGGCAGATGGAGGGACTTGTTTAGATAGCAAATGCAATGTCCTAGTTTTTCCTGCTGTGTGCAATTTATAGGGAGATTGCCCTAACAAAGCCAGTGCTTGCTCAGGGCCCTCACAAGTCTGAGGCCAAGATGCGAGGCTTGTCCACGTCTTAATCCCACAGTAGATGACTTGCACTTACTTAGCTTAGTTGGGCCCACAGCAATTGCCTTCATTACTTGTTCCTAAAACCAGCTCTGCTGACAAATAAATATTGCATCAAAATAACAAGTTTTCTTACTTGCAAGTGGGCAAGTCTCTGGAGCTCCTTAGCTTATTGCACTAGCCTTTTACCATTGGACACTTTTGGTTCCAAATGTCAGAAGTGTCTAAACTGAAAATGAGTTTCCTCCAACATTATTCCCCACCTGAGCACTTCAGTCTGACAGTTCAGTACAATTTAACAGGATTGAGTGTCTCCATTCAGGGGTAGCCCAGCACTGAGCAGAACAGGAGGAGGGCAATGAAGATTAGGAGTGAAATATATTTGGCACTATTATTTGCAAGTTCCAAGATGAGTGGCAAGGTGTGTTACTGGACAGGAGGAGTGGGTGCCTTGTCAGCTGTGTGAGGGACCGGGCCAAAGCAGCAAAGGGAATTATAATTACAAGGTGAAGATAGACTGGCTGAATTTCATGGAAAAACATTTCATGGAATGCTACTGACCCTTCATTTTGCTATCATCAAAATCAACTCACAGGCCTCCAAAAATGCTGTTTGTGCTTATTGGAATCAAACAGGATTCTGTCCCAAGTAAGATTTAAAAGGACTCCGGACAATATAAACAAGTGTTGCATGGAGAGGCAGGACCTCTCAGCTGGGAGATAGCTGCGAAATTTCTGAAGTTCTTCCTAGGGACAGAACATGGAATTGGAGAAAAACAGCTGTAAGGGACCTTAAGAGGTCACCTATTCCAGTCCCTCTGCTCACAGGGGAATCACCCCAATCTAACCTATCTCAGACAAAAAGTCTTTCTACCTGCTACTTCAAAATTTCCAATGAGAGATTTCACAGCCTCAAATCTGTTCCAGTGTTTGACCCTCTCATAGCCAGAAAGTTCCTCCCAATATCTAACCACAGACTTGATTTCAAATATGAGGCAAAAGCAACTGCATTAAGTAAAACTACTGCAAAATTTGTGCTGTTTTGTCTCAGGTAAAAAGGGACCATGAGGCCTTTTCTCAAACCTAAACTGGTCAGTTGTCTCCATCAGCACTTTTGTCTATCATCTGTAGCAGTATTTAGAAAGGAGGAAGGAGAAAGACTACTTGAAGAATATAATTATGTCCCAGTTACCTGTAACAGTTATTATGGTATTTGTTGTAGCTGCCCAAAGCTGTCAGGCATCCCAAACAAATGGCATAAGAAAAGAAGATCTGAGTGCCCGCATCCATCCATACCTGCAAGGGAGACACAAACAGAGGTGAGGAGGAGAAAAGGCCAGCACAGTGTACAGATACCCAGATCTACAAAACCATGTAAGGACACACAGCTGGGCTCCGAAGCTGACGTAACCTGCGTGAAGGACAGTGACAGTGAGGGAAATTGGAAGGTGGAATGGGGCAGGCATACAAGCATGGTCTACAGTACAGCAACATACTGAGATACACTGTAATATAGAGCTGCAGGCAGAGATACTCTTGAATTCTAGGGCACAGTCCATGTTAACAGCAATGTACAGGGGAATTTCCAAGACCTTGTGAAGACAGAGGTACCTGTGACTTTCAATCTTAATTTTTCCTTTAATGCAATCTACAGGGGTTTGTGGCTCTCAGAGGTCTCCAAATAGCAACAAAGAACATATCAGAGCAGAAGCTATAAGACACAGTTGGGCAGTTCCAATCCCAAGCATTAGAAAAGTGCTTAATGAAATTCATTATAGTATCATTTGGCTCAGAGATTTGATTTTAAGATACAAAACAATTTCATTTTATTGAAACGATGCTAGAAGTAATTAAAGCTGTTATAATAAAAGATGTTGCTAAAAAATAAACCAAGGTTTTAGTCTGTCTCAGGGGACATGAGGTGCATTGGAACAACACTTCTCCATCATTGTCAAGAGCACATACAAAAGGTCTCAGGAAGTTATATCAGATGTCTGTCAATGCCAACTTCAATCGAAGTCTAGTTTTACATAATTGCAGATACTATTCACTTTCATTCATTAGGCTTCATCAAAGCGTTAAGCAGAGAAAATCCACAAAAGAAGTTCTCAGTGAGGAAGAAGACAACCACCATAATTATTAATCCTAACACCTTCTATGTTATACTGCTTTTCTCATTAAGATTCTTGATGCTGTTTAAGAACTGTATAGAAAAAGATCAACCAACCACCATTGAAATGTTTCCTCTTCTGGGGAGAAGAGAGAGAAAATGTCTCTTTGTTATAAACACTGCAAAATAATTGTGGGGAGAAGGGGAAGGAAGAGGGAGGGTAAAGAATAGTTTGCTAGGAAGGTTATAATTAGTCAAATTATAATTTGGCCCACACACCATAGATACCATCTCAGCTTTCTGATGCAAGAGAGGCTATGGAATATTTAAAGCAGAGATTCTCAACCAGGGTACCATTCAGATCTTTTCAAGGATGCCACAGGATGCCATGCAACATTCACACTGGTAGGTAAAGCAAACATGATTCACAGGATAAACCTAGATATTTCAAATAGGAATTCATCATTTTAAAACCATTTTGACCTGTTGTGGTCTTTGGAGTTCTTTGCAACAGAAGAATTGTATTATTATTTAGCTGTAATCAATCAGAGCTGGCATTTTCCAAAAGCTGCCTCAAGTTTATAAAGGTTGTGAGCAACTGATTTAAATGAATACAAGGTAGTCAGGAACCTTGGTTTCACAGTCTCATCAGTGTCCGTTGAAGCTAATGGGAAGACTACTTTAGATTCCATCAGGCTTTGAATCAGACCCCTGTTTCTGAACCTAAGAAAAGCCACACGTCTTGGGGCACAACTGAAACATCTCTCATAATGGCTTGGCTTTTGTCATGTACATGGCCCAAATACCCCTTTCTCTATAGTTACTCCTTAAAAAGGGTGGCAAAAAGGATCTCTCTTTGGTACAAGTTCGGTGAACAGCAACACTAGCTAAAATCTCATGCTGAATGTTCAAAGCAAAGGTTTCAACTAATGTTTATTCTCCCCCCACCCTCCACCATTGAATTGTTCCTTTCCCAGAAGTCTTCTGGTTCATCAGCCAGTGCTCTTTTCCCCCAGGCTATTATGTGTGTCAGTGTTGATTCGATTCAATTGTCATTGTTGGTTTAGTTTTGTCTTTCTTTTTACTTTTGTTCCCATGTCGATGTGCATTATATAAGGGATGCTATGATCCTTTCGCTGTTATTTTCTGGAGGAAAATCTGTTCTACCTCATTAGACAGCTGCATTAAATGTTCCTTCCCCCCTTAAGTCATCATAAAAAAGCAAAATCTGTATAATAGAAAAGGCAATGTCCTTATGCTAAACTTTGTTTTGAATGCTTCTGTAGACTGTCTCTTCTGTGAGCAACCCAGCCAGCATTCTCAATCCAAACTCCATTAAAGCCAATGGAAAGACTGCCAATGATTCCAGGGGGAAGTTGGACCAAGCCTTTTAGGCTAGGGACAGAAGTTACACATAAACCAGTTTAAGTGATCAGAAACTGGTTTAAACCTATAACAGAACAAAAGTTCAGTGCACATAAACCAGTTTCAAAATGGAAGAAACTAGTTTAAGATAAACCGGGTTGAATGTAGCATCAGATTTAACTGGTTGAGGTCAAACCAGTTTATGGAACTTCTGTCCCAGACCCCTTCCTGGTTTAAGTTAAATCACAGTCCCCCAGCATCCCAGCATGTTTTTCAGCCCTGGGCTGGGCTGTGCTCTCTGCTCCAGAGAGCAGGACTGGCCCCATCCCTCTGCTTCCTAGCTGGAGCAGAGGCATGGGCATGGCCAGACATTGACCCAGCATGACCCCCTAAGGCAAAGGGAGCAGGGAGGGGATTTATTCCCCCACCTCGCTCCCCTCTCACTGGGGGATTGCAGACAGGGTCTGCCAGCCCTGGCTGCTGCCGCTTGCCCCTGGCCAGGCAGAACCCAGCTGGGGTCACCCAGGGGGAGAGGGGAGGGAGGAAGGAATAAACCCCCTCCCTACCCGCTTTGCCTCAGGGGGCCATGCTGGGGCCGGCATCTGGCCATGCCCACGCCCCTGCTGCTGGAGCAGCAAGCCTCTTCCCAATGTTGTGGGGAGGCTGTGCTGCAGGCAGGAATGGGGTGGGCAGAGCTGCCGCAGCCTGCACAGGGCAAGTGAGGGGATTTGGGGGGGCTATGTCCACTCCAAACTTTGGCTTAGCCCCTCCATGGCCCCCCCTCTGAGCCCCACCACTGTTGCCACACAGGCTGTGGCAGCTCTGTCAGCCCTGCTCCCACCCACAGTGCAGCCCCCCACCACCGGAAAGAGGCTTGCGCTCCCCAGGACACCACAACAGGGGCTGCTGCCTCTGTCAGGGTCTTTCCCCGCCATCACTACTCCAATGGCAGGGCCGGGGGGTGGTCAGACACCAGCCCCCAGCATGGCCCCCTGAGGCAAAGGGGGCAGGGAGGGGGTTTATTTCCCCTCCCTCCCCTCTCCCACTGGGGGGCCCCAGTCAGGGTCTGCCTGGCCAGGTGTGAGCAGTGGAGGTGGCGGCCAGAGCTGGCAGACACTGGCTGCAGTCCCCCAGTGGGAGAGCGGAGGGAGGGGGCAAAATAAACCCCCTCCCTGCCCCTTTCACCTTAGGGGGCCATGCTGGGTAGGCGTTGGGCCATGCCTCTGGAGTAGCAAGGGGGGAGGGACCCTGATAGGGGCTGCTGTTCCCTGGCCAGGCAGACCCCAGCTGCAGTACCAGAGGAAGAAGGGAGAAATAAACTCCCTCCCTGCCCCGCTTCACCTTAGGGGGCCATACAGGGCTGGCATCTGGCTGGGGTCTGGCCATGCTCCTTTTCTGCACCACCCAAAAGCCTGGCACACCCCCTCCTCCTCCAGGCACACCCCAACTGGGGTCCCTGCAGACCAGGGTTGGGGTTTAAACCCCTCACTAATCATACTCAGGCCTGCTAAGGCCTGGCTATGCCCCACCCTCAGCTCAGCTTCCCTCCCGCCTTCCAGCCACTGCAGAAGGGAAGGGAGCGCTTGCTCTAGTGCCCCCTGGCTTCTGGCCTGGGCCACTGCAGGCATGTGGCTGCATTTCCAGAATCAAAAGTGAATGTTTGCTCACTTGCTTGCCAGTGAAATCTACACAGGTTAGACTGACCTGCAAAGATTGAATCGACTCAGGCTCAGCTCTTTTGAATGTCTGTACTTAGGCCCTAGGTGTGAGGCCAGGAGATTCAGAGGGTAAAACTGGATTGGAAACAGCAGAATAGTAAGATCTAGGCATAGGAAAGTTTAAAAAAAATAAACCACAAAAAAACCCAACCCAAACAACAACCACCCTTGCACTTTAAGGGTATATCAAAATCCTCCCATGATTGATTATTGAAAATCTGTTATGAATGGAAAGACAAGAGTATTGTTTTACACTCAGCTCAAAGGAACAGTGTTTATTACAATGTATTTGTGGGTTGGCAGATGGGATAGACAAGTAATCTCCTTTTCACCAAACTAAACATACCTAGTTCTTTCAGCCTTTCCTCATAGAGTCTGCATTTCAAATCCTTCACCATCTCTGCCACCTTTATCATCCTCTTCAGTTTCTCCACATGCTTCTTAAACTGCAGCAGCCAGATTTGTATGCAGTATACTAGCTGGGGCTTAACTAGCACTGACTAGGGTGATGCTATTCCCTCCCTCAGTCATATGTATTCTATTGCATTTAATGGTGGCTAAAGTTGTATTTGGGGTTTTTTGTTTTGTTGTGGGGGTTTTGTTTGTTTTGTTTTGGGGGGGAGGGACTGCATGACACCACTGAGTCATAGAGAGTCTGTGATCCACCAAAACCTCCAAATTCTTTTCATCAATGCTACTGCCTAACCACTCACCTCCCATTGTGTAGTGGTTCATTTGTTCTTTCTTCCCTAAGAAAACATGTTTACAGGCATTCTTATTTTTCAGTTAAAAAAAACTGGGTCAGAGGACACTCCACTCCCTTCTCTTGCCTGGTTGAAAGCAGATCTTCAAGGGCGATCTGAGGGAGCCTGCCATTGGTTCAAAGAAAATACTTGTTATCTGTGAAGTTCTATTGTACAGGTTCCTCTGATTTCCCTCTACTTGTGTAGGCCAAGTTCTCCAGGTCCCCTTGACAAGTCGAAGGTTCTAAATTTATCATGATGGGTTCCTCCCCATGCCTAACGCAGAGCTACCATTAGACGACATTTCATATTGGGTTACATGGACTAACTACTCTGTTTAAAAAGAAAAATACCATTCCCCTCTCTCCCCTTCCCCTTCACCCCCAATTCATTTCTCATATTTCTCTGCACTAAAGTCTGGGAGGAAATATATTTTTTCAGCCATCCAAACATTCCTCTCATCTCTAACAAAAAATCCTGTCAGGTAAAAATGTTACAGTAGCTGATCATGATGTTGTGCTAAAAGAGGATCTGCTTTAGTATACTGAGCTCTTTTCCACCACCAGTGTAAAAGGAACATCATTACCAAGGACAGCAGTTCAGTTTTATCTGGTTTATCAGACTCCTCTGGCATCCCGATGAGCTGGATAATCATTTGATGCTTGGTAGCAATTATTTGGGTTATCCAGGACATTCAATGCATGATTCATTTTCCTTTATGCTTCATTTGTTCCTGTCCACCAAAGTAACCTCCTACTCTGCTTTTAACTTGAACCTCCATGCCCAAGCTGCAGTTATCCAGAATGGTTATAGCTTGCTAGAGGATGTTCCTTTATTTTTCTCAGCTCTGTTTGATTCATTACGTAGCCTGGAATTTAATAATACTCTGCACTGAAATAGCTCCTTCCTTTGGAAGATCTCAAAGGACTTCACAAATAATGGATGGTGCCATTTTAGGAAAGAATGTTATTACAATCTGCACATAATGCACAAAATAAGGACATCATGCTATGAGGTGCTGAACTGTTACTGTCCCCATTAAAGACATGGGACAACAGAGGCACAGAGACATGAACTGGCCTATGGAAGGTCACACTATGTGTGGCAAGAAAGGAAGGACTAGTCAGTTTTATTCTGTGCCCTAGTCACAAAATTAATCCTGCTCTTCCTTCAGATTCCAAGATAGATATTTCTGAGCCTGCCAAGGGCTGGCCAGAGGCTGTGATTCCCATGCCTCTGTCCTTTCTCAGCTGTTTTAGTACCATTCTCACTGTTTGCCCAAGTCCCCAGCCTTTCTCCTGAAATAATGAACTAGCCTTATTTACTTAGCCTGAGACCTGGGGCATTCAAGCAAGTTTGCCTGGAAACACCAGGGGTCATAATCAGCCAAAGCATGAAGTAAAGCCAATAGGTAGAGCTGGAAGCATCCTTCCCTCTGTACTTCCACCTTGCTATTGCCTGCAGGGGTTTCTATGGCCACACTGACTGCTGAGTAAGAACAGTTCCTGTCTCCTGGTTTCTGGACCCCCCAAAATACATCTGCCAGGAGCACCTCTCCACTTCCCAGTGCTGCAGTGCATATTAAAGACCATCAAAACAGAGACACACAGCACGACACTGACCACTGAAATTGCCATTGGTATCAGCTACTCCCCCATACAAATACTGCCCTTGCTCCCTCTGCAAAACTGCTTTTATCCTCCCTTAATTTCCTCCCACCACTTCCCCCTGGATGGTCTCACTACTTTGAGGACCATGGTCAGAGGCAGTGCAGTTCACCAAGACAGGAGCAGGGAGAGGGAGGCGCATTCCAGCAGCAACTTCCCTAGCCTCAGTTCAGCCTGTATGTGACAGTAGCTTGTACCTAGTGCTTGCCATAGAGAAAGCTTAGCAATCTGGGTTGCCACCATACCACAAGCGACTGGTAGTGCAAGACAGAAAGTACGAGCTTAGGTCACGTGATCTTGTTTCTGCTCACTGACTGGGAAAACTGGGAGCATATAAAAGCAGGAAAAGAGCACATAGCATTTTCTTCCTTGGAATCTACATGTCCTTCTTTTCACAGCTGCAGATAGTCACCTTCCCCAAACACGTGTGAACACAAACCAGGTTACATCACCATTCACAAAAAACAAAGGAGGTACTTAACTTGGACATAAGCCAACGGAAGAGCCATCAGAAACTGGAGCCAGTGGGCATAAACAGTACTCGGAGGTGCTACCTGCTTGCTGGAACATGGTCCTTGCTCACTAGGCAACAAGGACAAGTCTCTTAGGTCTGAATTTACTAGAGGGGTTTCCAAGATCTCTGGATTCCATTTGGGACACCAAAGGCCCAATTTCCCATAGTGCTCAGCTAATTATTATTAACATCATCTGTTGTAGGAGTGGGCCTATGAGCAAAGCCATATGTGCTTACAGCTGTATCAGCACATAGAGAAAAAACGTTCTTGTCCCAAAGAGTTTATAGCCCAAGGGCCAGAGTATGTCTTTTGGGCACAACCCTGAGCAAAGGGTGGCATGTAAGCTGGACTGCTCCCGGAGTAGAACTGGGAGGGATCGCATTGATGCTCTCTAACACCACCATGTTGAAAGGAGCTGAAAGAGAAGCTGCCACAAGATACTAATGCCTTTGAAAGGATTCCCTTTACTTCTCATATCTTGTCTGCCCAGTGAACCAGGACAACAAATGGCAGAGCATAGACACCGCTATCATTCTCCCTCCTTTTCTGAAAAATCAGGCTATAGGCATCTCAAGTCACCACAGCAAAAACCAAGGCTTTGGAGTTTGGAAGCTCCTGCCTCCCAGCCCCACACACCTCCCTCCAGCCTACGCTTCCTGTCAGAAGTGCCAAACATAATCACAAGGCTATTATAAAGTATGCACATTGCACGGTGTGCACAGAGCAACAAGGGCTCTTTACCTCTGTGAGCTCACAAACGACTAAGCTGACAGAACAGGGCCAGCATTCCTTTGTCCTTTAAACCCCGCAAGGAAGCAAATAGGTTTCAGTTTTACACTGCAAAGTTCAGCAGCTTGCAGAAAGAGCTGGGGTAGGGGGCATTCACTCCCTGCTCCTTGTTTACACAGCCCAGGAAGCAGAGTTTTACAGCCTGCCTTTTGCCTGGTCCCGTCCTGCTGTTTGATGGATTAAAAAGATTTCACTAATTGTTCTTTCAGTGTCAGCACTGAGGACAAACGCAGCGTGGGTGTACAGCCACAGGCTGAGCGACCTGGCCAGCAAAACAAGGTCCCAGTTCCACAAACTGGGCAAGTCTGAGACACATAATGAGGGGAAGGAGAAAACACCAAGACAAACACAGCTGTAGGCCATCCCACTTAGACATCCCATTACAGGCCCACAACAAAAGAGAGTAAGGGATCTTTGGCCACTGGAATGGACACCCTGGCCTGAACCATTTAGTACGTGGGGCCCAGAAGACAGGAAATACAAAGAAGCATCATTCCTTCACATCATTATCCTGCTGCATGACACCCCTGCAAAGGGACAAGGAAAAACCTGGACATGCAAAACAAGAGCACAAGCAGAGGCTCAGGACATCTAAGAGATGCTCACATAGTCTGCTAGGACAGCTGCGGACTAGGCAAGTAGGCATATCACTGCCCCCGTGGATGGATGGATGGAAAAAGCAGCAGTCTACTGTAGTCCCACAAGTTCCCTGCCAATGCAAAGCCAAGGAAGCCCTGCAGCCATGTGTACAAAGATACTGTCAGGGATAGAGTTGCACAGCAGAGAGCAGAACATTGTGTAAGCAAACAGCCTCTGTGCACATGCACGCACACACATAAGCACAACCCTGCAGGACAAAAACATACAAACGCACGCACCCACAAGGTTTCTCAGAGCTGGAAAGCAGGGGTGGTGAAAAAAAACCACACAAGAACGTAGAGTCAGCTGAAGGCTTGCTGGGAAAAATAAATAAAGGGAACAAATAACATTTAGCAGGTCCAACCAACCTCCATCCTTGCTGTGAAGCATCAAGGCCCCCCAGCAGTGAAGCAGCAGCGGGTGAGGGTGAGGGGCTCATGCTCGTGCTTCTCTGGACCTCCAACTGCAGCAGGGAAATCTAAACCTACCCCTTCCCCTCCCCTCCCAAACTGGAAATAAGGCCTAGTGTTTAGCCATGTAGGTCAGTCATATCCCCCTGAGACACGTGAACACTACCCTTCCTCAATCATCCCAGTGGTCAACTCGGGTTGTGTAGCTCACTCCTGAGCAGCCTTCTGTCCCCAGCAGTGGCATCTGCCCCAGACATGTTCAATAACAAAGTCATGAATGTGTCTGATCCTTCCCGGTGGGCCACCCTTGCAGACCTAACCCTGCCCCTCTCAATGTATCTGAGCACCCCTGCTGCAGCACATTCCTACAGTGCCATGCTACATCCATTCCTCCAGACCTGGTTCCCCGTAACATCATCTGGGACCCTCCTCTGATCCATGAACTACAGCTAACAAAGAGCTATAAGTGCAGAACAAAAGCAGTCACTGTTTTGAAGGAGGATGAAGCATGGGGTCTTGGGCAACTGAGCAGCTTAAGGTAAGCATTTGCGGGGGGGGGAGACAAATACTGGTTAAAAAAACTGGAAATAGGAAAAAACTAAATAATGGAATGAGAGGGGAGAAAAATAGACCTTTTTAAAAGGCAGGGATGAAGAAGAACAAGCAAAAATTTGAGCAACAAAAACCATAAGAGAAGTAGACAGCGCATCATAAAAAATACAAATTGGACTGGACAGCAGTTTATACCGGCAGCTAAATGGGATTCAGTAATGCACACCAGGCTCAGTCCTCACCTGCTGAGTACTCTAGATCCAGAACAGCACAGATGCATGTGCTTATTTTTAAGCAAAAATAATGCCACCAAAATCAATGGATCTCCTCAGGTATGCATGTGCTTACTGGGTATGGGTCCATGGGTTAAGCAGCCTTCAGAGTTGAGCTCGTTGTTAAACGATATAGCCCTGGGATCTCATTACTTTTGTTGTTGGCCATACTTGCTTATTATGGCTTTTCCCAACTTAAGCCTCAGTTCTGCAACTGCTTCATTTGGTGGCAGACACTTGACCCCTCAAAAGCATGCAATGCCTCAGCAGCTTCAGTGGGACTGTGTAACCAGACCGGTCCAGCTGTGTGGGTGTGACTACAGAGGTGGGACCTAGACTGGGCCCTTTGGGTCAATAACCATATCTTCCTGTGTATCTATACAGTGTGAAGGGGCTACATGCCCTAACAAGGGCCTTTTAGCACTGCTGTAATACAAACAACTAGCTCTTATGCAGGCAGATCTAGTTCATCTGAGCCAGGCAGCAAATGAGAGGAGGACAGGCTTCTAGCAAGATCTGAAGGAAAAGTTCAGTTTGTTCATTGTGTAAAGGCCTCTTTCTTGCACTTCCTCCAGGAAAAAAAGAGAGAACTGGTCACCATCTCCTTTATATCGGCCTTTTATCTACTGAAAAATCTATGCCTCCTACACTTTCTCCCCTTCAAGACTAAACAAGCCAAATCTCTTCAACCTTTCCTTATAGGTCAGGTTTTCTAATGCTCTTTATCATTCTGATTGCTCTTCTCTGGACTCCCTAATTTTATCATCATCTTCCTTCAAGTGTGGTACTGAAAACTGGACATAGTATTTCAGCTGAGGTTCCTCAATGCCAAATAGGAAGGTATAATTACACCAGCCAATTGCCCATCAGGAATGACAGGGGGTGGAGGGGGACGGAGAGCCACCACCCACTGCCCTGCAAGGCCGCCACCTCCCAGGAGCAGTGGGGGGAAGGGGTGGTGGAGCTTGTCCTGCCATCCCCTCCGTCCCTGCTGTCATGGTGGCACTCTGCAGACCACTCTGTCTGTGCAGAGCACTCTGATTGGGTATTTCAGTAAACATTGTGATTGGCTGCTGAGACAACCAGTCAGAGTGCTCCAAGAGTGTTACGGACAGTAAACAGACTGAGAGACTAAGCCCTTTATATATATAATTCTGTCTTGCAGACAATGCTTCTACCAATAGACCCCAGAACAAATATTGCTTTATCACAGCAGAATTGCATTGCTGATGTATGGTTAATTTGTGACCCACTATAACCCCCATACCCTTCCCTACTGCACTGCTGCTTACCCAGGTGTTACCCATTTTGTATGAGTGCATTTGATTTCTCCTTCCGTAAATGGAGCACTTTTGTCCGTGCTTTTTGAGTTTTTCACCCTGTTGGTTTCAGACACTTTCTCCAATTTGTTAAGATCATTTTGAATTCTGATCTTGCCCTACTATCCTAGTGCAGAGGAGCTTTTGGGACCAGGTATGTGTCGGGTTTTAGATGCTAATGAGCCCATTGCTTCCCTTGTGGGAAAGTCTTCAAGAGTTTAACAGAAGTTCAGAGCATTGCTGTTAAATTCTATAGGATGATCAAGAACAATCAAAAGTTGATTACTTTCTCTACAATTCACTAGGATTATAAGAAAAAGGGAGAAGGAACAGCCATGAAACAAAGCACTTCCCAAACCTGACATTTTAAGGAAATAAACTCTCCACCTTATAGGTTCTAGCCTTATTAAGTTCTTTGAGACTGTTTTGTGTGGGGGTTAACTTTGCATTTCCAAAGTACTTCCACCAAGGAAGTTCAGTTACTTATAAGTAGCCAAGCTGGGATATTCAGTAGTGCCTCATAGAGATGTGGGTCACTGACTCTCCATAGGGACTGTGCTTCTAAAGCCTGGACAACACTATAAAGGCTTTGCTAGTATGAAGGTAGCACAGACACATTTCATATCAGCAGAAATATGCTTTTTCTTCTATAGGTAATACCAATTCCCTGAGTGAAATAAGCTGTTTTGGCCAATGGACTTTTATGCCAGTGTAAGTGAATCTTATAAAAATGTCATTTAAAAAAAAATCCTCACACCTAACCAACATTTACTATAGCGACAAAGATTTCCAGCATAGACTGAGAAGTCATTTAGCTGCTTTTGAATAATTCCATGCTAAGGTCTGTTCTATACTACAAAGTTTTGCAGGCAAACACTCAGTCTGGACTCATCTCTGCGAAGAGATGAGAGCTTTGCCAGCTAAGGCAAATGTCATCCTTTCATGAAGAACCTACTTGGCAGAAAAAACACTTCTGTTGCCATATGCTGCATCACCACTAGGGGGCTCTGCCAAGAGACTGTGGGAATAGCTATAAATAAGCAGCAGCAGCTCCCTAATGTAGGCAAGCCCTAAGAGGTTTTAGTGAGGGAGGTCAGTACCAACACCTTCCTTGTACAGATGGAGAAATGGAAAGACAAAAGGCAGCATTATTAGTTAAGCTTCTGAGTCGCTCCTTGGGCACACAGGTAAGTGTGATTTGCAGAAGTGCTGAGCAGCTCTGGCTTCCCCTGTTTTTAACTAGATAAAAACCAAGCTACTTTTAATAAGATGCCTAAACTCAAATGCTGGCAGCTGACAGTGGGCACCCAGGCTTGAGAGTTTTGGTCAAAGTAACCAACTCAGTTCAGCTACAGCTTCTCTGGCTTTAAGAACTGAAACAAGGGAATCCTGCCTCCAAGTACCTTACTGGAACCATTAGATAATGGTCCTCACATCCCCAAGAGCTGCATTCTCAGTGCACGGGAAGGTTCACTGAAGGAGATGGATATAGCATGGGCCATACCTCCCTGTGCCTTTACACAGTAGACTGCAAAGAGAAAATGCTTTGGCTGGACCAGAAAGGGTTAAAAAGGGTTACGAGGGGTTTTGCTGACCTATTTTCCAGGCAGGCACCCTTTAATCTCCTTTGGAGACACCTTCGCACAAAGACTGGTACAGCAGCTCAGCTGGAGCCAGGATTTAACGTGGAAGAACTTGTCCTGAAGAGATTAAAAACGGCAGTCGGGCACTGAACCTTCAGTCAAACTGGCAGGAATTTCTAACTGAGGGAAGGGGGGTGGAGAGGAAAACAAGGGGGACTGGGATCAGGGGCTTTCGTGGACTAACATTACAGCAGTGTTCAGAAGTACCCTCCCCCAACATACTGCAGGAGGGGTTATGTAGAGCTGATGGCCTCCAATGGCATTTGTCATGGCAGCACATCCTTAAAAAAATAAAGAAATAAAATGCATAGTTTCTGGGGGCTTCAAACACCCTGTGTCTACTTTTGGAGAAGGGTGGAGTTTTACCCTGAGTTTCTCCAGAAAACAGTGTCACCAAACAGCTGAGAGACCCTATTAATAGTGTCTACAGCCTTCATCACCTGCCATTCACATCAGCCCCAAGCCCACCAAGAGCCATACCAGAGGTAAAGGACTCTGAGATTTCAGCAACTCTGCTGGAAAGTAAAGAATAGAAGAGTGAACAGAATAGACCAGTGAGGTCAGCTGGTGATGTCAGCAGCACACTTACCAACATCAGTGTGGACTAAGTTCATACAGGAATAAAAACAAGAGATAGAGAATAAAGAATGAAGAAGAAAGAGTAAGTGTTGGAGCAGAACAAGAAATAGAACTAGACAAAGGAGGGAAAATGGGGATGAGAAGATAAGGAAGGGAAATGAATGGGAAAGAGACATGCACACATCATAGCCCAGCTCAATCATACGATCCTCCTTCCATCTTACCTGGGGGTCCCTGAGACGAGTGAGGTCTGGGTAAAGATAGAACAGGATCCCCCGGAAAGCTCCTGGCAGAGAGACTCCCCTGATCAGCAGAACTACCAGCATAAGGTATGGGAACGTAGCAGTGAAGTATACCACCTGGAAGGAAGATAAAACAGAGTATGTATGAGAGATCAGCTCATAGTAACAGCTAGGAACCCTAAGGTTCCAACTGATCATTGCTATCAAGGACACAAAGGCAGTGCAAGAGAACATAAGAACATAAGACGTGCCGTACTGGCTCAGACCAGTGGTCTATCTAGACCAACAGGCTGACAGTGGCAGGAGCAGAAGCTTTACAGCACTGGTGCTCAGTTTCAGATCAGGTGCCAGGGGCACCACACTGCCCCCCACCCAGCCAGAATCAGACTCTGACAGCTCCCACACTGCCCCTGCCCAACTCCTGTGCACTGGGACCAGACCCCACACTACCCTATGCACTTGATCTAGCATGCAGGCCCATGGGGGCTCCCCACAGGCCAGATGACACAGTGCTGGAGGCCAGAGTTTGAGCACCCCTGCTTTGGAGGGACCGCATGGAACAGGGTATACCTAGAGTGACCTGCCCCCCCATTCATTACTGTTCCTGGCATTCACAGTCACTGGTTTAAAAATGCCAAAAGAAACATCTCTGACCGTTCTGCTTAATAACTGTTAATAGATCTGCCATACATGAATTTGTCTAATCCCTTTTTGAATCTGGCTATGCTATCTGCTTCTACAACTTCCTGTGGCAATGAGTACCATAAAGTAGCAAACACACTGCCTAAAAAAAGTTTCTGTTGTTAGTTTTAAACCTGTCTCCTATTTGCAGAGGGTGCTCCCTAGTTCTAGTATTCTGGGACTTGGTGAATAACAATTCCCTATTCACTTTGTCCATACCCTTCTTGACTTTGTATTGATGGTGGACAGAGTGAATAGGGAACTGTTATTTACTATGTCTCAGCCTTCTTCTTTCCAAACTGAAGATTCCTAGCCAGTTTCTTCTGGTATGACAATTGCTCTGTATCGCTGATCATTTTGGTTGCCCTTCTCTGTACTTTTTCCAGTTCTAAATACATCCTTTTTGAGATGCAGAACTGCACAGCATGTTCAAGGTGAGGGCCCACCATAGATTTGTATAGAACGATATATTAGAAAGACACAGATCAGACAAGAGGGTCAGTAAGTGGGAGGCAAAGGAAAAGTTTGGGTTTCAATTATAGAGTCTTGGTTAAAGCACAGGAGAAAGGAATTCTCTGTTATTGGATGGTTAGTAAGGTCACCATGGGAACATCATAGACATATAGTATATATACACATTATGTATAGTGAGACCTCAGGCCAGGCCTTTTGCCAAAATAAGTCAGAGTAACTTTATTGAATTCAACATAGTTGCACTGATTAATCTTAGCTGAAGATATGGTGCCTCAATATCCTGTTCCCATGTGTTGGTTCAAATGAACACTCTGTTAATCATGGCAAGCTCCCTAGGTGGGAGTGGTCCAATAGAACATTATCTAAATAAACCCATGAGATGCATGCAGGTAACAGTAGCCCATCTGAATACATCCCTTCATAGTATAGTATCACCAAGGAATTGGTTTGAGGTGAATCATACCTAGAAGGAAGGAATAATCATTACAGCTCTTTTTGGTGTAAAGAACATACCTCTGCTGCCTGGAGGTTTTAAGACAGCAGTCCATTTACTCCATGCTGTTCTATCTAAAACCCTGCAGTCTAAAATTTCCCTGAGCTTTTCTGGGGAGGCATATCGGGTAAACAAATAGATATAGGTGCTTCTCAATGTCAAGAGGGCAACATAGATCCAGCCAATACTTACAGAAGCTCAGTTTGTGATTGCAAATAGAAAAACAATGCCTACAAGTCCCATTCTGATAGGTGTGCCTATCAGTTTCTGATACTCTATGTTCCATTATAGTAAAGATGGAGTGAGCAGGTTTGGAGAACTCAATGGTTTTCTGGCAACTAGACCAAATTAGAGGTGCATTAATGTTCGTTTTTATTACTACTACACAATTTGCCTCTTGCAAAGCAAAATACTTCCAGTGGCCACCATCCTGTCTCAACTGTGCTGAAGCACCAGCATTCAACTCTGGGGCAAGCAACTGGCTTATGTCTTACACTTGCTGCTTCATGTTGCAGGTGTTCCTAGGTAGAGAGCAACATGAAACAAAGGCATCTCACTTACAGCAGGACAGAATGACATGGGTCTGTTAACAGAAGCATCCTGACACTTAGACCCAGACAGGGTGAAGGTATCTAACTGTTGCTTGATGCAACGCTTCTTACTGTTCTCATGCTTGTCCCATGGATAATGTGGACTTACTCGGACATGTTTGAAATCCTTTACTTTAACAAAATAGCTGCATTGTTTGGAGGAATATTGACGGCCAAAATCAGAGTTAATCCTTTCAGGGATTCCATGTTTGGCAAATATAACCTTCAGTTTTGAAATTACTGTGGTACTTTGGGGATTGTTCAGGTTAATTACTACAGGATTTGATAACAATGACACACTGTAGTCTGTTTTTCCACATAAACAAATCATGCCCAAGTGCTCCCATTGGTTTACTAGCATTTCACGTAGAGTTGCGCTGTGCTTTTCTTGTATTTCTCCATATACTTTTTTAAGTCATAGTGAACATCTTCCAAAAAGTTGCTCAATTTGTTGAGGTATATTAAGCCAAAAGAATGCACCAAGGGGTCTCTGGATTTTTTCATGTCTATATGCTTAGTTAGGATTCACATTCACTTATTTTGTTGTAATGTGATGGTAACTGTTACATGGTAACTGTTCATGATTTAATCTCTTCAGGACAAGTTTTTCCACTTTAAATGGTAACTGTTCCTTTACAGACAGGGAAGACATGCCATCCAAAATCAAAAGTTCATCCTTACTTGAGGACATGAAATAATCTTTCTAGTGTCTGCACATCCATGTTATATTATTTGTTTCAAATCCTTTATCTAATCTTCCTTTTCAGTTGCCTCTAATTTCCATCATTTCCTGATTATGTGCCTGCATACTAATCCCAACATCAGTGTTGGCACAGATACTAATGTCCATAAAGGATGTATATTTTCCTGGGCAATATATAAGACCATTATCTTTCTGCAGCTGGAGAGTTTATCTTGTAATAGGGACAGGGGTCCAACAAGGGGTTTCCTCCAGACTGATCTAAGCAGTTGAGAGTTGGATTCAACTACAGTACTTTACATATGTTGTTGAAAGTGCTTGCATCCAAATCTAGTTTCATATAGCTTGCTTCCTCATTTGTACATGATATTTGTTATGGTGGCATGAAGGATTTTTATATATAACATAGCAGCCAAACTCCCTAGAGCATTGCTGCACCACCTCTGCTTGTAATTTAGTTCCTTGTTGGGATCAAGGTAAGTACTTTATTAATTCATTTTACTAGGATTATCAATTATTTGTATTGCAACAGCAATGAGAAGCCTCGGGCAGGGACTGGATTCCAGTTAAAAGAGGGTTTCTTCCAGAAATAGCTCTCAGTCTAAGAAAAAATCCTGTTTTGCCATCTATAGAAGAATATATTTTGCTTTTGTAAGGTTAGGAGGCAGTCCCATGATCTCTGTCATAGAATGAATCTGTAGCCAGCGAAGTAACTATCTGCAGTAATGCAGGGTCTATACTACTTTACACTGAAATGCAAATCATGCTTTTCTTGAAATTCAGATTCACGCTTTTTTTTCTGTGCATCACTTTAGGATATGACAGGGCAAAAATGTTTGCATTATATCCTCACTTGAAGTGAGGAATTACAAGAATGTCGTCCTTGATGCCAGCTGCTTAGGTGTCCTTCATACGTTCAAATTTCATCTCGTACTCAAATGATGCCAGAGGGGCAAGTAAAGAAACCCAGATCAGCAACATTTGCAGTCATTCGTAATGAATTTTCCAAGAGTGTGTGTGATGCTCTGACCTTACACCCCATACAGAGAGTTTCAAACACTGGCAGATGTTTATCACTCATTTAAGACAGGGCTTTTCTACATTTAGCAAGTTAACACAGTCTACTCTCTGTCACTTCATTATT
>NW_005842265.1:68252-69713 GCF_000455745.1 Alligator sinensis | reverse complement strand
TTCCTGCTGCAGATGACTACTGAATATAATTGATCTCTCATTCTATGGAAGGGACTGAAAAAGATTAAAACAAGCTTCTGATGAAAACAGTATAACTGCTTTAAATTTATTTCTGTGTTTTGCCTAAATATCAGATTATGTATTCTCAGTTGGACCTAAAAAATACCACTTATATAAATTCCAGGTCCAGATATGATTCCAAAATGGTGCAGCCCATGGCTCCAAAAATACATAATTCAGACTTCATTACTGAAGTTTCACATCTGCTTTGTAGCTTGCATTTGCTTTATCCTTAGCCTTTTTGCTCAGTGGTGATTAGGGTCTCTATTGAAACTGAAGGTCTGATTGTGGAGAAATGTGTCCTCTAATGTAAGCGAGCCAGACTTATGAACAGTGTGAACATCTGGATCCAATGAGATATTATGAAATTGCTTGGCTCTGACACAATCTTTTTATTTCTTGAGCTTTGTTAGCACTATCTTACTTACTTTAAACCTTGCAGGGATCAGAAAGATTGTATCACATGCTGATCAGTAGTGTCCACCGTTTTCTTTGAATTCCATCCACATGCCTCTGCAAAGTGATTCCATCTGTGACAACCATCTGCAGAAAAAACGTCTGTACTAATGTCTCTTCCTTCCACTAGTTATGTGCACAGCATCTGTCTTTAGATGCATGGTGCTGCTGCTTTTAGCATGAGTGATTTCTGTTCCCTCTGTTTGTCTCTCTTGACAAGCAGTAACTCCACAATAATGGCCAATCCTTCCCCAGCCAGACTTGCTAGTGTATCAGCACTAACATGTCTATTTCTAAGGAAGCTTTCTATTGACTAGTTTTCTCTCTAGATAAGGACTCTGCCAAGGTTTTCACTCTCACTGTTTCTTTTAGTTAAGATCTTCCATATCGTCTCATGGAATCTGTATCTAGTATAAACTTGGTTTGCTTCTGGCTTAGCATATTCATTAGTAAGTTTGTTGTGCTTTAGTGTGTCAGCTAATAGTCCATGCACTCTCAATGCCTTTGCCTTCTTCCACCAAACCACAGCAAGAAGTAGCTCACCTGTTTTTTGTCAGATTTTGCTTTGCAGAAACCAAAAAACATCAACTCTTCAAGTCACCTGATTTTTCTGTGAGGTTTGCCAGGTGCTCAGACCATTTGGGGTATAGGAAAGCCATTAACAGCTATGTAATAGTTTATGCCTTGTTTAAAGCACACTGGCAAAACACATTTGGTTAATAAAACCTTTTTACTTCCATCTGCTCTTGCTGACTCCAAACAAAGCTGGCCAGGAGCACTCAAGAGGCTTATTTTCAGGAGGGGATAGTAGAACCTAGCAAATGAGCTTAATGCAAAGGACAGAAGCATGTTCTGTAAGAAAGATCCAGGAGACAAGGAAAGGATGAGGTAGAGTCATAAAGACAAAGACAAAACAGGACAGCCACATAGCCTTTTTTTCCAAAG
>NW_005842265.1:67002-68221 GCF_000455745.1 Alligator sinensis | reverse complement strand
GGAAAGAGTAAGACAGAACAAAGCACTCATGGAAGCACAGCTCAGTTAACTATAACAATTTACTGACATCTCTATTACCACAGAGGAGAGTGCAAGGGGTTTGGCTGCTGAGATTATGCTAGGGCCCTTGTCATGAGGTAGAGAAGTTATTCTTTCTTCACTCCCATTCTACCCATCTCCTTTCCTGTCCTGCCCACTACTTGGCCACAGTAATTGCCACTTAAACTTTTTCTCTGAGGATCCCAAGAGGTCCTATAAACACATGACTAAAACCTTGTCTTCTGCGGTGCAGGTAACATCTGCTTGCAATTTCTGTGGTCCTCTCCATCCTTTATTAAAGGACCCTGGGACACAGATATCCCTATTTGGGCTTTTAGAGTGCTTATGCATGTTTGTCCTCTTTCCAAATCAGTTCTTGCAGGCACCACAAATCAGGCTGCTCCAAAACTGGAGCACTCATATATAGATGCTCTTAGATGAAGGCAGGGAGGGTGTCTTAGAATGGGGAACAGAAGACACCTTGTGTCTGTGGCAGAAAGGGGCTCTAGACCTTTAAAGGCTCCTTATCTAGTAACTGAGGGTCCTGGAGACTTCTCTCAGCCCCAGCCCCTACAGTAGAGGCAAGAATAGTCTCTCTCTTCTTCCTGTGCCAGTAGGGTAAATGAGGTTGGCAGCCTCTGTTCCTTGAGGATCTGACCTGAAGGAGTCTGCCTATACCTCAGGAGGAAGGCATAGAAACGTGGGGAAGAACATTAGGGTTCATTCAACTACTTTGATTGGAAGGGGTGCCAAGGATTTGTTGGTGTGATGGAACAGCTATCAGGGGAAACGGGGTCCTCTTTTGTGAGGCTGGAAGCCAGCAGGGAAGGTTCCATTTCTAAAGCCCATCCTCGTTCCCATCTCTTGCAAGCCAAGCTCCAGGGTCTGGTGTGTGATGTCTTAAGAGCTGAGCCTAAGTTCTTGAGCCAGCTCAAGAGAAGAATACAAGTTCTCTTCAGACATAAGAGAACCGGGTGCAGAAATCACTGCAGCACATCTGACTCTGATGGAGAGAGCCAGGCCAAAGCCAGGTACTCACCTTGCCTGTGGACTTGACTCCCTTCCAGATGCAGAAGTAGCAAATGATCCATGCAAGCAGGAGGCAAAGTGCCAGCTCCCAGCGCAGGCTCCCCATGTGCTCTATGCCATTGGAAATCTTTAACACTCTCCTCCTGGAGGG
>NW_005842265.1:59510-66971 GCF_000455745.1 Alligator sinensis | reverse complement strand
AAAGAGGGCACACAGATGCTGAGTCTTGCAGAGGTCAGTCACAAGATCTTCAGTGCCTAGGCCAATTCTCAACAATAACCATAAAATACCTTTGCAGTTTAGGGAGGAGCAAACCCCGACTCCACCCTGTGCACCTCAGGACAGGCCAATGGACATTCCTCAGCTACCCAGCATAGAAGACAGTGGCCTCGTGGACAGGCAGAGGCCTTGAAATCAGAAGGCTTGCATTCTATTCCCATCTGACAATGACCTACTTAAGCCAAACGCTTATCACTGTTAATCCTCCCTGCCTACCCTCCCTCCCACTCCCCACAACCACCACCCTGGCCCATCCTTTGCCTCACCTCTTTGGGGCAGGAACTCTCCCCTACTACCTGTATACTGGTGGTCTCTTGTAAGGGGTCTCTGAACTCAATTTGTGCCTACCTTAACCCAAATAATGAATTCCCAACCTTTTTGAGGTGCCTTCAATGTGGGATTAGCTGGTGCTTTTCACATCCCTAGCCAATACAGTTCTGCCAGCAGAACATTATAGATAGACAGGCCCTTCTTGTCTCACCTATTTCTTTAGTGTTCACAGACACCTCCTTCAGACAGTGATGAGTGGGGGAGAGCTTACAGTGGGAAAGGACACCTGCAGAGTTTAAGAGTGTTCTATTGCAGCCTGAGGAAGGAGTTACAGGGATCCACAGAAGCAGAGTGCAATGCAGATTTGTGTCTTTCAAGCAAACTGGTAGCCTTCCCCCTCCATACTCAATGCCTGCATTCCTGTGAGAGTGAGAACAGATCCTGTGACAGAGGCCACAGAGATCAGAGGAGCTGGGACAATGGATATGTCCAGTCCCATGTGTGGATGCCCCAGTAACACAGGACTGATTAAACACTGATTTTAACTTCAGCCTTTCAGCCACCAACCCAAGGAAGAATGAGCCAAGAAAGAACAGTATGGGACAGGAGATAATCAGAGCATAAACACAGGCCCAGGGAGAGCCAGGGAGCTGCAAGAATATTTAGTGGAGGGCGAAGCATTAGTAGGGGGAAAAAGTAGACTGTGAGTGCATTAACAGTTTGTAATGGCTTACAAGCACCTTCCACTCCAAAAAGATCCCACTGTGTTTGTAGGCAAGAATGTGTATATATGAATCATTTGGCTTGCTGCTGAATAGGAGTTGCCATCAGGGCCAGATTAACATACAGGCAAACTAGGCACATGCCTAGGGCCCTGAGCTGCGGGGCGTCCTGGTCCTTCCCTCCATGGTGATGGCACCAATGGCCCTGTCTGCCTCCCTTCCCTTCCTTTCCCCTCTGCGGCAGCCACAGCTGGTTCCCAGTGGCAGCTCCGAGCCCTGCTCTCCGTGGGCGGCAGTGCCGGGGGGGTCTCAACCAGCCCAGGGCCCACAAATTTGTTTGCCTACGGCCTACTAAGGGTTAATCTGGCCCTGGCTCCCACGGGTAGCTGTTCAACAATACAGAGCAAGATTATACCTTGATCTAAGACTGAAAGTGAGGTTGAATATGTCCATCTAAATCTGCAAGGAAAACTCATGATGGCAAAAGGAAGTTTACCCCCACTGAAAGTTAGCCAAGACACTGTGCCAAATCATCCCCATTTCCCAAGGGGTGTTTGGACTCATAAGTGATCACAAGCCAGTAGGCCTTTTTTCTCTTAACTACTAAGAAAATCCGTATTTTTTACATAGGGCTAATTAACATGCATGAGCTACCCCAAGGGGGGGGTGGGGGGGGAAGCAGTGAAGATAAGACATGGGATAAGCTACCACCATTTGGATTGATTTTGGCGAGTTTAGCTTAGGGTAAAACTAAAGTCTTTGTCTCAACTACATATTCCCTTCAGGATAGCTCATGCTTACTAACTACCTTGAGGCAAAATATGCTGCTTGCTGTCAGCAGCACAGAAAGATCATATACAAAATTCACCATCTACCTATAATATCATATGCCAGCACCAACATAAAGAAAAGGTACCCCCCTACTCTTCTCATTCAGCAGCATACCATTTATTAAAAGCCCTTTCATTCAAGAGACCTTAAGTTGAGTAGGTCCAGCCTTGCAAAACAAACCCATAAAAAGTGGTATGGATCACTTCTGACATATCCCCATTACCAGCTCTGAAGTCAGTGTTACCATATTCTGAGCATTTTTACACAGGCCTTGGATGCAGTTACCAAGGTCACCCACAGCAGAGCAGCTGCAAGCAAAGCAAATGACTACACATGGCAAAGTACCCTGAGGCTAGTATCACTCCATTGGTGCAACTACATCATCTCGGTGCAGTTCACATCAAGGATGATTTTGGCCCAATGTGTTTTAAAGAGATTTTGAACTGAAAGTGTAAAACCAACCTCTCGTTATGACGTGGGAAGGAGGGATGGTGGGGAAAGAAGAAGAGTAGTCAGGTAAAGAGTATTAAAACAAAGGGGGAAGGAAAAATAGGTGAAAAAGAGAACAAACAAATTGAGCAGGCCCAAAAGGACAGTGAGAGTTAAGTCTGCACTGTGACCTCATTGACATCAGTGAGATTTCATCCTTGTGAACAAACCTTGTTTCAAAATGCAAGAAATTCAAGAGGCCTCAGTAAATCCAGAAGAAAACTATTATCCCCATTGTAATTACTCCAGATTAACAGCAGCATAATAAAAAACATTTGTCCCCACTAGCTACCCTATATGTTGTCCAGTCTGTGGGGTCACTGCTTTGGTTCTAAAAGCCCTGGAATGTTTTCATTGGCAAGAAGTGCTATCACAGAGTGGATGGTCATTGTTGGAGGATGGTAACCCCAAGAGGGATCATGGAAACACAGGTTGTTCACTTACTCCCAGAATTCAATGACAGGGGAGGTGGCATTTTCAGTCGTCACATTTAGAGAAGAGTTTGTCTTCTGAAATTCCACGCAGTTCCCTGCAGAACAGGCCCAAGGAGAGAACATGTAAATGGATGCAACTGGAATACCAGAATCCCTAGGAAAATAGTCTAGATCCCTCTTCCCTCCAAGCAAGATAAAACTCAATGGGAGACAAATATTCCGGAGTCCTTACTGATGCTCAAAAAGAAAGGTCCTTCCTCCAAGGCACACCACTGCTAGGGACAGACCTATCACTGAATCATAAGAAAGTTATAAATTCCCCTTTTCCCTCCAACGTATATAATGTCCCATCACTCAGGTAGAGCACAAAAAAAAGGCAAAGGACTGAATAAAACTAGAGTGAATACCTCCTCCTACCACCTCCATCCATAAGGGGAAGCCTCATCTCTGCAGGTGGGATCCATTGCTGGAACAGCAAGGGACAGTTTGTGTGACATCATTGTTTAATAGCCATCCTTGCAAGGGAGGAACTAATTTCTCAGGTTGGATGGTATTTGCTAGCAACAGATTTTTCCCGGAGAGCTGATGGTAGGCAGGGGGAAGATGAGACAAAGAGGAGGGAATCCAGAATTACCTGTGTTCCATTCGTGGTCACAGCTGCCCCAGGGAAGATCTATGGTGAATGAACTGAAGAGATAAAATAAAGCCCAGGCCAGGACAATAATGTAATAGAAGTTCAGGAGTATGACGATCACCTGGGAGGCATAACCAATTCCTGCAGAGAGAAGGTCCTGTGTATTGATAAATAAGCAGATGAATGTGACCTGGCCAGGCCTCATGTCCAGAGCACTGCACTGTCCTGTTTTTTGCTGCTTGCTCTGCAAACTGCCTACTACTCCTTTTCTCTTTCCATTGCCCACCTCCTCCTAATTTTCATCCTTTATTTTGGAGTGTCCATGGCATGCTCTATACACAGGCATGGCAATCAATCCCTCCATTACCTGCTTCCCAGTGTAATCCAGAATGCCTCCCCACTGTTTTCTCTCATCATGGCAGTTGTGGGGGAGAAGAGGGGCTCTCAGCTTGTAGGTTGCAAGCCTTACAGAAGTTACTTGCAGGTATCAGGGTTTTACAACCACTCCTGCCTTCCTAGCAGTGCCAGATTTAGGCTTAAGATACTTAAACTACATCTTAGGGCCTCACAATGCGAGGGGCCTCTAAATAAGAAAAAAAAACTCCGGACATTTTCATTCGAATATGACAAAAATATACATATATATGGCTCCACAGTTATTATTCATATTGAGCTCATAAATTTGTGCAGAAATAACAATAATTCATCTTAAATTTCATGAAAATCCATTTGCATGGATTTCGTGGATTATTTTTATCATATGGGACCTCTTAAACTGGATATTGTTTAGGGCCTCAGCATGTCATAATCTGGCACTGCTTCCCACATAGAGGAACAGCAAGGGAAATCCTGACAAGCCTCCAGTCGGATAGGTGAGAGCGCTCCACCATGGAAATGGTGGACAGCCACTGATATGAGCCTGCTAAAAGACTAACAAGTACAGGAGAGGAAAGTCAGAACTGCACTTTCATGAGCACTTGAAACAAACATGTGCCAGCTAATTGGCTTGGAGAAAAGCCAAATCTATGGATTACTTGCAAAAAATTAAAACTCTATGGATTATGAACTCATGGATTATGATCTAGAACTCTATGAACATGACGTCTATGGATTAACTTTCCAAACTCCACTGGATATCGTCAATGGCTCTGTAGGCACAGGGGCTCTTTCTATGAGGATCTCCTCCATGTTCAGCCCAAACATAGCTACTGGGACTTCCATGCAACACACAGTAGGGGTGTGCGAAGCGGGCCCTATTTGATTCGGATTCGGCCCAAATCAGGGACAGTGATTCGATTAGTTGATTCAGATCACTGTCCCCAGTTTGATTCGGCAGAATCCGAATCTGAAGATTTGATGCTGATTCGGAGAATCAGAGATTCAGACATAGACACAACTTTAAAAGTTTTTTCTACATACTTTGAGGTACCAGCACAGCTTGTGAATGCTGCAATGCTGGGGTGCATGGAGTGTCCCACAGGAGGGCAGGGACCCTCCATATGCTCGGCGGCAAGCCCAGAAGTGGACTGGAAATACTTCTGGTCCACTTCCGGGTCTGCTAGGGAGTGTGCTGGGGGGGGCCCCGCAGCTCAGTGATCAGCCACAGGGGGACCCCCAGGTGCCCCCCGCCAGACCCAGGAGGCACCAGTCACCAAGCCAGGGGAGCGTGGGGGCCCCCCCGCACACCTCTCAGTGTACCCAAAGTTGAACCGGAAGTGCTTCTGGCCCACTTCCAGGTCTGCTGCTGAGTATGCTGAGGAGCCCCCCGCACTCCTGTGATGCTCCATGCACCCCAGCATCGCAGCATTCATGAGCTGCCTGCTACCTAGAGGTATGTAGAAAAAAACATTTAAAGCTGTGTCTGTGTCTGAACCGCCAAATCTTTCCGTATCTCTCTGAATCGATTTGGAGGGTTCCGATTCGATTCAGAGAGATTAAAAGGTCCTCTGATTCTATTCAGATTTGGAGATTCAGCCACCGATTCAGCAGAGATTCAGCCTGATTCAAATCAGGGACCGAAGCATCACACAGCCCTAACACACAGTGTGCTTCAAGCTATTTCACTCAGAACTCACGTTAGGGAACAAGGGCAATACGTAGGGGGTACACGGGGGTGCACGTGCATCCCCTGAGAGAGCTGGTGCACCCCCCGTCAGGCCACACTCCCTGTTTAGCCAGCGGGACCATGCCACTTCTGGAAGTGGTGCGGCTGCTTTTAACCGCCCCCCCCCCCCCCCCCCCCCCAGCCGACTCAAGAGGCACTAGACACCCATGTTAGGGAATGATGTAGGAGCTTCTCTGTCTGCAAATATCTCCCAGCAAGCTTCTCACCAGTGATCTCTCACAACAGGAGAACATCCTGCATAGACTGCTCTGAGCTACTGTGGTACCAGTGTGTGCTGGGAACACCACTGCCTATTTGCTGGCAAAAGGGTTCTGCAGGCAACTTGCTAGTTTACCTGGAGAGAGGAGTGGTTATCTGGTATGAGAGGATCCGTAGGTGAACTGTGCAATCCTGAGGGAGGAACCCTAGAAACAGCCACGCCTAGGGGAAGGTGTGAACCAATCTTTATGTTATCTTATCACTGATATGTTTAATAAAGCCAAGCCCTAGGAAGGACTGAGAGCTTGAACTTTGCACAGCTATGTGGATTGTTTTGGCACAACCGGTTGGAGAGGCACCTGCTCACCTAACGAAACACAGGAATTTATACCACAAGTTCAGACCCACCAGGTGACTCTGACAGTCTGAGTGAGTGCTGCAGCTAACTTCCCCTGCCTTCTACAGTGCTTGGCATCACTGTCTAAACACTACCCTTTCATGTATGCTGGAATGTGAAGGTTAATTCATGAATGTTAAATATGAAAGTAAGTAAGTAACATCTCTTCCAACATTCAGTTCAAAATTAAGCAGGTTTGCCCTGCATTAAAACTTTACTTTTCAATATTCTGGACATTATTAATAGTGCTATTATTGATATTATTATTAATAATAATAATAATGATAATAATTGAAGTGATTGAAACTTTTTATAGTGGGGAGAAATCATGGGTTTGGAACTGAGGTATGAACACAACACGGGAAGATTACAATAAGAGATCCTAATTGGGTTTCAAAGTTAACAACCCTTTGGGAAGAATGTGGTAGGTGACACCACTTGGAGCAAAGGTTTCAGGCTTTCTGCAAACTCAGATGATGATGTAGTCATCAGTTTAAATGAGCGCTTGTACATTTTAGATTCTTTGCAAAATTCAAGGTTAGACATGTATTATTTAAACACAAGTCTAGACTACAATTCTGCCTGTGGAAAATTTCATGGCCAGATATCACACCCAATGCAGAAGGTGAAAAAAAGCGAGTGACGTGATTTGATAAGAGGTAATGAGCATGACCAACGTAGTGGGAAAGGCAGGAGAGTTTTTCAGCACCATTGTGGATAAATAGTGGGGCAGTGAGGCAGGAGTGCAGGAGACTAACTATTATTAGATTCTTTACTTTGAATAAGGTTGGCAAGCTGGTCAATTGACCAGTCAAATATTGTCAATTGCATACATTTTGACCAGTCAAAGAAACCAGCAATTTTACCCCCCAAAAACCCCAAAAAACAAACAAAAAAACAAAAAAACCCTACATTTTTTGTCGTTTTCTTGGCAGAAATATGGCTTTTTAAATTGTTTTTGACACATTTCTTAATGAAAAATGTGTGCTTTTTCTGTGTATTATTTGGACCTACTGGCAATTTTTTTTTTACAATTTTTGGCCAATATTTGACCAGTCAACTGACCAAACTATATTTGACTGGTCAAATACCCAACCCTAACTTTGAAGCACCATGTGTGGGTGTTGTGAGAAGCATCAGGATTCCCAGTGAGAAGCATAAGTAACTGATTCGAGAGGACAAACACAAATTCCAGCCCCACGGTTTCACCAAAACCACTTTCAAACAATTTCTCATAAAACAGGATATGTTTATAGTGAGGAGGATTTTACCTGGGCCACTTT
>NW_005842265.1:58625-59479 GCF_000455745.1 Alligator sinensis | reverse complement strand
AAAGAGCAGGTCCCTTCCCTCCCTCCCTCAGCCAAAAGGTCTGCTTTCCAAGGGCTACTTACCTTCAAAGAGAGGGCAAAGCCTCCGCCATGCTGTGACCCCACCCTGGCTGGTATACTGCCCTAGTGCTGTCTCCAGGAAAAACACTGGAATCCCACAGGTGAAGAGGAAGATGAGGTAGGGGATGAAGAAGGCACCTGGCAGGTTCAGGCATTGTACATAGGAAAGAAAATCATGTTAGACTAGTGACTGTTTTAGGTTTAGTACTGAATAATCTCCCCAAGAGGGGGAGGAGGTCCTGAGGAAAAAAATGATGGCAACATGGACCTCAAAAAACAGCATGGGACAAAAAGGCACAGATGCCAGGGGTCTAAGAAAACAGGGCATGGGAACCCTGGTAGCAATAATCAACTGCTGCCAGCACAGTTTTAACCAGAGTTTGAATAGTGATGAGTCTCATGATAATCAGGGTTTTTCTTAAAGCTCCTGCTCCTGGAGCCCAGTGGTTATATAAGAATCTCAGCATTACATTTTATCAAGAAAAACAAATAAGCTTCTAGCTACTGTTGCTGCAGAAGAAAGCTAACAAGTGTCAAACCTAAGTGCTCAAAATCAGAATTAAAAAGGAACACTCAATTTCTGGCAAAAAAAAAAACCCCGCATGATTTTTAAGCAACTTATTTTTTCCTTGAAACTCAAATCCAAATTTTTACTGCCTTCATCACTAGTAAAATATTAGCATCTATAATCATTTCAGCCTGATCCTATTCACTCCATTTAAGTTTAAGTTTTTCTTCAGTTTACCACCTATCTTTTAAAAGGCAGGAACAAAAGTGGGAGAATAGAAGTAGGGA
>NW_005842265.1:32179-58594 GCF_000455745.1 Alligator sinensis | reverse complement strand
TTCACTAACATTGGCAGCCCAGGCCTGCTCCTGCTTTAGTGATGGCAAAACTAACTGGGGTGGGAGTGAAAAAGGACTGAAACATGTTTGAGAAGCCATGGGTCAAACCTATGATAAATCCATACTAAGGTAATATTTACAACTGGGTCTTGCCTGACTGAACTTAAGGAAAAGGTCCAAGAACTATTCCATCTCCAGTCGTGTCCTCCCCCCCTTCCCACCCCCAACTTTATGAGTGCAGAATCAATTAATATTTGAAAAATAGAAGGAAATGTAAATACTAAGTTTCCCACATTCAGATAAGAATAAATATCCACTGGGGACAGATTTTGTTACCTAGCAACTATGTGGGGAGTGATTAAGACCTTGTCTGTACATAGTGGATCTTTGCTGGTAAGAGGTACAGAGTAGTTCTACTAATACAGCCTTTCCTGGGACAGATAGAGTTACATCAACATATAGGAAGTATCTTATTTGTATATAGAAAGAGGAATCACCCATACTGGAATAAGCTTTGTCAAAATAAATGCCTTTATATGCAAGCTACCATATTGCTACCAGTTGATCCAAAGAGACCTCCGAACTAAAAAGAATACCCGTCTACCTTGGGCTTTCTCTGCTTGTAGACTGAGCTGAATGCCATCCTCTTCTTCTGGATCCCTCTGGGCATCATTAGTTCTATCATTAGTAAAATGGTTCCTAAACAAACCCAAGGGTTTCCTCTCTGAGCACCTGATCTCAGACTCTTCTTCTGGGACACAAATGATGAAGGAACTGAAAATGACTTCACATACAACACACACACGCATGTATACATATGCACACACGAGTGCCAACTGTCATTTCCTAAGGCAAGCTCACCTCCACCCCAGCTGCACTTGAAGATGCTTATTACTTCTTAGCTTGAGACTTTCTGTGAAGTCTAGGACCTGTTGGAATTTGTCCTTCATTACTACATGTGCTAGTCAGGTGCTGGCTTTGGGACACTATACCATTATAAACCTGAGACATGAGAATAGGAGACTAGGTCATTATGCACACAGCTATCTGGACCCCAGTCCTATTGCTCCCCATCTCATTGTCAAGCAAAGCCAAATACTGCACTTTAGTACTTCCCCAACCTAGGTACTGTGGTATGTGCACACCTGACCTGCCACCAGCCTTCATTATATTCTTTTGCCTTGGAACACTAGTGGATACTTCACATACTCTGAAAGTGTTTAAATGTGAGGGTACACTTAGAAACCTGATAGCACATGATGTGTACTATATAAACATGTAAGTAAGAGGTACCAGAAGGTTGAGCTCTAAACTTTTACAGGCCCTTTACTAGGTTCTTAGAAATATACTGAATAGCAAAGGAGGACTCTGTGCTACAGCAGCCCCAGAAACATCTTAGCTTCCCTTTGGCCCAGCTTTTAGCAAACATCACAAACACAAGCCTCCTGCCTGCACAGAAAAAAAAAAATGTTGCAAACCTCAGTATGGAATGATGGTTCAGACTAGCTAGGTACGAGGTTTAATGCATGAGTATCCCTACAGTGGGTGGAGGGGGTGGAGGTGGGCTTGCCTCCACAGACTGACTCAAAAAAGAGTGGCATAACATAGTTGAGCCACAACTACATTTCAGAACTACCTGCACCTTAGGCCCCATCCATACTACAACTGTAAGGGAAACCAGTTATGACACACCCATGCCTCGAGCCAAGTTACAACATAGTTCCATTTTGTAATATGAAGCAGGAACCCTTAACTGTGGCTCCAAAGCACGCCAAGTCTTAGCTCATTTTCCCAGTTTGAATCTCCTTTCATCCTGCCTCAGGGCCAAATGTTAAAGTCCTTACTGAGTTTTTGCCTATTGATGTCAGTAGGGATTTGACCCAAATAAGAACTCCCTTGTCTATCCCTGTAATTCTAACCTCTCTGTGTGTCCTGACAAATAAGAGTCTGAGCACAAGAACAGCGGGCAGTGTGTATATGGGTGTGACACAGAGGGAGGTGTGCACACACACACAGGGGCTTCCCAGTATTTCTCAATCAGTGAGGCCAACTTCCTTAGGGCAAGCTTGACCCCATCCAGAGGAAAGAAGCTAATCCCAGCACAAGTGATAAAGAAGGATTTTTTCCCCAACCCCCATATACAGCCTGAATCGTTAACTGAACTCTAACCGTTGAAGACTATTGTTTGCTACGTAGAAATGACTCGAAACAAGGGAAAAAGAACAAGCTGCCCTAATTCACACACTTCAAACATTTCTCAGAAGGCCCCAACTTCATTCACATTCTCTTCCTCTCTTCTTCCAGGAAAGACTTTCTGAAAACCACCTCTTGGCTCTGCTAGCCAAGGTCACATGAAACATCCTTTTCCTAGCTTTCAGGAGAGAGGGTTAGAAATGCCAGACGCCAAACACATCATGGGCTGAGGATGTTCAACTTTGTGTTGTTTTGGTCCTAGCCCCTCCCTAGCCATGTTCAAGTCGGGGAAGTCCATCTCTTTTTTTTACCCTCATCTGTGTGATCAAACCAATTTGCTCTCCAGCCTCACAAGTGTGCCCCATTACCTAGAGCTCACCCCTTTCTCATAGGACTCCAGCACTTGAAAAACAGCCCTGCACTGGGCTCACTCAAACATCCAAGCAGCAGCTGAGGCAGGAAGGTGCTGTTCTTTTCAGCATGGGCAGTGCCCACTTTGCCCCTAGATCTCTCGTGGGCCTATGTAGCGAGTCCACAGGAACTGCACAACAAATGAAAGCAGAAACCAGGCAACTAGCAGCCAAGAAACTTTCCAGGTTAAAATTTAAAACAAGAAACATTCTCCTCTCTAATCTCTTTTCAACAACAAATTCCCCAGCACCAGGTAAAAAGAAACACGTACTAAAACAAGAGCCAGTATAAAAGTAGCTAACTGGCTAATCCTCTTTACTATGCCGACAAGATGGGAAAGTGGTTTAATTAAACCTATGGGACTGCTCCAAGTTAAACCGAGGAGACTTCAGTGCAGGGTCCCACCGCATACTTTCTTTGCCATTTGACAACTGGGTGCCATTTCCCCACTCTCCTGAACTTACCGAGTCTGATGAACAATAAATCATCAGTCCCAAATAGGCAGAGTATTTCCTGTTCCACTCTCTGGCAAAAATGCTCCACAGAAAGCACAGAGAGGTCTCTAACCTTGAGACAGGACATAGGGATTTCAATTTTCACTTAACAAAAAATTGTTTTAAAAAGACGCACACAAGCCCGAAGCAACAATCTACCCACACAGAACCTAATGTACTGGGGAATTCTCTGCAAAGATGATGCATGACAATACCACCACTGAGTTACACCCACACTGACTCCTTCATCTAGCTGTTATTGTTAATAGTAACCATATTGCACCTGTGTGCTCTGTGTTTTACAAATCACTATGAGGTCTCTCAGTCTCTCCTTCCTATGTGCAAATACACAATCCACCTCACACCTACATAGCACTGAGTCAAGATACCTGCTTTCTCTCACCAGCGCATATGGATAGTCATGCAAGGAGGTTGACAAAGTAATAAAAGCAATATTGGATTTATAATATTGGATTTCTTGGCAGAAGCAGGAGGAGACTCTGAACATCACTTGAGCTCTTTCCTACCATATACCTGGGCTCAGTGACACTACAGTCTCTAGATGTTCTGGCACATGCAGGGCTCTCCAGCAGACAGTGCTCCACTTGCATGAGTATGCTTTTTCCAGCTATACACAACAAAGACACAGCTAATGTGACACACAAGCTGGCTGTGAACCTGGCATAGCTGGGAAATTGGCTCCCACATGGACATTTGTTTATTTAATTTGCATTCTCATGGTACTTGGGTGCTTCCCTTAAAAAGATTTACCACTGACAAATGACAAGAGCAATCCATAATGAGCATGTGACCATCATCCCTCGGAAGCATTTGTGTGAGCCCAGTGGGCATGCTAAATACCCTCCAGGAAGTGTTCATCACTGAGAGGATTTAGTCTAGTAAGACCTCCTGTAAAACATGCAGACATACCAGGCAGCTTCAGCAAACTGCCCTCTTAGGTGACAGCCACTGGGAAATGGGCCTTTGGGGCATGTACAACCAGACCTAGAAACCACTCCAGTAAATGGGCCCTTGATACACAGACAGGGATTGGTTCCGTTTTTTGCAAATCAGATCTCAAGGTGAGGATTAGCTCAACAGAGAGTCTCCCAGAGCCACAAAGGTACCTGGTACTCTAGGAAATACACTTCTTGGGCATGTCAGGTGCCTCCTGGAATCAGGCCTTGGTGTAAACAGTGTCCTTTACGCCTCAGGTTCAAATGAGTGCACTGGGTACAGCTAGGAAATAAATCTCTCAAATGCAGATGGTGCTTTAGACCCATAAGATACAGTGGAGGTATGACGGTGGCTAGAGAGAGTACCTAATGTTAGCAGCTAAAGCTAGGGCTGAGCTTACCTCCACCATTCTTGTAACAGAGGTAAGGGAACCTCCAGACATTCCCCAGGCCAATGATCTCTCCAGCCACAGACAGTACGTATTCCAGCTTGTTGTTCCACTGGCCTCGTTCCAGTGTTCGATTCTCCTCTTCTTCCTTCTTTTCCATGCTTCGATGAGCAAGTATTGTCTCTCCATTGCTAACTGCACCAGGGACTCTGTAATCCATCCCACCTTCAAAGGAGTGGTGCTGTTTTTTGTCACGGTGTTTATATAATAATTCACGTAACAGCCTGAACTGCTAACCTACAGCAGTGGAGAGAAGTAGATTCGCATGCACACATACACAGCCAGGTACTCCTCTCTCGTTCCTTACAGTTCCTACACACTAAGAACATCCATCTACTTATAGTCTCAATGGTGTGCTTTGGATTGAAGGGACACCATCACACTTAATTTCCATTTTAGATCGACTCATTTTGGAACATTGCAATTCCTGAAGGAACATCCTTTAAATATTAGATTCCTTCAATGTTTATATTAGGCCAGGGCCCATTTGGGATGGAGCCTCCATTGGGCACCATTCCAACATTTTTTTTTAATTTCTTCCAAATATCTTTAAAAGATATTTAAGGGCTTTTTCTGCTCCTTGGTTGCCATTTACAAGGCTCCTCTCAGCTAGGGAGAAATTAATTGGATTGACTATTGCAAGGGAAGGAGTTATACAAGCCAACTGAAACTAGGGACAGGGAAGGTTTTGCTTTCAGTCACAATTGTACTGGTGTTATTGATAAATATAGGAGGTTCAGAATTTTCAGACAGAAACGGGATCAGTCCTGTTGACATGGTCCCTTTGAAAGAATAAGAACAAATTAGTACAACAAGCTTTCCATGGGAACATGCAGCAGGTCTCCTCTGAGGCAGGCTCCTGGCATTCACCTTGTCAAAACAGTTGCCCCCCGCTCTGCAGGCATTCCCTATACTGATTCCCCTTGGCAAAGGCTGGGACAGCAGTCCCTGTGGATCCTAACAGAGCCAATCCCCCTATGTTATTGGATCCAGTAACTTCTGCTAGCTGAAGGGAGGATATAAAATAACTACAAGCCTCTCTATCTGTTCAGCCTCCTCAAAAGTTTCCTAGAGAGAGTCTCCTCTTGATGGGGAGAATGACCGAATTAAGCAACAGCTAGTGTTTCCAAATACTGCGGGGTGGCAATGGGCTGGAGTGCAGACAGACCACACTGGTTCTGCTGCAAGGTGGAAGGTTCGTGTGATATTTGTACCAGCTCATTCCCAAGAAGGGGCAAAAATCTAGCCTGCCATTTCTGCAGAAACGGGTGACAGTCGTAGTTCCTTCTTAAGTCCTGTACATAAAGCCAGGACTACTGAGAATCCTTTGGGTAAGGGAGGGCATATTCCTGCACACATTATCTGCCATTGGCCATCCATCTTACTTGTACCCTGCTGAGGCAGCGTCTCAAATCCCTGTCTAATCCTGACATTCATTCACATGTGCAGCTCTCCCCAAGAGCAGAATGCACTGGTGACAAAAAAGACTCCCCAAAACAATGGGAGGAGAGTGAGTTTGATCCCAAAAGTATTTCAGGAGAGGAAAAGTAATGCAGGGTAGCAACAGGTACCCCTGACAGTTTTACAGCAATGCTTGGAAGAATGTATGTGTGTGTAGGGAGGGAGTTGGGGGGAAGGTGGTACATATTTCTAGTGTACATAATGTACACTAGAAAACTACTAGACCAACAGAAAGCAAACCATGACCTCTTGACCATAAGCTAAGCACATGTGCTGGGGAAGAGAAAGAAGAAGAAAAACTGAGCTGTTACCTTAAGAAATGAGCTGTCAGGGAGCTGGCCGGAGGGAAATGTGAAAGCAGTAGTGAAAGGTACTGGCTATTTAAAGTGTGGAAGAAAAATTCTTCAGTGGTGTAATTCTAGACTTTGCCCAACCCACATTCCTCCCCCTCCCCACCCCCCGGGCTAGACAACAACCTACACATGACTGATTTCATGGTCATTGCAAAAGGGGCTCTTCCCCCCGTCTATGGGAAACTTAAGTTTTCCTTGTTTGTGCATGGCTTACTGGCTCCATGTGCAACCTCTTTCTTGCTTTGTCAGTCTCCCCCCTTGCCTATATGAATCTCTTTCTCTCTCCCCCCTCTCTGCTTATCTATTTCTGTCCTTCCTCCTGTGTTTCTGGTATTCACTCGTGTGTGTGCATGTGTACGTGTGGAGTAGAAACTACCTCAGTTCTTCCCTCAGTTCAAGGGGAAGTAAATGATAAAAAAATCATACAAGCTTCTCAAGTCCACGGTAGAGACAAGTTTAAGTTGTACTGGGAACAGGCAAGACAAGAATCATAACTTACAGTAAATTTTCACTGTGGTCACTATTACATGGCTTTAAATCTTTCTTAGGAATATTGCCAACCAGCATAGCCCACAGAGACAGACCTCAGTGATTGCTGCCATGGATTTACCTTCTGATGATGGGGAATTTTTTCCTGTGTAATTTTTTAGGTCTCCATCATACATGATTATACCATCATGAATCCCAGTAGCAGGCTACCACTACAGCAGTAAAACGTGGGAGAAGATACCAGTAAAATCTGTCCCACTCTTCTCTCAAAAAGCAGGGAGGAATAATCCAGTGAGCTCCATCCTGGATCTCTCTTCCAGTGACAGGGGCCATGCGCCACTGATTTCTCCCAAGAGAAACACCAGCACATATCTACAATTGTGGTAAATTGCCAGGGATTATATCCTATGTCTTAATATCTGAATGAAAAAAAAGTAATCAATATTTTGGATAAGGATATGGGAAATAGCAGGGCCAAATTAGAATTTGCATAATGTGCACACCCATCCTTCAGGAGAAGAAATCAATCAATATAGAAAAAATCCTGGACTTTCTCAAAATTACAGACCTAACTACCCAGATGCACACTAGGTAACAAGTGTAAGCAACAAAACACCGAAGCAGTTCCCAAGTTTTAATTAAAACACTAGGATATAGAAAGAAGATTGTTCAGGTAGAACAAAAGCCAGTTGGAAGGAATTGTTGGGAACAATACAGATGCATTCAGTTGGTGACCACAAACTAGACTTCAGCCAAGTAAGAATGCACAGAACATAGCTGCATAAAGGGAAGCAAGTTTTCAATAATTAAGAAATAAGGAGCATGGTGCAGTAAAAAAAATTAAATTCCACAAAGCTGCAAAAGAGCTGCAAAATGTGCAGTATCACTTATCTAAGTTGCAACATGTTACAGTTCCTTTTGTAACAGAAAAAGCAGCGAATACAATGCCTGCATAATTCTGCAAGAAGTTACTCAAAAGATACTAGAAAAAATGCATCTTACTGTACCCAGCAAGAATATAAACAATCAGCTGAGGCTTACACAGAAAAAAAAAAGGAGTCCAATATGAATGTTTAAAGATGACACCAGTACCTTTTTTTTTTTTATAAACACAGTATGCAGTTTGCTTGTGGAACTCTTTGCCACAAAGTTGTAGAAGCAGATAACAGAGAACTTCAAAAAGGGGATTAGACAAATTCATACATGACAGGACCATAAATGCTATTAAACAGAACACCCAGGGATAATATCCCTAAAGCAATGATGGCGGATGCTCGGGTTGGTATGACGGGAATGCGCCTTGTTCCTATGCTCTTCCTCTAAAGCATCTTCTACTGCCAGTCAGAGACAGCATACTGGGCTAGATGGACTGTTAGTCTGACCCAGTATGGTACTGCTTATATTCTTATGTACCAGCCAAAGTAGTAAATGGAAGTGAGAAGTTTTGAACCAGCATAATAAGGACAAAGGTGGTCTCAGGGGTGGAGATTATGGGAAATAAATAGAATGAAATCAAACTGGTTGAGATAAAGACATTTTTAAAACGTCTTTAAGAGGAAGAAGGCATAAGATAGGCTTGAGAAAATCAGAAATCGGTTTCTATAGTGCAGGTAAATGCATTTGGGAAAATATGGATCTAGAAGAAAAACTGAGTCAGGGTGAGATGTATCTTAGAATGCCAAGAGAATTATTTACTTTTCAAACTTCTCAAAATACCAATACTATTTTTAAAAGGCCACAGAAAACTGGGAGGAAGAAGGACCAAAGAGAAAGAGAAAGAGAAAGAGAGAGAGAGAAAGAGAGAGAGAGAGAGATTTTAAGACTCATCTTAAAAAAAAAAAAGAAAAAATTTAAAGCGAAGATCTTACATCGATAGCAAATGACTGATTTATGTGTTCTCTCATTAGATCATTTTGAGTGGACCAAACTATTGCATAGAACATTTTTCTCCACACAACCCAGAGAAGTACATGTGCACTAAGAAATGACAGTTCAGTGGGCACTGCTTTTCCTTCTTCATGACTGTTGAGTCAGTCTCTTACCTCAACATTCATGGTACTGAGCTACTGACAGTCTTGCCTAAAGACATGAACAAGTGGGTCTGGCCTGTATCTGGCATTACTTTCAGTAAGAATATGGGCATTAGATCTGATACCTGAGCGAAATCCAGTGGAAGTAATTGTTCTATTTAAATTCCTCAAGTGACAAAGGTAGTCTTTACTTCCTGTCTTTCACTATTACATTGTTCAGCAGTGTTTAAGAGCTGCCCCATACCATACTAGAGAGAGCTGCATTTCACTGGGGAGTGAGCCTTGTGACCGCCTCACAAGACTGCTGTGAAACCTGTCACTTAATGCCATATATTCTATACTGGTTCTAATATTGCCCACGTCAGCATAATATCTGAAGTGCCTTACAGGGGTGTCTTTCATGGAATGAGTAACATTAGTCAGGTCTGGTCCACAGTTTCTCTCATCAGGGGAAATGGTGTACAGCAGAGGGCTTGGGGCTGGTAGGAATGGAGCCTAGAATGCTAAATTCCAAGAAGATCCTACTCTCCTTTTCACCAAAAAACTCAACAATACCATCAAATCATTTCCATCAAGACTACAAGAAAAACTACAGACCTTGATCCCCCCGCTACCTAACCCAGGGACTTTTTACATGCTCCCTAAAATCCACAAACAAGGGAACCCTGGCAGACCTATCATATCCAACCATGGGACCCTAACTGAGGAAATATCAGGTTTCATTGAATCAATCCTAAAACTGCTTGTCACCCACAAGGCAAGTTTTGTACAAGACACTACAGACTTTCTACGGAAACTTAAAAACATAGACCACCTTCCCAGCAACACACTCCTAGCCACCATGGACGTTACCAGCCTATATATCAACATCCCACATGAAGATGGCATCCAACCCTGCCTTGCATATCTACACGAACAAGATTACAACCCAGAATACAGACCCAAAGATATTACTAAGCTTATACACTTCATCCTCACACACAACAATTTCACTTTTAATAATCAACACTTCCTCCAGATGATGGGAACAGCTATGGGCACTAAAATGGCCCCACAGTATGCCAACCTTTTTATGAGCCACCTGGAAGAAGACTTCCTCAAGAACTGCACCATCAAACCCTTGCTATACTTAAGATACATCGATGACATCTTCATCATTTGGACTGAAAACCTGCAATCTCCGATCGAGTTCCATCAGAAATTCAACAGTCACCATCCCTCCATCCGACTTTCTTTAGAATACTCCAACACCAACATCCCTTTTTAGACACAAGGATCAGTATCCAGAAGGGTAAAATACAGACCACAGTATACAAGAAACCCACAGACCAACATACATATCTGCACAGAACCAGCAATCACCCGAAACACACCAAAAAAGCAGTGATATACAGCCAAGCCCTCAGATACCACCGCATCTGTACTGAAGAGAACACCCGGGATTGCCACCTCACCAATCTTAAAAAGGCTTTCACCCAGCAAGGACACTCCTCCAGAGAGGTAGATCGCACGTTTGAAAGAGCCACCTGGATACCACGTGAAGAACTGCTGCAGCACAGAAGAAAAACACCCACAAATCGCACACCGCTGGTTATGACCTATCACCCATCCCTTGAACCTGTACGGAAAATCCTCAAAAAATTGCAACCCATATTAGAAAAAGACCCTATTCTTAAAAAGATCTTCCCAGAGCCACCCATCCTAGCCTTCAGACAAGCACCGAACCTCGCCAACCTCATCACCAGAAGCAAACTTCCTCAAGCCCAGAACACACCGAAAGGATCCAGACCGTGCCATGACAAGAAATGCAAAACCTGCCAACACATCTCCACCACCCCCACAATTACTACACCCCACAACAGAGCCATCAGCATCCCAGGATCTTACAGCTGCACCTCCAGGAATGTAGTATACCTCATCCAATGCACCAAATGCCCTGATGGAAGATATGTAGGAGAGACCAGACAACAACTGCGCACCAGAATGAACGCACACCGTAAATCCATCAAAGACAGAAACACCCAATTACCGGTGGGGGCACATTTCTCACAGGAGGGCCACTGTCCCTCCAATCTCAGTCCTGATCCTCAAGGGAAACTTACACAGTACTTCCCAGAGACGAGCCTATGAGCTCCATTTCATCAACCTCCTGGATACTAGAGATCATGGACTAAACATAGACATTGGATTTTTGATACATTACAATCTGCCTGGCAACTGACTCCCCAGCCCAGCCCAGCCCAGCCCAGCCCCTGGCTTGTTTACTTTTCATTCCATCCAGGAAGAGCACACACCAACTGCTGAAAGTTCCTTAGCCTGACTAAGGGTTTTTGAACCTGAAAGCTTGCTTAATAACTATTCTCCAACTATTTGGGTTGGTCTAATAAAAGATATCAAATTCACCCAAGGTACCTTGTCTGCCTATGTCCTTAGACCAACATGGCTACAACCTAAACCCCTGCAAATTCCTAGTCAAACACTTTAGCTGCAAGGTTTTCATCTCCTCTTTACAAAGTCACACTGATGTAGTACTCTTCATTCTATTTACCTTAAGATACTCAAAGATTCTTTCAAAACGTGGTCCATTATTCCATTAGCCTTCAAAATTACAGTTACTGGATGACACCTATAATTGTCAGGATAATGCTTTATATAACTGCATAACTCAAGGACATCAAAGGGCTCTAAAAGCATTAAGAGTCAGATTTGCAGAAGGACTGAGCACCCACAGCCCCACATGGAGTTATTAGAACAAACATATATGAGCCCTAGCACATTGTTTGCAGCTAGTCAGCAAACCAGGGCTGATGATAAAGACGACGTGGCTGTTTATAGGTAGGTATATAGGAGGTCTCACCTGGAAATCTTGCCAGGTATGATCTTATTTTACATTAGTAAAAGGGTAATTAGCCATATTAGTTTAAAGTCAGGCAGAAGGCAGGGCACAGTGGCACTTTAGAGACTGACTGATTCAGAGAGATGTAAGTTGCATAGGCAACAGCCTAATTCATCAAATGCTATCCATAACCTATGAAAGCTCATGCATCTCTGAACCAGTTAATCTCTAAGGTGCCACCCTGCCCTACCTTTGCCTGACTTTAGACTAACTGGGTTAACTATTTTTCTCTACTCATAGATACCACACTCAGTTGAATGAAATGCCCTGCAATCAATCTGCACAAGAAACTTGCTCTGGTACACTTAGACATCTTCTTTCCAACCAGATGCAAGCAAATGAATATTGTGCCCGAGGGACACCAGGTGACCAATCCACTCCATTCTACATACAACACAGCCTCCTCTAACAAGTTGCACTTCACTCCTTACACAGCATCTGACAACGTAGACGGTCAGCTACAAAAGTTTATGCCTGAGTCAGTCAGTCTCTAAAGTGCCACCCTGCCCTGTCTTCAGCTTTATGTTAAAAGGGAATTGCTTGAGTATTTGTTTTGTAAAATACTCCATGAACCTCCAGCTATCTGAGCTGCTATACAACATTAAAAGAATGAGGAATTAAAAGCCAGCCATTCAAATGAAACTGTGCAAAAGAGATAAAACAAAAAAAGGACAGAGTTGCTTATTGGAAAAGACAGAGTGATGACCTGAGAACAGCAGTGTTCAACTCCCAGCCTGTGGGCCACATCCAACCCGTGGAGCCATGTCACCAAGCCCACAGAGCTTCCCAAAGGTCTGGTAATTTGGTGGTGAGGGAGCACTGGCAGCATTAATTGCTACTCCCCTTCTGTGAAATTTCCAGACACATAAGGAACCCTATGGGCCAGATAACATGGCCCTGTATGCCAGATCATGGCAGCACACAGCAAGATCCAGGTGCACAGGATAGGGTCCACACACCAACTCCACCCAGGATCCAGTCTGAATAGCACGTAGTCCAGGGGCGGGCAATTATTTCGGGAGGAGGACCGCTTACTGAGTTTTGGCAAGCCATCAAGGGCCGCACGACAGGCAGCCAGGGGCAGATAAATATTAATTTTCTAAATTTTTTAGGGGCCTCACGGGCCGGATAGAACAGCCTGGCGGGCTGCATCTGGCCCACAGGCTGCATTTTGCCCAACCCTGACGTAGTCAGTCTGCATCTGGCTTGCAGGGTCAGAAGCTAGGGTGCCACTGAGCTAGGGCATACTTCTTATAAGGTGAGATTTCCAAAAGTATCTTAGTAGCACAAATCCTAGTAACTTTCAATGGAACCTGTGCTCCTAAAATCACTTTTCAAAAACAAAACAACTTTAAAGAGCATTGATTTCCTAAAATAAGGTAGGTGGAGCTGTACTTTGTCCAGATAGTCTATAGTATATAGTAGAGGATATATACCATGAAGATGGTTACTCTAGCACTTCCCACACCTCTCCTCTGCAGGTCTGTCCTAAACATTAGAAACTGCTTTCACAAGATTCAGAACTATGTAATCCTGCAATTAATGTAGGTGATTCCCAGTACTAAGGAACAAGATAGGCACTAAACCAGGGACGGGCAATTATTTTGGGCAGAGGGCCACTTACTGAGTTTCAGCAAGCCATCGAGGGCCACAAGACAGGCAGCTCAGGGCAGATTAATATTAATTTTTTAAAATTTTTAGGGGCCCCATGGGCCGGATAGAATGGCCTGGTGGGCCGCATCCGGCCCCTGGGCCTCATTTTGCCCATCCCTGCACTAAATTCTCAGGAACTAAAGGCCATGATAAACACATTTTCTCCATGTGACATCCAATATGCCATTAGCATCATTTTAAGGCTGAAATGGCTTTAATGAAAGGCTTGTAGCAAGAAAGAGCAGAAAGTCTGCCAACATGTATATAAAGTAGATAAAAACACTGACAACCAATAAGCTACCATACTACAGGAACCTGCAACAGGCTAGAATTGGCCCATATTAGACTGGAGACCACCTAGTGAGAAAAAATCAGGACAGACATATATGAGTGATTCCTGCTTGAGCCAGAACTAAGTTTACAGACAGAGGTATTATTAGACTACCATAGAAGAAGCAGACAATAATTCAAGGAATCTCCAAAGCATGGAGCAGCTAAATCAGTAACAGAAGTACTAGAAAACCTTTAGAAGCTTAATTCAAGTGCAAGGTGCCGAATGCCTTGCAAGTATTTGCCTTTATACAAGTGCACTGTCAGCATTCTGGGCCAAAAGGAAATAAAATATCTCCACAGGAGTGCTACCAAACAAGGAACCTAAAATGCATGGAAAGGCCCAAGTTTGTTCTAATGTAGGTTTTTCAATTCCATGCCTTGCAGACAGTATATGGAGAGATCCAAGCTCCTGCAGTAGTCAGAGCTCACTGGCAAGCAGGAAAGCAGACCCAGACTACCATGGTGAGTACAGAACAGCAATTCTCAAGCACAGTGGCAGGACACCCTGGGATGCCATGCAATCCTTTAAAATGTGTTGTGAGGTGTGAGAAGATATGCAGATAAGTACAGGCTCAGGCTTGTCACTGCCCAGCCATGCCCTTGGTCCCTGCAATTAGTTAGTTAGGCACTGTGTTAACTAATTAGTTAGTTAGCACTGTAACACATAAGTTAGTTTTGAAATGGAGTGCTACTCAATTCACAAAAGTTATGGAGGGGTGCCTTGAGTCTAAAAAAGTTGAGAAATATTGGTATAGATTCAGAGACCTGCCCTGTCTGCTGAAAATATTGATGTATCTGTTGTCTCCTTTGCATCAAAAAGCAGGTGACACTACATCCAATTCTACCCAGTCTGTATGTAGCATTATGTCAGGGCATGCTGGTGAGAACATTCCTTGCATGACCAAAGCATACTGGTAGAGCAGTAGGCAGCATTGGCACACAAGTGTATGCTGCACTGGGAATAGCTATATCCAGTGTGGAACAGAAAGGATTGCTTCATAGTTTTGGAGTGTGTGATTACAGATCTGGAGCATCAAAATTAGACTGTGGAAAAGTGTAAAGGCATCTAACTGTATATGGGTGGCAGGTCCTGACAGAAGTGTAGAAGGGCAGGTCTGTGCCTGGGGCAGCCCCTGATACACAGGTCGGTACTAGCTCCTACTGTGCTGATTGCAGCGGCATGGGTGGTCGCCATTTTTATGCCAACACCACACCCCAAAGGTAGCACCCAGAGCTGCTACTCCAATTGACCCCCTCAGTTACGCTACTGGTTTCTGACAGTGTAGATAAGAGCACAGACTTACTGGAGTTCACTAAGCAGGCAGTAAGTAAGCACAATACATGGAAGACTTGCACGTTATATTTACAATTGCTGTGATTTACATCTAGCATTGCATATTCTATATTAAGTTGAATCTCCCCTCGTATTCAAGACTTGCAATAGTCACGGTCAGGATTGCTCTTAGAAACTTCAGACATGGGGTGAAATAGTTTCACAGCTGTGAGCTCCCATCATTCTCAAGATTTCCAGTAGCAACCCTTGGACAGCTGCTTCCCATTCACTGGTTTGGGTGCTGTTAACTAGAGTGTGCTACTAGACAACATAAAGAGTTTTCACCAAAAGAGCTTCAGCTAATTAATAATTATCCACTGGTACTGACAGTAAACGAGGGAGCCAAATACAAGCATTGTATGTTATGGGAAGGGGTGTGGGGTGGGCAATAGCACTGCTACATAAAGCAGAGCTCAAAGGCTGGTTAAGAAATAAGCATGCATTTACAAAAAGCACCTGGTCCATTTTAGATGGGGGAAGAAGACAGTTGACCATATAACATAATGAGCCATGTTCCATCTCTCACATTCTGTTTATCCATTCTGCCAGGGATTAGGATTTACACAGAGGCAAAGTGACCTAGATGGTAAAAGACTGAAGGGGGACCAAGAGAGACTGGACTGCTCAAAAGCCAACTGTGAAAGGGAATTGAAGGGACCAAGAAAAGAATGACTCTTAGTATGGACACACATTAGGACTGTGCAAAGCTTTGGGTGCTGATTCGATTTGGAGGAGATTCGGCCCAATTTGGTGGCCGAATCTCCAAATCTGAATTGAATTAGGGGACCAATAAAAAAAGTCCGAATCAATTCAGAAAAGATTTGGAGAGCTGCAACCATTTGGCAGTCCCCTCCTGCTGCAGGAGGGAGCTGGAGCCAGACTCAAGGCTGGTAAGGAGGGGGTGGGGGAGGGAAGGCTGGAGGGGGAGGGACCATGGGGAGATCCTCTTCAGGTGATGAGGATGAGCCCAGGGTTTTTTTGTTGTTTTTTTTCTTAAAGGGCCAGAGCTGGGGCAGGCAGGGCAGCTATGGGGAGAGGCTGGGACAGCAGGGGGGGGGAGGAGTTGAGGGGCTTGTGCAGAGCCCCCCATGTGGCGTGGGGCAGCGGGGATCAGGGGAGTACCCAGTGAGTCGGGGCTTTTTTTTATCCAAGTGCAGGGACCTGGGGAGGGCAGGGGATGGACCTGGCCTAAGTGATTTGGAAATTCGGCAGCGGCTGAATCTCCAAAGCAGATTTGGCCGAATCAATTCAGGACAGTGATTTGAATCACCGAATCGAATCACTGTCCCCCGAATCGACCGACTCCAAATCCAAAGTGAATACTAGCCGCTTCACACAGGCCTAACACAGAGCCATTTCAGGAAGGCAGAAGCTGTTACATTTTAATTGTTAGGGGCAGACAATCAAGTCATGATACAAACATAGCAAAACCACTATAATTTTAACACTGTTTCATCCAGTGCTAAGTTGGAGGTGTTTTGCTACATTTGTATCCTCCCTGCTTGTCAGCACACTACATTTTGAACACACGTGCTGTGCTTTTGAAGCTGCTCGAAATATATACGTTTGTACTCTTAGCAGCAGCCAGTGTTTACACCTATTCACCTAGGTCTTCCATTTAAAACTAGGCAAAGAACTGCATTGTTTTTAGATCGCCTTCTTCTGATTCAATTCATTTCTTTTGAATGCAGGGGAGTTTCCTGTAAACACAGAACTACAGCTATCCAGAAAGCTAAACTGCCATTCTGAGAAAATCCAGTATTTTGTCTTTTTTTTTCTTGACAAAATAAGACAAAGAATAAATCATCATAAAAAATAAAAAGTTACAATTAGGAAATGAAAAAAAAATCAGGTTTGCATCAGGTCAATTAAAAAAAAAAGTCCAAATTCCCCCCAAAATGTGTGTGCGCATGCATATATTAAATGTGTGTGCTCCCACACAGACATAATATTATCAAGACATATATCCAGTTTTACAAGTCTCCTTCCCTATTTTTTCAGGACTTTTTCTTTTTTTTGGTTTCATAATTTTGACTGTCTCTGGTCCCGGTGCTGAGACTATGACAACTGGAAATTAGGATCACTAGCAGAACACAACAGAAGATCAGCAGAGATTTAAAAGCAGAGTTATCAAGTGCAGTCCTGTTGCTTCCATCCCTGCAAGGTACCTTCATGTTTCAGTACAACCCCTACAGAGAGTATCAACTTCCAGCTGCTTCTTGTCAGGAACATTTTGTCTCCTGCTTTGATTGGACATTTGATTCCAGCCCAAAGCATGGGGGGGAGGGAAAGCTGTGCTACACATCTTCTCTAAGGTACAGTTTAGTTGGTCTGCACATGCCTGTCATGCACATGTCCAATGTAGAAGAGTGCAACAGGCAGGTAAAGCAATAACTCTCTTTACACACATTATCAAAGTCTGAAACTTAAAAGCTAATTAGATGTTTAATAAAGTCTTGATACGAAAGTGCTGTCATAGCACAAGAAACACACAGATTTCTCTGGCATCTCTACAGGTAGGTAGGATTGTGCCACAAACAGGTTCCACATTGTGCTTGGGGTTTGTTCCCCTTAAGTCTCTAAGTCATTCCTGATCTGGTGGCAAGCTGCAGTGCAGTATGGCACCACCTCTCTCTCCTCAGAGTTAGAGGCAACATTTCCTGAACACCTGCTATTTTGGGGTGTAAAATCCATGGCAGTTCCTCCCTAACAGCTTAAGGAAGTGCATCTCTCCCCTACTCTCATCACTCAAAAATAGGAAGTACAAAGCATGGGAAAAGTGAACTTCAGCAGGGATTAGGGTTGTGTCAGAGGAAAGCTGCAATCCCTCTGCAATTGGCAAGGGACTTGGCAGTGAAACTCTAGGTCAGGGGCAGGCAATTATTTTGGGCAGAGGGCCGCCTACCCAGTTTTGGCAGCCTGTCGAGGGCTGCATGGATAGCCCCGCCCCTTGACAGTTTCCCTGCCCCCTGGTCACCATCTTGGGACCAATGTCCCAGGGCCAGCACCAGTGGGGCCCAAAGCAGGGAGCAGGCTGGCAGGGGTCTGTGGAGCTGGGCTGGGCTGCACAAGCAGGGAGAGCGGGGAGCTGGCCAAGCTCCACAGAGCCCCTGCTGGCTGAGACCCCGTGCTCCTGCCACTCTCTGGGCCCCGCCGGTGCCAGCACCAGCCCCGGGACACTGGTGCAGGCCCTGTGCTCCTGCTGGCTGCTGCACCTGCTAACTCCCAGTTCCCCCCAGCCCTGCGGTAGAGGCAGGGGGCAGCACACAGCCCCAAACCCCTACTCACCGGCAAGGAAGAAGCTGATGCTGAGCACGGGGAAGAGTGGCCCCTCACCTGCCCCATGGCCAGCGCTCCCTGCTGCAGCTGCTCACAGCCCACACGAGGCTGTCCTGAGTGGACACAGGCAGCCCCATGTGTGGTACAAGTGGCTACAGTGCAGGTCACTGGCCATGGGGCAGGCAAGGGGCCGCTTTTCCCTGCGCTCAGCACCAGCTTATAACCTGCCCCGCTGCCAGCCTGGGTCCCGCCCAGCTCTGGGCTTGCCCATTGGGGCTGCGTGCGGCAGCAGCAGCTGCGGCCTCCCTGCTTGCCACACAAGGCAGCGTTTGCTACTGCTGCCCACCTGGAGTGCACGTGCTGGGCAGCCCACAGGCGGCAGTGCCTGGCATGGCAAGTGGGGTGGCCACAGCTGCTGTCACCATGCACAGCCCTGACAGGCGAGCCCAGGGCCAGCACGGGGCTGGGTTACAAGCTGGTGCTGAGCGCGGGGGGTGGGAAAAGCGGCCCCTCACTCACCCTGTGCCTGGCACCCCACACTGCAGCCACTTGCAGCCCACTTGGGGCTGCCTGTGCCTGCTCAGGACAGCCCCGCTTGGGCTGCGAGTAGCTGCAGCAGGGAGTGCTGGCCATGGAGTGGGGGAAGGGCTGCTTTCCTCTGCGCCGGGAAGGAGCAGGGAAGGAGCTCGGGGAAAAGCTAAGCGCAGGGAAAAGTGGCCCCTTCCCTGTCCTGTGACTGGTGCTCCCTGCTGCAGCCGCTTGCAGCCCGTGTAGGGCTGTCCTAAGCCGGCACAGGCAGCCCCAGGTGGGCTGCGAGCGGCTGCAGTGCAGGACACTGGCCATGGGGCAAGCGAGGGAACACTTTTCCCTGTGCTCAGCTTTTCCCCAGGCCACTTTTCCCTGGGCTCCTTCCCTGCCCCCTCTCCCCCCGCCACCTTTACCTGAGGTTCTGGCACAGGGCAGCCACGTGGTCCCAGGCCAGAAGCCCCTGCTGGGCCTTCCAGCTGGGAGGGGTAGGGCTGGGCAGGCTCTGCTGTTGTGGGAGCCCACCGGGCTTTCCCTGGGTCCTACTGCCCTTGGTTCCTGTCATTTTTGACTGGAACCAAGGGCAGATAAATATTCGTTTTCTAAAATTTTTAGGGGCCCCGCAGGCCAAATAGAATGGCCTCGCAGGCCAGATCCAGTCCGTGGGCTGTATTTTGCCCACCCCTGCTCTAGGTGCACTGTGGACAGGAAACCACAGGAATGAGTCATTAGAAAGGCCGCATGCAGAAGAGACGGTGAGTAGACAGCTCTTTGGTAAAAAGCCCTTAGGGGAGAAATGTGGGGGGATTTCTGTTTGCACAAGTATTTAGTGGCAGGTTCTGTTTCATGAAATCTTGGACTTGGTTATCCAATGATTACATCACCTTTTGCCTTTTTCCATGTTGAATTCAGATGTTGAGGTAAACTCACAGGGACTCTAATCTGTGTAACTGGATTTCAGAGACAGACCCATTTCAATCATAAATTAAAATACTTGCCTTTGATCAGATGGCGCAGTCGTGTTTACCTGACAAAACCCAAACTTTGTTATGGAAGGGACTTAATCTGTGAATATCTGTCCAGCTGCATCTACAGCTCATTTCAAATGACACTATCAATCTCAAATGACTGCCAGAGATATGGCTTAAGTCAGTTTGATACTTGCCACTGCCCTGATGTGTAATTTGCACAGTAGTGAGGGAGGATGTTGGCATTTACTTTCCTCAGCCACGTGGCATACAGCAATAACCATATTCTGGTAAGGGATGAGGCAAATGGTAAACAATGCCGAGTCAATCAAATCTGCAAGCCCTGGCATCTTCAAGAAAACTGTAATTCCTTCTCACCGCCCCTTTGTCTAATTAGAACATTCTACTAGCACAGGTATAGAAACGGATATGTCAGCTAGGGGTGTGCAAAGATCATCCCACAGTAGCCAAACATGGTTCTGCCAACAAAACCACTAGTGTGGATGCAGCTCAGCTGTCAGGAAGTCCTTCAGGGTTGCTAGTGTTGCTCTGGTGGCAGAAATGCTTCTGCCAGCACAGCTGAATCTACATCATGGGGTCTAATTACCTCAGTGTTGCCACTATGAGCATAGTGGCCTCCTAGCATAGAGCATTTCATCTCCGTGGAGCAGTCTGGATCTGGCAAATCAACAGAGACTGCAGACTTTGATACTTTACCATTTACCTGGGAAACAACAAACTATACATCTCTGTGGCCCGGTACTGGCTGCAACAGATAGTCTGTTGAAATCAGTGCTTCTGATTTATACCATGCCACAGAACAGAACTTGGTCCTTTCCTTTATCACAATTCAAATCCTCATTTTGGACCTATTGACTTCAGAGGGATCAGGGTTAGGTATTCAGTGTACTGTGAAGGAAACACAAGGGCTAGAAGCTTTAGAAGGAGTAACTTACTGCCGAGTTAAAGATGGATGTTTATTGGTATGATATGAACAAAGAAAGCCACATACCCAAAGTGAAGCACTGATGAACCTATTAGGCTGAAAAAAGATAATTAGGTTCTTCCATCCAGGGTGAAGTTACAGGTTATCCTTAGACCATACTAAATCTATGAAATACTAAGTGGTGTTAAAGTTAGAATATGCTGTGAGCAGTTGCACATGAAGGGTTAATGCTGTTTTCTGCCTAACTGGCAAGCAGGGACATGGCTAGGAGCCAAAACACCTGGGCTTTATGGGGGGGCTGGGAGTAGTGCATTCTGGGATGCTGAAGGACTGCAAATTTCTCATTTTATCTTCATGGACAAAACTAAAATTGTCCTAATACAAGCTAGGTAGCACAACGCAGAGTTAACCCTTGCCTGAAATGGCATAACTAAGATGCTCAAAAGGCACTTAAGTTAACAAGCTTTGAAGTACAAATGTTTGAGGTTAAAGTGCCCTTAGTATGGTCTAAATGTAATGTATAACTTCACAATGCTATTACAAAATTGAGAAAGAACTATCCCATATACACACTTTCTCCTTTGGTTGTTTCTGATCACCACTTGGCATAGAGTATGCCCTACTGGCATTGATAGCACAGGTATTCAAGTAGTCAAGTATTCAGATAGCTTTTTCCTGTAGTCCATGTCCTGGGACAAGTGGGAGATGATGGAAGAGAGGCTCCCAGCCCAAGCTTGAGAATGTCTCTAGTCTAGGGCAGAAATGGTGGCTTTATCCCTCTCACAACAAAAGAACAGTGCTAAGGATGGCTTCTAGTGGCTTCTCTCCTCTCATAGGATTTGAGAACAGTTTGAGAGAGACCAATTTCTTTGCTCCCCTATTGAAATTGGAAAGTAGCAAATGGAACCTGCCATTCATTGCCTTTGACAGGCAAAGCAGTCTTGGAGCAGGAGATTCTCCAGGTGTAACAGGCAGAGCCTGAGGAAAAAAAAGAGCTCAGGCATTTAGATTTCTTTGTGTTAAGTGCAAATCCTTCAGAGAAAGACAGGAAACTCAGGTATTTGCTCTGGACAGATTCTAACTACTGCTGCTGAAGGAAACAGGACTTGTTTCCATACTGTAAAACAAGTTATACCAAGAAAGCACCTGACTACATCACCAATTTTTGTTTCAAACAGGAAACTGACCTGCCAAGGCTGTAAAACTTGCTTTGCTCAGCGAAACAATACGCACATGCTTATCTCTTTCTGGACTAGAAGCAGTGGGCCTGGAGACATGCACCACACAGACAGTTTAAATGCAGCTTAAACCCAAAGCAGACAGGCATATAAATCTGTTAAAGCCACCTGGAATGGTTCAGAAGCGTGCCTGGAAAATCAGGTACTAGTTTGAACTTGTTCAGTTGCATGTTAACACAAAGCATTCCACAGCACAGGTCAGTTCAATCCTCCAGGCATCCCATGCTGCATCACCCCCAGTGCTGCAACTGGACAATCTGGTACAGTCAGAACTCTCTTGCCACCTTTTCTTTCCCTTTTGTTGGCATTTTTTTTTTTAAATCAATGAGCTCTCTTGCACTGCTTGTTCAATAATAAAATGCAATTTTTCTAACAACAAGCTTCATCTCCTCTTCCTACTCAACTATAGTCCATCATCATGCACCCCCACAGCCACTGGGAACCAAGAAGCATGAGTCCAAGCACTCTCCCTACTTTCCCCAGGGTATTCCGAGTCAGGTAAATACACTGTAGACTTCAGTCAATTGCAGGCTACTGAACTTTATTGAACTTGTGTTTAGGAGAGAAAGGAAAGCATTAAAGTGAAAACACCTCCAGCCACCATAGGCCATCCACCCTCTGGAAGCTCTAAGCATGTGTGCAAGCACTCCCTCTCCACTCACCCACTGCAAGGCATGCTAGGCTGGGTGCTCATTCCCACCCCTGGTGTCAGAGCCACAGCAGTTTACAATCAATGATATTTGGGATCAATTCAAGTGTTCTGTGCTGCACCCAGTGTTATTTCTGATATGACTCCTCACAGTTCTCCACTCTGTGTGTCACTTCCTGCAGCTTTCCAGTATAGTTCAACTTTGAGGGCTAGACTTGCAAGGTAAATTTCAAGCACAGCAGTAGCTGGGGTCAGAGAGAGATTTAGCATTCCATTTTTTTCAACTACAATTCCCTACATATACATGCTAGAAAAGAACTAGTGTTGCAAGCTGACCTCTATCTAGCACCACCATCTGTCTGCTTTCAGAAGCTCATGGAAGATAAGTTAAAAACCCATTAAAAGTCAGTGGAATTTAACTACCTCCTTAGGCTCTTTAGAACATCCTAGTTCTAACCCCCTCCTACATCAGTGCAACAACAGGAGGGAACCAAGGGCTATGGCATCAACTCCACTCTAGCCTGCCTTCTTCCCTAGTCAGTGAAGAATTTGTACGTATATCACTAGTAGACTACTACTGCCTGCTCGACTTAGGGAGGAAAAGTTGCTAACTTCTCTTAGGGTGGAAACAGACGTCACCTTTATGCCACCATAAAAAAATTAAAACTGCAGTTCCCATAGAGATCCCAGGGAACCTCTGAGGTGCATCTCTATTAGCGGGGAAAGCCTTGACTCCCCACTTACAGAGATATGCCCCAGGGAATTTCTGAGATGTCTCTCTAAACAGGAAAAGTCAAGGTTTCCCACTTAGAGACATGCCCCAGAGACTGCCTAGGGTGCAACTCAACAAATGGGAAACCCCAGCATTCCCTGCTTACAGAGACACACTGCAGGGAATCTCCAAAGAGGATCTCTGGAAGCAGGGACCATGTTCCCATTGTCCCACAGGACTGGGCCCCTGCCTGATGCAAGACAACAGGCTATACATTACTGGCTGACAGACACATCCCACCACAGCTGATTTGCTTCATTTGGCAACATCTGTTTATAGTCTTCAAGAAGCTATTGCATAGTCCTTGGTCATGAAAGATGTGACACCAACTATCTAGCTAACTTTTGTCCAGTATCCAATTACATAGTCTTGATTTAAATTTACAGAGGAGACTGGTGAGACAACTCTGTGTCTCTCATCTCAATTTTGCAATCTGAATACAGACTCTAACCTGTGATAGGGGTATATACAATCACACTGGTTGTAGATTCTCTTCTGGCAACGCAGAAGAGCAAGTGCTTATCCTGGTATTATACCAGGGCATCAGCTGCCTTTGATACCACTCACAGCAAACTGTACTGTTCTTTAGTGACTCCATTCCTTCCTGTCAGTGGCTTCCAGAGATTGGTGAGAGCAAAGATTCTCTACCTGAGTTCTACTGTGTACATGGCCATCAGCAGTGTTAGCAGTGAGACGTACAATATACTAGTATCATTATGCTGATAACACTCTGCCTTTTTTCTCCCCAATTCCTGACACTATCAGTGCTGATGAGAAGCTGGTCTAGAGTTTGGGACCCTATGTAGCTGACTGGCTAGAGCTTGATCTATTTATCATAAAGTTAAGTTAGCAGGTTGAGAAGAGTACTCAGATCTGACACATCTTACATCTAATGAGTCTGCCCTGACATTTGCTTCCCAAGACCTGGGGCTAGTGTGGGATTCCCAGCTACTGCTGGATGACCTCACAGCCTTAGCCTTAGTGGATATTGAACCCAGCCCCCAATGATTCAAGACTCTCACTTCAGGTGTGGAATACAGCAATGTACTGTTTATGAGGCGGTTAAAACTCAATGTGGAAACAAATTAATGCACATAATAGGTGTGCCTGGCAAGTGTTATACAGTAAAAACTCTGTTATCTGGCATGAGTGGGGAATACCAGGTGGTGGTTATGTAAAAATTCTGGATATCTAAAAATACCTAGTGGGGGGCGGCAGCAGCACAAGGTGGTTGCACGCAGGTTGCATGTAGTGGTGGTGGGGTGGTGCCAGTTAATAGAGTATTCCGACTAGTAGGCCAGATAACAGGGATTTTACTGTACCTTGCTAGAATGAGACCCGTATGCTGTACTGAATACTTTCATAGGGAAAACCAACACTTGCCTAAACAACTACCTACCTGCTTCAGAGATGACCTCTGTTTCCTAACAATCCTGCCAGAGCTAAAATCAGCCCAAGTATTCAACTTGAGAGTCCTATTGATTTAAAAGGAGTTGCCAACAACCCACCTGTGTCTAAAAATGGTTTATTGCTATTGAGAGAGACCACTGCTGCAAGGCTTGTCTTTTTACTTAGGCCTTTCAGGATGGAAGAGAGAAAGTAACAGCTTGAAGTGGAAAAATTAGATACCCGTGTCTGAATTTCTCTAAGGAGTATTGTTTGTATGCACATCCCACTCTCAGGTATGCATACACCTCAGTTACTCTGTCTTAAAGATTTTTGCCTTCTCCTTGAATATCAAGTGTGATACACACTTCCTCTGCTTAGTTTTAATGTTATCACTTCGAGAATCAAGTGTGCCAGACACTCCCAAGGAAGAGAGGAAGATCAGAATGCAAAATATGCATAGAGGACAACACATCTCAAAGGACTCTGGGTTACTGGTAATTTCTCTTTTAAGTACCTCTCCATATGCACATTATCACTGTGGGTGACTCCCAAGAATTGCTGATGTTACTTGCAGGCAGGTCTCAGGGTCCTAGATGAACAACAACTGTAACAGCATTTGGCTAACCCTGGTGGCTTCTGCAATGGCAGAGCATGGTAATGATATGTATGAAGCTCCAGATGGCCAACTTGCAAATGTCAGGCAGGGAAGCCACTGAAGTCTCCTGGTCTCTGGTGGAGTGAGCTCCTACCACTAAGTGCAGATCTACTTTAATGGTTGCATGGCACCCTTGAAGCATTTCATATACCATGGGATGGTCTGAACTGAAAGAGATTGCTGCAATTCTCAGTCTTTCAGCTGAGGAAGCAAACCGCTACAGACATTTTCTGCAAGGCTTAGGCCCTACTCTCCACACAGAGGTAGGGAGACAAGCCTTTCTTCTGATAAGCATGTGCAATGCTGCCTCAGCTCTGGAGCAGTTATGTTTTGGAAGGTACACCAGAAAGCTGATTTTCTACCTGACATGGACTTCAGTGGAACATGAAGTGAGTCCTCAAGGATACCTTCCCTAGGCTTCCCACTGAAGTGAGTGTCACCAAGTAGGTTATCTTCATAAAGAGGTGGGAGTTGCAAGCAGATGGTCATATGCTGTAATGACAGCCACATTAGGGAAGATAAGCATTCATTAAAGTATTACTAAGGATCAGGATCTGTTGCTGGAAGGAAAGCTTTGGTTAGGCTTTGGACAGCTGGGTGGGAAAAGAAAGATCAACCAAAGAGAGGGTGGCAGACAAAGATGGCAGCAGCATCCAGCTTAACTGGACTGAGGGAAAAGTCACCATTCTTCAACTCTAGCACATAATGTAGTATATAGGTGGAGTAGAAGCCTCACAAAGGGAAAGATCTTGAATGACACAAGAGCAGAAGCTTACCCTTTAATTAAGCAAGTCTGGCTAGTCAAGTCTTTCCTGATTTGAATATTTTTTTACTAGAAAGAAGCAGACATGCATCATCACTGGTTGTGGTAATACAAGTCGTCATGATCTGGATGCCTCATGGACAAAAATTCTCACTGAAGTCTGACCTAAACCTTTGAGAT
>NW_005842265.1:0-32148 GCF_000455745.1 Alligator sinensis | reverse complement strand
AGCAGGAACTAGAACCAATCTTGTGGCAAGCAGAGCTTGGTTGATGGTGAGTACAGGGCAGCCCATATAAACTCCAAACAGGCATTAGACACACAGCTTCTGCATTCACCCTCACGGCCAGCATATGAAAAAGATGCAGTACCATTAAGACACCGTCACTTGCTCAGAGGTCCTGACTCATTATGAACTAGAGATGCTTTTTGGGGGTAGGGAGGGGTGGTAGGATGGGATGGAATGGTAGGAATATGAAAGTAAACATCCTGAAGGGCAAGAGATGCAAACCAGTCCCTCCCCTCACCATGACAGTACTCATTTCAAACTTGAGCTTGCAAATGATGCTGTTGTGCTTCCTTATGACCGACATGGCTCAACTTTTTCCTTTTACTGGAAATAATGAACATAAAACATTTTCCCCCTAAGAACAGAGGAACTTCATATATATCCCCTATGGCTAGGAAACCTAGTTGAAACATCTTGAGAAAGGTCCTGGAAACAAGCGGAGAAGAGATATTAGAGAGCAAACTGAACTGGGTGGCATAACCAGCCATAACAGTATCTAGAATCCACTGATCCATAGTTATCTATGCCACACGCTCCTCAAAAACAGACCAAATAGTTGGCCAAAAAAGGAAAGAGGATGACTGGATTTCAGAGGGTAGAAGGTCATCTTCCAAATGCAAAGACTTTTTTTCTGTTCACCGGACAAGGCAGAGGGCCTATTCTTACCAAAAAAAAATAAAAAAAACTTTCAAGTTTTCCTCAGTACCTCTTGTGGTTAATATTCAGATGGAGAAAGAAAAGCAGCAGAGAACTCCTAAGAATAGCACTTAAATCTGCTTTGCCCTAGGAACTGGTGTGTTAAGGAAAAGATGTCCCCTGAGCCTTTAAGGGTGTGCAATGTCTTTTCAGCTGTGGAATGAAGAGATCCACTCCTTCAAAAGGAAGGTCTTCTATAGCAGGGGTGTTTGACCCCCAGCCCACAGGCAAGATGTGGTCCATGGGGCAATTAACATCCAGCCTGGAGGGCCCTCCACAGGCCCAAAAATTTGGTGGTAAGGGAGTTGTGGCAGCTAACTGCCGCTCCCCTGCTGTCAAATTTCTAGACTGGTGTGGGGAACCCTGCAGACCAGATAGCATGGACCTACATGCTAAGTCAAGCACATAGGACCAATCAGGGTGGCATGAGGCAGCAAGGAGCCAAGCTGGGCAGTGTGACGCCTGATCTGGCCTGCCTGGCCAAAAGATTGAGCACTACTATTGTACAGTATTCCACACTTCCTTCAGGGAACCAGATACCTGAAGCTAGAATGAACACCTAACTGGCCACAGCTATGACCTGGGGGAGTAGTTCTGGTCCCCAACTGTCCTCTGGTGACGAGCAACATAAAAGCATCTGTCAAGTCCAGCGACAACGGACAGAAAATTCCACAAGTACACCATTACAGAAGTTGTTTGGTGCTAGCCATACCACCCTATATGTGAGGAATATGAATTTATCTTGGCTCCTTGCCCTTTGGATTGGAGCGGAGCTTTGTATTTGTTTGCTTTAGCAATGAGTGGAAGAGTAGAGGTAAAAGTATTTGGCGTTCATGAGGGGACTCAATATTGCTTGTCCACACCTTCCTAACAGTTGGGTAAGAGATGTCTGCCAAACTATCTTTGCAGGATCCATGATAGCTTTGTTTTTAGGAAGAGCAACTATGCTGCCTATACAGAATATTGCAGCATATCCACCAATCTACAAAGGTACCACCAACTACCAGAGGTTATAGATCAGGGGTGGGCAATTGTTTTAGCTAGAGGACCACTTAATGAGTTTTGGTGACCTGCAAAAGTAGCTCTGCCCCTTGACAGGTGCCCTGCCCCTTGGTTGCCATCTTGGGACCGAAGTCCCACGCCCTAACCCCTGACCTTTTCCACTGGAAGTCCCTCTCCTTGCCCCCCAAAATACTCCTTTTGGGGGGTGGGGGTTGCAATCTGAACCAGAAAAAAAAACAAATTGTATACTAAAATTCAAACATTTACTGTAACGTATCTTATTACAAAAAATGTTTGTCATGATTTGTGTTTGTGTAGTGTATATATGTGACTGCATAATAGGCAAAAAATAAAGTCTTACTCTTGTATGTTGTGTGTGGGGGAGTGTATGGGGTGTGGTTGGAGGTGGGTGTGTATGGTGGATTGTGCAGGGTATGTGTATGGGGGTGCATGTGGTTTGTGAGGGGGTTTGGCTGTGCATGTGCAGGGTATGTTTGGGGTGTGTGCAAGTGTGTGGGGATTGTGGGGACAGGGTGTGGGTATGTGGGGTGTGAGGGAGGGTGGCGGGGCTTTGGAGACCCCCATGGTGCACAGCCCGGGCTGCTAGTGGACCTTGGGCTGCTCATGGTCCACGGGCTGCTTGTGGTCCACACAGATGCACAGCCCTGGCCAGAGCTGCAAATAGAGGCAAGGAATGCAACCAGGCTGACCCGCCTCTATCACATGGGGCCCCCTGTGGTGCATGATCAGCTCCCGGCACTCACGTGCCACCGGGGGAACCCCACGCAATGGAGTTGGCTGCCTTACCCACTCCCTGCCACCACAGAAGCAGCAGGTGGGGCCACTATATCTGGTGGAGTCAGCCAGCTCCATTGAGCAGGGCTTCCCCTGGTGGTGCACGAGTGCCAGGATCTGCACATGCACTGCAGGGAGCCCCACATGATAGACAGGCTGGCCTTGCTGCACTCCTTGCTGCCACATGCAGCTTTGGCCAGAGCTGCGCACTGCCAAGTGGCAGTGCCTGAGCGAGCCCCAACTACCCTGAGGGTCCCCACCTGCTGCTGCTGCAGACAGAAGGGATTGTGTGCCACGGGGGGGTTCCCTCACCCCCCCACTCACACCCACACCGTTCCCACCCAAGCTCCACGCTCCTACCGCTCCCCACCCCCCTCCTCCCCAAGTGCAGGCTCTGCACTCCTACCAGCCCCAGCCCCACACTCCCTGCCCAGCTGCAGCTCCTCCCTCCTTCCCCACTGCTTCCCTATCTGCTGCCCAGAGCAAGTGCTGCAGCAGGAAGACAAGGAGGAGCTGCTGGATGCTGGGGAAGCTTAAGAGGTCCCCTGGCAACTGCAGCAGTGGCAGCAGCGGCCCTGCCCAGAAGCTGTGTGCTGACTGGGCTGGGCCCTTCCATGCACCAGGGTGGGAGTGAGGCGCATGGGCTGGGTGGGGTACAATTGGTGGGCGCCCGTGGACCGGATGGAATTGCCTGGCAGGCCAGATCCAGTTCGCAGTCTGTATTTTGCCTGCCCATGTTATAGATCCTCATCCAGAAGAAAACAGGTCTCTAATTCTGTAAGTCAAATCAGGGGAAAAGAGTGTAACGTTGCAGGAAGATACCTGCTAAATAGAAACAGACGAATAAGTTAGGAGCTGGTCTACCACTGATAGATGAGATCCAAGACCAGAAAGCACACATCAGGAAGACCAAGAAAAGAACCCTAAGGTCACTGAACCGGACAGTAGGGGTTCTGTGAGAAGACTTTGGACTCAATTGCTTACCCTTTGAAGAGGTCTTAAGTTTCTGACAAGGTCCAGCAAGTCAAAGGAACGGTCTTCACTAGAACAGTCAGAAAAAGGCTAACGAGGCTTTTATCTGTGGTGTCATAATTCTTCGTGTTGAGGCACTGTAGCAGTTCAATGGTATCTATATGGGGCCACTAAATCTCTGATGAGGGTAAGGAAATGTTAAAGGAGGTGTCCTTGTGGAACCTGAAGCTGGAGACCTTCATCTAGATCTGCAATCCACAAGTCTTTGGCACAAGAAGTCAATGACCTCTTCCAAAAAGCTGTATCCTCAGAAGCCTGGCATCTAGTAAAGTCTAGTGCTCTGGGATCAGAGGCCAACACAAACTTGCCCAGACCTGGCTTCACACTTCCTTCTGGCCCTGAAGGGGAGACTTTCAAATGGATTATTTTCCAGGAAACAGGACACTTACAAGCAAAAAAAAAAACAACAACAAAACAAACAAAACAAAAAAAAGAAAAGAAAAAAAAGGCTCCAGGAGAAGTCATGATGATGGAGAAAAACAGAAACAAGAGCAAAAGTTTTTAGAGATAAAGGCCAAATAAAAGGAGGCAAGACACCATATGGTACAGATACAGATACAAAAGGAAGGGCAAAGTCTGCACTAAGATCAGAAAGGACAGAAGAGGGAGGGGAAGGGCACATGCCCCCCAGAGTGAGAATATGTTTATGGACAAGCTCTCACCGGAGAAAGGAAGTTGATTTTTATTGGGATTACCAGTGGCTTTTGTGGACTAGAGGCTGTTTCATAAAAAAACAAACTAGGGGCCTCCCTTCGTATGTCTAATTAGAAACAGACTGCCGTTCCCTGAAGTATTCCTATTTGTTTCATTACCCTTATCATGTAACTTTACTGTAATTTGTACTGAACTTCAGCCATGAAGTTTGCAGCTGACTTGTCCATTTGTCACTCCTCCCTGTCTGGTACTGTTAAAATATGACTGTTGGTACTCCAAATGAAGATCATGTTTGGCTCAGGTAGACTTACTGGACTCCTTTGGCACCTGAGGGAGAACTAGGAAGGAAAGAGGAAGCAGAGGCATATATCTGGTAGAGTTCCGGTTCTGGGTGGCTATGGGCTTTAGCTGCTATCCAGGACCCAGAAGGTCCCAGTACCAATGGGGAAGGTGTCCTCCAGCCAGGAATTAAGCCTTTCACAGCCCCCACCCCCCAACAGCAGGTGCCATTGAACATCATCATGCTGAGCAAAGAAGCAAAACCCCTAAAATCACTGCCCCTCTCTTCCCATTTTCATCCCCTGCTTTTTCCTACCCAGCACTTAGCTACCAGGACCCTAGAGCCTCCCTGCATCACTATCTGGCTCCTAGCCCCACTCTACACAACCCATAGCTGCATCCATTCCAGCACCCCCTTAGTCGGTGCCTGGGGCTTATGCCTGCTCACCCATCTCTAGTTACATTATTGCTTGCGTCTGCAGATTAGTGTGATCTGATGGACCTTGCTCCTTCCCATTTTCATCTCTTTCTCTCTAACTAAAGGTGGTCTTAATTCTGTTTATAATGGGTCACAGGGGCATCGACACTTCTGTATCCAAATCAAATGTTATGAAACTGACTTTAAAAAAATACATCCATCTATAATTTACAATATGGAAAATGAACAAAACAGTTCTCATCCCTCTTTTTAACACGTACAGACAACCAAAGTTCAAACCCACACATGCAGGAAGAAAAAGTAGCATATTCTCCACGTTGCTGATATTTGGGGTGGGGTTGGGGGTTCTTTTTACTATGTATTCCTTTACTAGTAACCTTGAAGAACTCACCTGCTGACAAGAGAGATGGCTCTAGCCTAGCCACAACTGGCATTTATCTTGGAAGGCTGGTTCTATTATACAGGGCAAAGGGCAGAAAGCTGCCTAGTAACTACTTACTGTGCATATGAAGAAGGGTCTCGACATTTTCTAGTTCATTCTCCATCAGTTTACCTGTCTAAACTGGTTATAATAGGTAAAGCTATTACATATTTTACTGTTGACTTGGCCTTTCTAAACAATCACACTGAGGCTGTACATGGAAAAAGTTCTGCAAAAAAGCTGTTTGTGAATTTAGTAGATAGCAATTATTACTTTATAGTTAACAAAACTAATGAGCAGAGTGAGGAAGCATCATCTTTTGAATGAGATCTGCAACAAAAATGCTGACCAACGTTGGTTTCCATCACCCAACCCCATTGTCCATAAATTATGAACCCAGTACTCTTAAAAGATACTAGTGACTTCATACAAAAATCCTAAAATCAGTTGAGTATCAATAGGATACTGTATTCTTGACTTTTTGACCTGAACAGCTGTGCAGTCTTGTCATAAACTATCAAACAGCTGCTATGGGAGCCTACATGTGGCTATAATTCAGCAATGGGGAAAGCAATTCCCCATCAGTGAAGCTTGTATAAAGAAAAGTGCAAAAATTTCTGGTGGGAATTATGGAATAACCTTTGCACAGAACTTCCAAACTGCTAAGTTAATTAATTTGTGCTATGAAACATGAGGTTTTAGAGTTCCAGTTGAAACCTAAGTGTATACATCCAACGTGTATACCCATTTAGCTAGCAGTAGGTAGTTTCATTAGCCACATTAATACTAATGCTTTTTGAATACCTGCTAAGCTCTCTGGGAGTCTCTTCCATCTGGTAGCTAGGCGCTGGATGTTTCTCTCTCAGGTTTTATGGAAAAGTGAGTCTGGTGGATATGAACTCCACAAATTATGGTTATCTTCTTTTGCAGAGTGCAATATGGGGTTATATTCAGAAATGTGGATGCACCAGAGGACATATTTTGCACATACTGTATAAGTCTTGTTATTACAGGTGAGATTCACCACATCTGAAACATTTTGGAAGTTTAAGAAGATACGTTCTGCTTCATTTGTTTTAGTTTTGCTGTTAAGCAACTAAGGAGCTGTGTTTTTTAATAGCATTTTCTTTTACCATTGCTACTTCTTCTAGAAGCTTTCCAAGAGTATTAACATTTAATCAGGATTGAGGTAAGCTTAAACTATCAGTCACTTTTTGCGAGGGGTTATGTTTTATTTTTTAAACAAAGATAACACATTAAGATGTAGAATTAGCTACGGGCCTCTATATTGTTTTTGAAAAAGCTTACTTGAAATGAAACTGCACATCAGTAAACAAAGTCAGCAACGCTTCTCAGAAAGTAAAAAGTATGCCAGCCTTTCAAAGTGGTAACATGAAGATGATTGATTCAAATAGTCCAATTTCAATACCTGCCCACACCTTTTAGCTGTTTCCAGTTCTCGCCGTCTGTAAGGACTAGTTAAGAGTGACTGAATAGTGCATCTTTAGCTGGTAGCTTTTCCCTCAATGCTCCCTTCACTCTTTGGAGGGCACCAGGATTCTCATCTCGATTCAGGGAACTGTGGACATTTATTATTTGTTAACAATTTCCTTATGGGTTCTCTTCACAAGGGAAGTGTGTAGAGAACTGCCTCCCCAAAGGCAAAGCATGTTCAAATCACTGAATTAAGAGGAAATCCAAATCCTGTTTTTCCCCTCACCAAGTTATGCATTTTAAGAGTTATGAAAGAATTCCAGTCTTTTGCATTCTTCAGATTTCTTACAGAAGCATTCACCTTATTGCCAGTGGGTCCTCCGTCTCCTCCACAGGAGAAGACTAACACAGCCTCCAATAAGAAGAAGCAGAATATATTAACCTTTGACATGTAAAAGAAGGTAAGACCTTCTTACTGGTTTATCAAAATCAAAGGTATGCTAAGAAGGATATTTATAAATTTGAAACAAATAACAGCAAGTGCCAAGTTACACGAAAGACTGCTAGAAATGCAAGTAAATGGGAATAAGATGCTTTCTCAACAGTACTCCCAGGCAACGATTTCATCACCTGGATATAGTTACTGAACTAAATCTGCAAGCAGCTGAAATTATTGCTCACCACTGTAAGTCAATTTCTCACTCCTGGGTAGGTAGTCAAGCCTCTTGACATTCTATCCTCCATACTGATGCCTAAGCCTCTTTTCCTGTGGCTAATGGTACAAGTCTCTTCCTTTAAAGCATCTGTTAATCATCGCTTCCCAGGTGTTAGGCACAGACAAACAATCTGCAGAAACTAACGTAAAGGAAGTATGCCAAGTTGGACTTTCTAGTTACAGTTTATGGCTGGAAAATGTTGTCTGGTATCTGAGTCAGCTGAAAAACCCTCTTTAATATTAGAGTTCAAGAGAAGGGACAAGGAAGAGTCAAGACAGAACACTCATTTTTGTCAATATTTTTTTAAATCCCAGCCCAGCTTCTAGTAAGACTGGACACTACTTACAACACTCCTAGAACTGCAAAAAGAATGGAAACACAATAGGAAAAGGGGCGAGACGGCACAGTGGCCGGCTTTAGACATTCACATACATAAAGCCAGCAAAGACTGGAGTCAGCAAGGCCCCAGGTGCCCCACTAACATGAACAAACCCAAACACGAAGGTAGCACATGAAATGTATTTACCTATTTAAACACAGGCAGCTGGTCTGGCTAGGATGCGGAAGGTAACTGCTAATTCCTTGTACTACAAGGAAGGAATGGAGTAAAAAAAACCCAAGCCCATGGGCAGGTTTTTCCTTTGTGAACCTCTGTCTTTGTGCTGCTGGTAACAGTGGTAAGTATAAAAAAATCAAAGAAAAATAATCTATTTATAGAACAAGTCAGTAGTCTGAGACATTTAGAAAAAAGTAAAAACAAGTCCTCTTTTAAAAATGGATTTACTAAAACAATTGTCACCCAGGATTAACCCAAGACTTCTGTCCCCTGGCAAAGCCAGGGACAACTTTAAACAGGAACTACTGCTGATTGTAGGCTTGTATCCAGCAAAGCCAGTAGGGACAGGATCTGTGCTCTGGACAGTATCTGCAGACTGCTTGCTGATATCACTCAAGGCCATATCTGTAGCCTAGTGATACTGGAAATACTTGTGAATGGAAGTTCTCACAGAAGTACATCAGTGTAACCTGTGAGGTAAGTGGGTTGTCCACTTTCTTCCTCATCCCTGGGTACAGATCACAGAAGCTGGATCCTATGTTACTGCACCTCTTCACCAGCTTCATCCTGTCAGACAACTGTAACATACAGGGGCACAGGACACCAATGAAGCCTAGAAGAGGAGAAGCAACTCCTTTAATGGGGAAGCGCTCTGCTTTCCAAGCTCAGGCATGGCTAGATGTCTTAACTGATGCTTTGTGGCCATGCTCAGGACAGGAAGATTGACTGTGCCCCTCAGGAAAAAAAAAAGAATATATTTAGTGGAGTAGGGTTAGGTTTCTTTTTGGTAAACAGAACCAGTGCTGATATCTGAGACCTTGAGCTCCTTTGCCCTCTAGCTACAAAAGAGAAACTAACAATTGATCCACCCACTCCCATTCCCACAGTGTAGTGTGAGCTGCCCTGGCATGGAGGCAGGTTCATTATCCCCATACACTGCCCTCTTGGCTCAGCTAACATGAGAGGCCACCTGGCTTAAGGTAACTTCCAAAAGCTCTGCATGGATAATATGCCCCCATGGAGATATCTGGTAGAGCTGAAAGCTCTAGCCACTGCCCACCAATTCCAGGCCAACCCCACTTCCTAAACGCAGTGCTAACACACCAAAGTGTCCCATCCACCAGCCACATGTTTGTTCAGTCTCTGAGGGCAGCCACCACACTCACTGCTGCAAACACTTGAGTTAAAACATTGGCTGGAACTGTAACAAGGTGGTGTCTGCATAGATGAGTTGGTACCACTGTGCCTCTGACATCACCATTGTACAGGGGAAGCCAGCTATTAGGAAGGGACCATTTCTGCTGCAGGGCTGTACATCCTTGGAAGTGAGGCTCAGTGGCTACATTAGCTTCAAACCACCCACTTTCAGTAGGGTCTCAGTGGTCCAGTTCCCAACAAATCCCAGAGACCAACTAGCTGCTAACTTGTCCCCTTGAGGTCCTCCTCGAGTCTCAGTAAGAAAGGGGGTGGTGATACATGTACTGGGCGACTTGGCCCCTGCATTGGTTTCTTTGCACAGTTTATACAGATGTAATCTTCATTCTCAGCCATTTCCGGAGAGACGCCAACACACACTTGATGGAACCACTCGTCACAGCCACCATCGCACTGTACCCAGTCTACCTGCAAAAGACAAGATCAACACACATAGTATAGTGCAAGGGAGAAAACTTACACTGAACTCTACAGACCAGTACCAGAAGAAAAAAAATATATGGGACTGACACAGATACTAGCATGTAAAGTTTATTACAGATCTTTGGAATGTTTTAGGCTGATAGCAAAGCATGAAAAGTAGGCAGGCTAAAACCTGTCATAATCTTCTGCAGCTGCATTAACTTCATATTCTTCCTATGCTGTCCTAAAGATATAGAAGCTACATGGTTTCAATATGACCTATATAATTAACAGAAAGCTTCCGCATAGATGAGTTGTTTCAAAAGATCCCAATAAAGGAACCTTTCTGCATTACTAACAAGCTAATATGGGGAATTCTAGAAGTCCAAGGAAAACTTGCCTCACAGGGGACCTATAGACTGAGAACTGTTCTCAGAAATAATGCTTTGTGATTATGCTTTGAAATCTACTGGCAGAAGGCACTAAATATACTATCAATGCCTTCATAAGTACTTAAGGAAACAGATACACTGGGAACAATAGTCATTGCATAGAAATCCATCCCAAAGCAAAATGCAGTAGTAATGCAAATGAATGAGCTGGCATCCTTCTGATTTGGAAGGATCGGTAACAATGCAACAATCAATCCTAAAATGCTTAGAATCCACAAGGCAAGAATTTATGACCAGTCAATGGGAAAAGAATAAATATAGATACAAATACTGTATTTCCTTTCTGTACTGCAATTATTCTCCCTCCCAGCAGGGGTTGACAAATTACAGACTTTACGCTTAGTTTTAGAAAACCGATAAACCTACCTTGAAGTAAAAAACACTCTAATTTTGTCTTTCCCAAATAGAGAGGTGAGAGATGGGATTTGAAATGAATTTATAAAACAAGTTTCAGTTTCTGACCAATCACTCCAAAATGGAACTTAACAGAAATCTTTGTTCTGAAACAAGTGCGAGGCACAGTTGAAGTACTAACATGGAGTTCACTTGAGCTATAACATTTTTTTCTATTTCTGCTTGAATGAGGTCTTCATTTTATCAACTTTCCCAAACCTCTTTGGATTTCATTTGGACTATGACCTGACAGTAAATTTTACAAGACAGCAACTTTTGCTGTAAAACCCAACTTTCCAAGCATCTGATGGAAACTGAAGTCTATTTCTTTTCTATTTGGATAACCAACTCTTCTCAGTGACAGGATCAAAATATATTTGCCCTGGGTAAAATGAGAATATAGAAAAGGTTAATAGTTACTGTGTGTCAATGGTTACAGTGTAGTGGTGCAAAGATAAAAATCTATGTTGTGCATCTTGACAGGAGATTAATTAGGCAACAGGTGAATATGAAGAGGAAGCACAGAAGGGGCAATGCAGTTGGCAGCTGTTGAAGAACTGTGAATGCAAAGTATTGCTATGTGAAAAAAAAACAACTTGTTCTTAGTTCTCAATATGGTAGATTGAGACTCTGGGCTTGAGATCAACTGAAAACTGCCCTTTCGTTTTACAAAGTTCCTATAGGCGGCCTAATTTGGTATATATTTGTCTTCTGACTCATGTTCTCACTTCTGAACTGTGATCTCTGCCATCAGTTCTTCACAAGTAGAATTAAGGGCAGCTCATTCACTTGGGCCAGACTGACTACTACTCTTCCCCACCTCACTTGTTTCTTCAGTTTCTATTACAGTTACAATATTTGCACCTTTAAATTGCTGGTGAATGCTAATCCTCATCTTCTGCTGCTTGTAGACCAAACTAGTCCCCAACAGGAATGTAAATAGGACAAGACAAGCAGGGCACCCGCCCTGTTCACCAATTTGGAGGGGGTGCCAGGATCTCCCCCACCAGGAATCTTTGCAGCAGTGGAGGAAGCCCTGTGCTGCACCTGCCCAGCCACAGGAGTGGCAGAGTCTAGCACTGCACCCCACCACAACCCACCAACGTATGTTTCTGGGGGGTAAGGGTGAGTGCACAAATGAAATGCTGCTCCCCTACCCCAAGATATGGTGCTTGTGGTGCCTCACTGCACAGGGGCAGGGCTTCCCCCACTGCTACAAAAGTTTGGGGGGAGGAGGGGTAGAGGAATCCCCCCCTGTTCCTCTCAGGAGTCTTTGCCACAGCAGGGGAAGCTCTGCACTACTCATGCCAGGTCACAGGAGTGAGACAGCTCAGCGCCACACCAAGCAGTATACATGGGGGGGAGGAGAGCACCATTATACTTGCTCTCACCCTCCCCGCCCGCAAATACACTGCTTGGTGCAGCACCAAAGGGCTTCCACCCCCTCTACAGACTCTAGTCCCTACCTTTCATTCCACTAAAGAATTTCTGCTGAAGAAAACCCTACTCTGCTACTGAAGCCCGCTATCCTAGCTCAAGATACTCATAGCAACCAAATGAGATTACAAAGAGTTTTTACTTGACTGACCCCATTCCTTGTAAATTTCCTACATTTTTCAAGTTGACAAACAGCAACAAGACCCCATTTCCACCTTCTCCTCTCCCAACCCTTCAACTTAACATCAGCTCCAACATTACATTATTTCACCCAGCACCACTCCCTTTCCTCAGCTTCTTAGAACAAAAGTGCTACCTTGCACATGGACCTGCCCATCTTAACTGCAACTTTCTGCCCATATTTTGACACCCCATTCAACAAGCAATCTTCACGGTTCAACCCTCCCCCACACAAAGTAATCAAATACATTCTCTGAAATACTTCTGCTTGGCCCTTTCTCACTTACAAGTTTGTTCCCTATGCTCAGCAGTCTTGCATAAGGGCTTCTCAGAATTAGCTGTGAGAGGTGGAAAACCGAACAATTTAAATCATTTCAATGCCAAAGTTGCCTAGAGTTATGTTAAGCAAGGCTATTTCACCAACAGTGGCTGCTCTTTGAAAGCCCGCAAGGGTCAAGTAATATAGCATAGCATCTTCACTTAATCTGAGGAAACAGCTTTGGCTCCTTTCCTTCATCTCATCTTCACTGGGGCTCAGCTCTAACAATTTCCTCTTCCTTCTTCTCCCTTCAAGGCTTTATTAGTGACACCAATTATGATAATTTTGAGGTAATCTAGCTACACCTCTCAATTTTTCAATACCCCTTCTCCAATCATTTACCTGTTACGATTTTAAACTTCAAATTTAGTTCCAGACAATGAATGTCTTGCTTAGAAAACAGCCTGAGATCCCATGAATATTTACTACCATTCCCCCTACCTCAGACCTCATCTTTGCTTGCAGGGCCAAAATAAATCCTGGATTTTCACATCCCTCTCAGTAAGCAATACATAGATTTGGAACGCGAGGAACACTGCTAGAATTCATCCCGCTCCTGTTGGCTCTGTCTCAACTGGAATCCCTACACATACACTGCTTAAAGCAAGCCTATCCTATGGCTACCGCAGGAGAATGTTTATTCTTCATGGGTCCAGAATGCTGCTGCTAGACGAGATACAAAGCAGAACAGCAAGGGAACTTCAGATAGAAGAATACTACTTCCATTCTCTCAGTTCCCTCTACTTCCTGTGCATATCATGTCCATCCCCAAATTGCTCTTTATTCAAGAAACCCTATGGTCTTGCTTGACCCAAACTCACTCAACCACCTGCTCACACTGTGGACTTTCTGATCTCCCCCAAAATTCTCCATAACCAGACTAAAAGATGAGCTCACTCACTCTTGCTACCTTACTTAGCTGATTTTCTTCCCTGCTTCCTCTCAGCTACCACGCCAATTCCTCCTCAGTTTTGTTTTAATCTTCCTTCTCTTTTTAACATGCGTGTTTACACCCCAGCACATGTATAAAAAGCTGAGAGTGCAAAAATAGAGGAAATTAAATGCTGGTAAACCCCATGAAGAGCACTGAACTGAATTCCACAACAAACTCTTCAACTTCAGTGGCTCCCTGAAAGTTTCAGCACCTCACTCAAACCCAGAGGCTCTTAGTCAATAAAATATGAAACTAAATACTGACCCGCTAGAGAGATTAACACTTGGAAGGTTATTTTTGTAACCATAAAGACTAAAAAAAAATGACAAGTGAAAGCTTGGATTTTTCAATCAATCTATAACAACAGGTAACTTCTTCAACTAGAGAAAACAAAAGGGATCCAATTACTGCAAGGTGGATCTACAAGGTCCCTTCCGACCCCACTTCTATGATTCTATGACTGCATCTGGTTGCATATGACCTTAGTTTCAAAAACCTCTGTCCACCCAGCAGTCCAAAAGCAACAAATGGCTAATGGGCTTATTGAAGAAGTTACAAGGAAAAGAAAAACCCTTAACTATGAAATGAACTTGCCATAGAACAAAAGTGGCAGAAAAAGTTGGCAAAGCAGCTTTGAAAATTTCAAAGGCATAAGAAGATTTCTAATATTTTCTGAGTAGACACATTTAAATTGAATGAGATGGATAAAAGTTGAGATATGAAGGGTAAATAATACTATCTTTTATAGCATTGTATTGATCAAAGCCATTATTGCTGAAACTTCACTTTTACCTTATAAGAAGAGATATAACTGACTATACATTGGAAACTAAATTAAGATGCAATATAAAGCAAAGCAATGCAAAAATCCAGGGGTCACAGTCAGCTGAAGACTGTACTTCACAGTAAAACTATTTTTGCATACGTTAAGAGACATTAATGCCTCCAGCTTCAGCTATTACATTCCTGTCTGTCTCATTTTCTATCCACAGGGCGTTTTAAAAAGTTTTATTACGTGGGCATACTGAAGCATATGGCAAACACAGCTTTAAGGAGAGTTATGATGACTAGGATTCTACATGTAACATTAAGCATTTCCTAAAATTCTTACAAATTAATCTATTTTAATAAACAAGGCCCTTACAAGGAGGTGAACTCAGACACTTTCTCTACCTAGGAAGCTCAGCATTTTCAGTACATAGCACTTTTTATGGAATGTACTAAACACTGCAGTATCATTTAAAAAGTAGATGGAAGACTGATTAGATCATCCAGTCTACAAATCCACCAATGGAGAATGGCTCTCAATGGCCTGGTGCCTGGTTTTGCTATCTCTAGTTCTTACAGGTTCCCAACAGTGAGTTTTCTTTCAAGTCTACAAAAACAAGAATGACACAACCCAATCTCCACAAATCAGGAGAATCTTCCTGAAATCTATGAAAATATTTGAGATGCTACACAGACCCTCACGCTCACACAAAGCTTAACATTTCAAATGCAGCTATTAAGGGTTTTTTCACCTCTAAAAAACTTTAATAAATAAATACATAAATAAATAAATGAAAACTGAAAGAGGTTGATCTCCCCCAGTTACTTTAAGCTAAAAGCAGCTGCCAAGGCCACAAATGGGACCAAATGACCTCTGAAGACGGATGAGATTTTTTTTTTTTTTTTTGGTCGTAATCCGATCAATTCTAAAACCACTGCAGATTTACCTCCCGCAAGAAAAGTGGGGCACTGCAGCCTGTGGCCTTGCTCAACCTGCAGCCTCACAGCTCACTGGCTTTATTATACAAGAGCTTTGGAAGATTAATTTTCATTTATAAGGACTGTACATCCAGCTTAGACTTTTGCTCAGAAACATACTCGAAACAGGGAACAGGGAAAAATAGAATTAACCCCTCTGAGGTTCATCAGCATCTTTTCCTAATGCCAGCAACAAAAAATTTGGAAGAGGGCTTGAAGGGGGTGTTAACTTTGCAATTTAAAAAGAAAAAATGTTCCCAGATTTTACATCCCTACTAGCTCCTCCCTCTCACCTCCTGCTCAGACTGAAGTGCTTAGAGCAGCGATTATGAACCAGGATGCTGGGGCATCCTGAGGTGCTGCCAGAATCTTTAAGTGCCCTGAAGTGTGAGAAGACAGCAAGATATGAAGAGATAAGCAGGTATTTAAGCAGATAAACACAGGCTCAGGCTTGCCCCTGCCTGGATGTCTCCCCACCCACACTGCCTAACCACGGTGCAAAGTGGTACACACTGTAATATATAGTTTTTGAAAAATACTGTAGCTACTATATTCACAAAAGTTACAGAGGGGTGCCTTGAGCCCAATAAGCTATGCCATGAGCCCAAAAAGTTTGAGCAACACTGGCTTAGAGAAAGATAGGGTTAAAGTCGATCAATATACAATTATACCAACATTCAGATTCCAATTGTTATGGCTCAAGACAGCAAAGCTGCATTCTACAGAGTACAAGGGTTAGAGGGAACCCCAAGAGTCTTCTAGTCCAAGCCTCTGCATAAACACAGGATCCACTGTCCAGAAATCATCCCAAGACAGATGCCTACTGTCTAATGTGGATCAAGCAGTATCCATACATCTACCTGTCATTACTAACACATCTAATATATTAACCACCCAACTCACTGTTGTTCAAAACTGGTTAACCTCCTGGACAAACCTTAAAGGGATTTTCATTATTTCCCCCAATCATTTATGGTAGAACTCACCTTGTCCTTGCAGGGTCTTTGGCAGTTCTGGGCAGCGCACACAGCATTCTCATCATCAGACTCTTCAGCTCCTGACCAGTCATATTTAGAAGGAATATCTAGTACCTTCTTCTCTCTCTTCTTCTCTGTGCTCTCCTTTACTAGCTCTACCTTTGCTGCAGCTGCCTTCTCTCGTTTCTTCTTCCGCTCCTCTTCCTTGGCTAGTTTCTTTGCCAACTTGTTCAACTCCTTTGTCTTGTCCATGGTTAATTTTAGTTTCTTCTTTTTGGGCTTCTCCAGTTTCTTCAACTCTTTAGATTTCTGCTTCACTTCTCCAAAGAACTGCTCTGCCTTTTCCAGCTTTCGTTTTCGTTTCCTCTCAGAAGAATCTCTCCCTCTCATTTTTAATGGCTTCTCATCCAGGCTGTCATCCTTCACAAAAAAGGTGACAAGAAATTTTAAAACTGAGGATTCTACATGTTACATTTTCATCATCTACTTAAGACATTTTCCAACCACTACTGTACCCACTCTATCTAAAGAGAAAGGACACTGCCTGTCATAGAATCATAGAAGTAGGGTCGGAAGGGACCTTGTAGATCTTCAAGTCCGACCCCCTGCCTGGACAGGAGGAAAACTGGGCTCAATTGACCCCAGTCAGGTAGGCATCAAGCCGCTTCTTAAAGACCCCCAGGGTAGAAGCCAGCACCACTTCCCTTGGAAGTTGGTTCCAGATCCTAGCCGCCCTTACTGTGAAGTAGTTCTTACGGATGTCTAATCTAAACCTACTCTCCAACAACTTGTGGCTGTTATTCCTTGTTATCCCAGGGGGCGCTAGGGGAAACAAGGTCTCCCCCAAACGATTCTGGTCCCCCCTAGTGAATTTATAGACAGTCACCAGGTTCCCCCTCAGCCTTCTCTTGTGAAGGCTGAACAGGTTCAGGTCCCGTAGCCTCTCATTGTAGGGTCTGCCCTGCTGTCCCCGGATCATGCGGGTGGCCCTCCTCTGGACCCTCTCAATGTTGTCCACATCCCTCTTGAAGTGGGGTGCCCAGAACTGGACACAGTACTCCAGCTGTGGCCTGACCAGTGTCGCGTAGAGGGGGAGGATCACCTCCTTGGACCTACTTGAGATGCACCTGTGGATGCATGATAATGTCTGGGTAGCCCTGCCAACCGTGACCTCGCATTGTCGGCGAGGTCAAAAAATGTGGATTGACAAGCCCTAATTTAAAAAGATGCTCATCTATAGCATTCAACAAACCAGTGTAAGGAGATAATTGAAGTTAACTGGATAAGAAGAAGAAAGTGTTAAAAGTCAACACTGCCCAATGAAAAACAAAGATCAAAAGGTTCTGGATAAGCTGTAGATACTATTTCCTTCTTTTATTCACTGCTATAACAGCTATTTGTAGGAAGACAAATGATTTAGGTATTTAAATGTTAATCTGTTACTGCTTATTACTTATCTCAAATTAATCTTGTTTGCAACAATTGCTTCCACGAAAACCAAACGTTGCTTTGGTTGGAAAATAAAAATATCGACTGGTGAATTATGAAAAACAAAGGTCCTCTCTCTCAAGAATGTCCCATGTGCTCAAAAATAAGGGGAACAAGAAATGCTGATGTGTGATCAGAATGGTTTCTGAGAAACACTGTGCATCTTAAGTAGCATTGGTACTACTTAAAAAACCCACCACCATAATTACAATTTAAAACAAATAAGATGTCAGGGCAGTTAACATTCAGTGCATCAAACCCTACCTATTTATACTCCAGGGCTTCACAAGTAAATAATGATCTTTGTACAAGCACAAGAACCTTGCAACTGCAGTCAAACTATGCACTAAACTTTAATGACTTCAGAAACTGAATGTATGCTTCAAACCAATACAGCAAGATTCAGCCCTCTGCTTTATTGTAAGACATATAGTGAGGTTACTCAGCCCAACAAATCCACTAGGAGATTCTGTTCAATTAAAAAGAAACAACATAAAAACTAACTGAAATATTTTTCATTTAAAGTAAGCAATTTGGTCAAACAAGCTTTCAAAATGGTTACGCTAAAACGCATTTGGTGTATAGCACTTTACTTGCAAGATCTGTATAACAAATTTGCTAGCATTCATGCTACTTTTCCCCAAAGCATTTCCGTAAGAAAACAATTCAATTAAAAGAATGTTAATGATACAAAACAAAGTACTCGAATCAGAAACGGACAAATTTATGATTGCACACACAACCCTAATCCTGCCCTTTGGTGCATATGTATTATGTATGTATGTATAATTTTAACTAACGACATTTTCTGCAAGCTTCATGACTTATTAATTGCACAACGTGGATGATCAAAATACCTTTCTTCCTATTCAAATTGCTTGGTGTTCCTATTTCTCATTTGCTGCATACTCCCAAAATGGACTCCTCTCCTATAACTTTACTGTGATGCTCATTAATTGTCTTAGGTATCCATTTTATACTCAATAACCATGCAAGATCAGAAATTGCTGCTATTCCCTTTTAACAGATGCAGAAGTGTTAAGTGCCTGAGGTCACTTAGAAGCTTAAGTTTTCTGGGTTCCAGTCCAGTTCTTTCAACCATGAGAGCTTGCCTCCTCTCTTCCAGCAAGCATGTAGGTCATTCATACAGACTATGTAACTTTGCAGTGAACGAGACACAGGTACTCTGACCAGAACCTCTTTCTCTATTAAGTATGTGAGGTGAATGAGGTGAGCATCATAACTGTCTTTTTATGATGAAATAACAGTAAAAGTCCTGTAATACATATGGCAGAAGGGAGCAAGAATTTAAGTTGCACTGGCAACTTTAACTGCTCTTTCTCTTGTTTATTCCTAAATTATATTTGTATTCAAAAGCAGAGTGTCCATGTGCAGTAAGGTTTTTATTTTGAAACCATTTTTCTTTCTAATGTGTTTTTATTCCAAGCAACTCATTCAAGCATTCTGAATGCTTTGCCCTGCAATCTTAATATTTTTTAAATGAAATTTGGATGTGGAATTTCACTTTTAAAAATCCACTAAGTTTTAACTATTTTCAGGACAGCTTTGGGATGTTTTGCATTGCACAACATGAACAATCAAGACAAAAATGTTATTGCTATAGAGCATATAGAAGGAAAAAGTGTTTGTAGAGTGATCTATCCACCAGACACATCTTACAAAGGAATGGCAAGCTGAACGAGAATGGTGGAACTGCACACGGGAGAGAAATGCATCCTACTTAAAGTGAATTAGCACAGCGGTGAGAGGGCAAATATTTTTGGACTGGAGGCATCTTTAGCCAAGTCAGACTGAACATCAAGGGAACAAGCTCTTCTTAAGAATCCAAAATTCCATCTTTTTAAAAAATGGAAATTAAAACATATTGATACAATTTCCTCCTATCCTAGAATTTTTTCTGCCTTTCTGTACCTCCATGACGTGAAGGAATCTGTCCTCTGAAGGTGGATGCGTGGCCTGTAAAATCCGCCAGATGTGCTGGGTCTCATCCAGCGATACCTCTAGGAGATCTCCTACCATCATCAGATCCTCTAATTGGGACTTAGCTCCAGGTGACAACTCCAGTACAGGGGGTTCCAAACTGCGAGGTACCAGAGGGCTCTTCCGGGGCTGCTTTCTTGGGGTGCTAGAACCTTTCAAAACAGAAGGCAAATCACGTAAAACAAAAAAGAAGAGACCAGAAACAAGAAAACCGCGTGTTACTTCCCAGCAATGCTCTAAGACAGAGATGCCCAAAAGAGAAAATATGGGCACTGGTACAGCTAATGGCCAAATAGTGTTGATAGAATATTGATGTATATTCCTTTATGCAATGAACACCATCTTCTCCATGTGTAGACATTGTATTCCCAGAACCTAATACAGATGGCAAGCATTTCTCAGCCACCTTCAGTGCAAAGAAAAGGAAATACCTTGTGAACAGCTTTTAGAAGCAGATGAATATGCATGTTCAGCACAGAAAGAGGGAGCCGTCCACATGTGTGTCACCACTTCCTCTGACTTGATGGGGATCTCCTCATCACAGAAGAGGTTCGGTTCCAGGCTGCTGGAAGATTTCACACTGACATTGTCCTGAAAAAGGCAAAGCAAGAAAATAAATCCCAGCTTTAATAATCTTTACGTACTTAAATATCTACCTCTATGAAGCAGATCTTTGTGGAAAATGATCAAAAGCACGCTACTTCCAAGAACCTGCTCAGAAGTGACCTGCCAAGGAAACTAACACCACCAGCACATGGTGCTATTAACGTAAGTAATGGGATGGTGGCAGCATTTATAGAGAAAAGTCAAAATGTTTGCTTAAAACTGTACTTGCTAGCATGTCACATGCCCTGAAAAGACACACGTGTTGTTTATGGAAGGCAGAATCTATACAAAAAGATTTTTCCACAGTCATGGCTGATGGTATGACAGAATATGTCCTGGAAACACGGAATGTCCAGTAAGTGTGACATCCCAGGATACAGTTTGGGTGAGGCAGCAGGGGGCTTCCTGCTGTGGCTGGACAGAAACAAGGCTAGGCCCCACACCCATATGCTAGCAAGACTGTTACTTCTTTATTGTAAATAGTTCTTTACTCAAGTGCCCATAAAGAATCAAGTGTTGTTTCCACAGCACAAGCCTCATCAAGATATTACTGCATGAAGTGGCTCACTTTCCCTGAGCTAGCTCAGTTGCTTCTTCAGGTACCAGCTATGGCACTCAGCTAAGCACTGTGCTCAACTACTACAAATTCCTTAGCAGCTGTGAGAAAGTCAACCCAGGACACTGTTCCTCCAGCTTGCTGGGGCCAGAGATAAGCGGGAGCCATCTTGGCAGCCATTAGAGCACAGCATCTCCATGCTTCTATTCCAGCAAAGGAGACAAAATCAGCTTCCCTTCTTAAGATATGCACCCCAATTTTGGAGGGCTGATAATGGGGGAGAGGTGGCGCAGAGGAAGGTATGCATAGTATGCGAGTTAATGCAGTACTACCCTCAATTGATGTGTAAGAAATCTAAGTCCCCACCTGTGAACTTCACAGGTCAAACAAAAGCCATTCCCTGGAGATCCCTGCTTTAGAGGCCTAGGGTTTGTGGATTATATACATTCCTAGCTACCAGAATAATTCTGATTTACAGTATGCCACTGCCAAAGCCTGTCAAACTTAGCATTTGTCTATGGATAGAGAGAAATTCTTTAGACCACAAAACCCCCAGGCCCAGCTGTTTTGTTAAACCTGAAATACCATAAACATTTCTTGTCACCAGTCCCAAGACTTTGAAAAACAGGCCACATCTAAAGTAGCTACATTATGACTATTAGTGTGAAACCAAAGAACTTGTATTCTCAGTTGACATCTTGTGTATACTATTATGCTAGAAATTAAACAATAAATTACTGGACTTTTGCTGTTCAGGCTTTTAAAATTGAAAATCTGTTATTTCATGACTTCATGTAACATGAAGAAATTGAAGTGACACAAGTAACAAACCAGCTGCTGAACTCAGACTCTACATCAGTTTGAAATTATACCTCTCCCAAGTGGAGAGGGTTCAGAAAGAATAATTAAAGGAAGATCATAACAACATAACAAATCTACTAATATTTGTTTAATAGCTGTAAACATTCAAGGATGCAAGGGACATGGGATGAAATTAAGAAAATATACAATTAATAAGCCAAGTAAAAATTTAATTGTCAGAAAGTTAATCAGGTTATTAGTGATAGCCTCAATATTTGGGGCATACAAAACAGGTTACAGGACTAGTAATCAAGTAGTTTTGATAGCAAGAAAAGCTAGAAAAGTAGGATATGATAAAACAAACCTTTCTAGGTCAATTTGCATAATTCTATACAGTCAAAAGTTCCAGAATCCTAAGACTCAATAACCAAATTGAAATCCTGCGACTGCAGAATGTTTTATTTTTTAGAATTCAAGTTGTACTCCTGCAAAATCCTCAAAGCTTGACAGGAAGTTCCACTCTTCTGAGTACACGACTTGATACTCCACATCTCTCGCAGAAAAATCTTCTGATGACTAGTTCATTCTAGTACATAGGGCAGTTCGGAAATATTTGGATATTTTTAATGACAGTTTAAAACTCCACACTAATTGCAACCTCCGATTACCAGCATGCCTTTCTCTACACTTCATATAGGATTATAAAATTATTACACTAATATTTTTAGCTGCTACCAATAATTAGAGAGTCAATTATTAAGAGGATGAAGAATCTGAAAATACCTGAAATAACTTAAATGCTTAAAATTAAAGGCTGCTTACAGATGTTAAAAAAACAATGCTTTAAGTTAAACTCAGTGCACTCCCTCACCGAGGCCAGTGCATGACCAGAAAAGGCATCACGTTAGTTGGACATGGCTCACCCAACGTCTGTGTAGACTCAGTGCTTTACTGAGGCTTTTTTGGCATTTTTATCTAATAGCTGACTGAATCAGATTTAGATAAAAGCACCAAAAGGCCCTGCTGAAGCACTCAAGCTATACAGATGCTGCGGAGCCAGGCTGAACTAATGTATTGCTTCCTCCAGTAAAGCACAGGTTTTTGTTTGTTTGTTTTTCTAACATCTGTAAGCAGCCAAAATGCATTAAGATAAAAAAATCAAAAAATCAAGGACCTATTAGAAAATAGATAGGACTTATCTTAAAGCAAGGTTGAAATCAGACAGATTTATTACCATTTTAAAAGTAGCCTCTATAGTGTCTAATGGGTTTTATTTTTCTCACCTCTAATGTGTCTCATGGAAGAAATACAATGCTGCATCCCTAAGGTGGCCATCCACACAAAGAAACCATTGTTACACATTCAGTAAGTGTAGAGACGAACATAAAAGTGACATCTCAGAACCATTTTAAAAATGTATTGTAATAGTCTCATTAAGACCATTCAGTTGTCTTTATAGATTTGCATTTTTCTTTTGAAACATTCTTTGCTGCTAAAAACTAAATAAATTCCAAAGCCAGTAAGAGCAGTTTTGTTTTGTTTTGTGAAAATTCCTGGAGTTAACATTTACCAGCCAGAGCTATAATCCCAAACTTCTACACATGGTGGAAACTGAACAAATTTTACTTCTTCCACATGCTGGACTGGGGAAGAGAACCAACAGCAAAGTGAAAAAGGAGTCTAGGTAGTAAGAAACTTTTTACAAAGCATGGAATTGCCAAAGCCCTCTTTCTGCTACACTGGAGCTTGAAAAAGGAGTTCCCTCTATCAAAACTGCAACTAGTATGTAACATCTATGAAAAAGGCCATGGAGTTATACAAACAGTCTTCCATTCTGATCTTCAGAGCAAAGAGTAGGGTTCAAGTGTTGTAGTTATGATAATCCAAGAGTACATTCTTCTCAAGTTTGCTTGTAGTCTCAAATCATGCCTGAAAAGCTTTTTTTAAGCCCTGGAAAAATGTTTTTGTTTCCTTCCTCTAATCATAACTCATTATAAAACTGTGAATGCATCCTTTTGTAACACTTAATATCCCCAATTTATGTTTAAATAATCATATACAGGCCTTATCACAGAAATAAGGCTACAAGATAGGTAGCCAAGCCTTAAGGTACAGTATATGAAAATCATTCTGGAATGGTGAGGGCAAGTTAATGTGGAATAGTTGTTCCAGAATAACTCCATACATGAATATTTATTCCAAAGCATCTACAAATACAGTTATTTCACAACAGCTGGTCTACACATGGAGTTATTTAAGTTTGTTATCCATGCTGGTTACTTGCCTTTATGTCATAGCCATAAGTCTCCCTGATGTCTTCATCAGAATCTGTCTCTTCATCGTCATAATCCAGGGTCTGTCGTGGAGATGAGGAAACACTCCCTATCACTCGGTTAAAAGCAGATTGCTGGAAACTAGTCAAGTGGCCCTACAAGGCAATGGAACACAAATGGAACATGCTTTAAGGGAGTGCAGCAAGGCTTGCTAATACAGAAAAGGACTTTTCAAAGGCTGGTGCCATCCTTTAGCCTCAAGACTGCTACCTGCTCACGCACAAGTAAAGCCTGTGTAAAGCTGTGACCCAAAGGTCTGGGCAGAGAATATGGGATGATATGCCCAGAAGGATCCTGTATTTCTAGCCCTTTTGAGAACTAGTAGCTGGACAGCCATAGATTTATTTTCACCCAACTGTCATCACAAGATCAATGGCAACACAAGCCTCACCTTCAACATTACTGTGTCATCAATGAACATTTCTGAAAAATTCTGATGTGGCAGACATCTATAGAAGCTGTAGTAGCTACTTGCAGTCCTCTCTGAAATTATTAACCTGGCTATCAATCACTCTATGGGCTAATATCCACAACAAACCAGACTAAGGCCAATTATGTACTTCATACATGTTGCTGACTTTCTGGCCAGAGGGTAACTAACAGATGCCTTACAAATCCCTCAGAAAGTGTTCTGATACCCTTCACTTATTTACTTACATCAGTGACAGACAACTGACATAATTCTCAGTCTGCAACTGCTTCTTTCTGAGAGGCTCAAAGGCAGACAAGACGTTTCACATACTGATAAAATGTTGGTGGATCTCGGCAATGAGGCTAGGAGTAGGATACCCAGATGCTTACCTGTAGGTCAGGATTAGCTGCTGCTTTCTGTAGCTCTGCACTGATTATTTTCTCTGTTTTCTCCCGTGCTGCCTGCTCCACCATACGCTGGCTGAGCACAGAAAGCTTGGCCAAAGCAGAAGACAGTTCATCAGTAGCCAGAGCCTGCCGTGCTCGGTCCTGCCAGCCCATGGCACGTTCTGTCAGGCACTGCAGTGCCTCCCCCTCTGGCAACCGTACAGGAAGCTTCTGCAGGGACACCAGCAGAGACAGGATGGTCTCAAGCCGGGGTCTTCGAGAACGCATGCAGAGTGGGCACAGGAACTTGACTTCTTTGGCCTGCCAACTGGAGCCCTTCTTTTGGGAACTGGTTTTGGGGAGTGGCACACAGCCACTGTGAAACCAATCCTTGCAGAGCTCACATTGTAGCATGAACCCACTAGCTGTTTTTCGACAGATGCAGAACTTCACTTCCTCAATACGATCCACCATGGTCATCTTAGCTAGGTTAGCTGCCCTGAGGGCATGCATGGCTTCGATCTCCTTCTGTTCCCGCTCCCTGAATATAGCCACCTGCCCAGCACAGAGAAACAAAAATAGCTGGTACCTCTATCACAACAAATGGACTCAAAGTTTTATTAGAGAGGAAAAAAGAATGAAATTAATCAAAAATCTTCCAGGCACAAAATCCAAAAGAAAAATTAAATTTTAAGTTTCACTTCAGAACCGTGGTATTCCACCACTCACGCAAAGAAAATATATTTTTACGGTACGATCTTTCCCAAAGTTTCCAAAACAATTTGCGAACTTCAAAAAGGAACCAACCTCTACCATGGAACATTTCCAAACTCACCAAAGCAAAAGCATCTCTCAGGTAAAATGCTGACCCAAAAGTTGTTGAAAATCCATTTCATAATGTGAGTTATGGATAAAAAACAGAAAACAGAATGTGCCTGCTTAAGTTGGAGTTTGATTAAAAAACCCAAGTTAATTCCTATATAAAGGGAAATGGAATCTTTAATCACAGCAAAAGGAAACAGATCCTGGGTTTAGGGTAAAAAATCCCCTAATGCCCCTGCACATGTACTCACGCACGCACATACTAACAGCAGATTCCTCCTGACACAACCTAAGAGGCATATTATATATGTCTAAATGGGGCATAGCTTCATTACACATCCAATTAGGTGTTTCTTAGCACTTCTCATTCAAGACATGATCTAATCCACAAGGGGCCTGAGGTCTGATGGTTCACATGCAAGATAATGTAACTACAGGCTTTCAGCACTGTGCCAGTTTCCCTCATTCCTGCAGAAAATAAATCTGGAGGATAACTATAGTCTCATTTCTTTAATTTCTGGTATCATCAATTCACTAAAGAGATCTTAACATATTTTTCTCCATTCCCACAAGCTGTCCATTTTAAAAGAAAATGAGCACCAGCAGCAAGTGATTCAAATGATTTGTGTGGGAGGGATGGAATGGAATGGGTAAAATGCTAAATAAACAGTGCAGCTTTACCAGTGGTCAGGGTAGCTCAGGCTCTGGTATCTTACATCAATAATGCAAGAACATGAATTACTCGTAAGCACCCAAGCAGCTGTTCAGTAAGAGTAAATTTGCACACTTCTAATAAAAGTTTTGCATAGGCACCCAGTGGCATCACTGTTTTGCTGTAAATCAGTCTGCTTCTTTAACAGCAATTTCTGGAGGTTGTACTACCTGACTGCAATACATTTCAGTTTGGTGCATAGGACAGGTCTAATCTAATCCAGTCTTGCCCTTTTTTTTTTGTGGTGCCAGGTATTTTTAAGGTATTTCCATTTATATTCATAAGTGACGGAAACATAAACATTAAACCCATAATTAATCTTCTTTAGCCAAATACACATGGCAACACCTCAGTATATGTGCTTCCTTCTTCTACTATCAAAACCTATTTAAAACATCCTTGGAGTGCCACGATCAATGCTGTGTGAACTGCATATTCTGTCAGGCTTATTACTGTGAAGTATTTATTTCACAGAGATTTACGTAACAGTTTTCAGTATAAAAACTATACTTAAGCATCTGGAATTTACAGACAATCAAGTTATGGAATCAGAAAAGGAAGGCTGGAAAGGACCTCAAAGTCATCTTGCCCAATCCCTCCTTAAGGCAAGAGCATCCCTGGCTAAACCATTCCTGTCAAGTTATGAGTAGTTAGCATGCAGACAGGCTTCCCTTCAGATCAAAAACTCCTAAAATCCAGGAGATGCCAGTCCCACAGCATAGCCCCTTACCACAGTTGCAGTGTCCCTAGCTTCCTCAAGCCCATCCTCCAGTTCACTCAGAGATTCCAAGTCAAGATCCTTCTCTTTTTCCTTCTCCATTAACTCTTTTACCCTTTTCCGTCTATTCTTACTGCTTCCATAAACTCCAATATCAGTCCGGGGACTCAAAACCTGTAACCAAAAAGACAAGAACGTAGGATCTTAGGACAACAACAATGTAAAGAAAAACATTCTAAACCAATACTGCTATGTTGGCTGAGGAACAGATGAGAGCACATATATCATGTATGCAACCAGCCTCGTTATACTGCAAAATAAATACCTCATCTCTCTCATAACCCTGCTGTAAAACAGATGAAAAACTGATGAGCATCTTTGATACCTCTAAAGTAATGGCAAAATGGAAGGGAATAAACACAAAAAAATAAGACTGAAGTCAGTCCCAAGTATTATAGCTTGCAGCCCTGGAATATTAGTGTAATAAAACAGGTACTGTAGCTATTTTCAGCTGGATTCTGAACCCCAGGATCCTGCATAAGTCAGCCTCTAGTCTTGAACTGGGACCTGAGGCCTCACTTTGGCCAATGCTGATGAAGAGTCAGACACATGGCAGACCTGAGTCTGAAAACCAAGGCTGCACATGTGATAGGTAAAACCCTGGGGCATGGGAACTCAAGATTAGGGAGACACTCACCAGTTTGGGACTCCCAGTGCTCTGGGACATTTAGAAATGCATATACAGCTCAGCTGGGCTGCACATGCAGTTTTTAGACCCAGGGCTGCTCTGTGTCCAACCCTGATGCTCAGCTGAACACTGATATCTGACATGGGGCATGCACAGGACCAAAGGAGATGGCCACCCCAGCTGTGGAATCAGGCTAGGGGGCAGCCCCACGTCCAAGTTTGGCCTGCCAGCAGCTGTATGATTGGGATTTGAGGAATTTTATACCCAGTCCCAAGCACTAAACATCCTGCCAGCAGAAAGCAAATAGCTTCAAAGAAACAGTATTAAAAAGGCACAACAGCAAGCTAGCCTAGACTATCTATGCACATGTTCCAACGTGCTCTAATTAGAACATGTTGTCAGAGTAGACTTGATTAATAGAGTCTGCTGGAGAGTTCTAATTAGAACGCTCCAGTGCGCCTCATCCTCACATGTGTTTAGTGTCCCGCATTTCAAAATAGTGGCAGAGGTGCTTTAGCTAAAACTTGACAAACGAGCTTTAATTACAACATACCTGCAGCCATTTTGAAATGCAGGATGCTGAATACATGACCCTGTGCTCTAATTGTATTTAGAGCAGCTGTCTGGGAGTCACTCTAATTAAAACACCCTCCCCACCCCCCACCCCCAGGAGCATATGTATAGACACCCCTAATGTCAAGGAAAGATGGCACAGTAGGAGACCAATGTGTCTTCATCAGAAGTTTTTAACAACCCTAAAAAAACCAAACAAACTAGTTCTGCAAAAAGGGGAGACTGCTGAGGATGAGTATGAAAAACAAATCTTAAGCAGAGCAAGTGGACAAAATCACGTAGGGGCCTAAAACATAATATGAAAAAATTCTATAAATACACTGGCAGCAAAAGACAGACATACATGTAGTAACACAACCCCTTCTTCCCACAAACCAGTTTTTACCCACCTTCCCAGCAGCAATAGCTGAAGCTCTCAGTATGCAAAAGGAGACAGACGGCCCTGCCACCTCCCTCCCACTTTGCAGGAGTGAACCTTACATGCCATTCTATCATAATGAAGAGGAACCCAGTACAAATACCTCCATCCAAATCAGGTCCCTGGGCCTAATACAAAGCTGCATGCTGCTCACCTGTAACAGAGTGTAGCTTGAGTTCTTCTTCAGGAAAGTCCTTCCTGTGCGCTCCCTCCAGGCACGTGCTGCTGCTACCTGAGACTCCAGCTGTGGCAGTGCCTCAAGACGTACCGGTATTGGGCGGCCTTTTGCAGACAAGCTTTCCAGTTGCTCCAGATAAGCGTAATTGCTACCATTCTGGGGTAGAAGACAGCTCTCTGAGCCATGGGACTCTGAATTATATACCACACCCTCTGACTAAAACAGAACTTCACAGCCTTTAAGTTTGAGTGCCACTTTGTTCTTTCTTTCTTCCCATCTCAGTGATATCCAATACCTAGTTCTACATGTAATACATTTCCCACTTGCTAATGGACAATCTGTTGTGAATGGCTGCCTCAAGAAACTAGCATGGAAATCTTTCAACCTTTGGATTCCCAGTTCTACCAGTCAAACATAGTAGTCAACTGCTGGTCAGGAGCCCAGAAGAAATGAGCTGTTAGTCTCAGTTCAGTTACCAGCATGCAAGACTGCACAAGGTGGTCACCATTACCAATGGTATTCTTGGTCCAGAAGACAAAAACTGAAAATTCCCCTTTTCTCTAGAGATGACCTCCCTAGGCTAATGCCAAGGTAATATCCACAGGGTGCTGGAGAAGGGAAATTTGGACTATGCTTGCTCATACTGTACCTATTCCATAGATAGAGGTCCTCAGTCTACAGTGGTGTCAAATCCAGCACCTTACATTATGTATACATGGTAAAAAATAAAATGAAGTCCTTTCCAGCAGCTCCGTTACTTAAGGACCTAGGTGCACCAAGTCTCACCACGGCTAAGCATCTCTAGCGGCAATGTGTAGAAAAAACAACTTTGAGCCTAAATATGCATCTCAACAGAGTCGCTGTGAAGGTAACAGGAAAGGGAGAGAAGACCCACAGAACCTGTTGGCCTTTGTATTCCCTAAGGGGATGCACAAAAGGAAGGGGAAAAGCCTGGAACAAAAATCCAATGGGGAAATGGATAGCAGCCCAGAAAGAAAAGTACGGAGGTCAAACAAAGACTGGGGTTAGCAAGTTTAGGAGTTAAAAGGTTTCTGCTCTGACTTTCCTGGGCAGTGTCTGGGAAGAGCACACATGCCTATCAGAAAAGATGCAAGCAAGAGATTACAGTCTCTGCTGTTACCCCTACCTGAATGGCCTCCACTTTGGCTGTCCAGTCTCTAGCCCGGTGCAGGGCTTCTTTCAGTGTCAGTACATTAGGCAGGTAAGCTGGGATGTTCTTTGCTTCGTTCACGATGCCCTCCAGAGCCATCATGCTTTGACGTGGTCTAGAGTGAGAAAAACCTGATTCTAGCCTCTTCTCAAAGTGCTAGTCAACTGTAGCCATGATTCCAACAGGCTGTCTGTGCAGCTGATATCCCTGCACTGCAACAAAGTATACCATGGCTCTATTCTCATCAGGAGGGGCCTGTTCACTGATGCCAGCAGAAGTGAGGAAACTGATGATGTACACACCATCTTGGTTAGCAGACGAAGCATCCGACCTCAAATTCAACGTTACAACCCTGAGGAAGCTGGTGCTCGTAACATACTTGGAGTAAAAAAGGGTAACAAAAATAATGGGACTTCTCACACCTTCTTGCTGTGATCACTGACAACCAGAATGGGGCACCATCTCCACTTCAACTGATTGACCATCTCAGATTCCACCTTTTAGGAAGTCAGGCAGCAGGAAGCTGGTGGTAATGTTCACAGACCCTACTCTCTGCTACCTTTGTAAGAGACAGGGCACACATTTCAAAGGAACCTCCAGCTGTTACTGAATAGTTACCAAGGGAATACTTACCTTGCCTGTAGACAGACTTTGGCCTTCTCCTCCCACCTCTCAGAGACAGTAAGCAGCTCCTGCAGCTCAGCCATGGCCTTCTCTACAGCATGATGTGGTGCCAGCCCAACACCTGAGTCAATCAGCTTCTTCATCACATCCAGGGTGACCCTCAAGGGGTCTGAAAGGGTGGACCTCACCTCATCCAGCCAACGTGCCTGCTGCAGTTCTTGCTTCAGCCGCGGCAGTTCAGGAAGTTCCACATAGAGGCCAGAACCCATGTCTATCAACATTTGCAGCTTGGAAGAGTCTGGGACCTCATCCATCATGGCCTCTTGAGCACGCTCATGAAACTCCTCCACATCATCCAGCAGGTTCTGAAATTATACACATCAAACATGCTCAATCAGCAACAAATGCCATGATAGATTCAAGCTGTGAATCCAAGAATGACCAGCCACATCTGGGTTCACACCTACTACAAACAAATTAATCTATTATAAACCATGAAGACTGAGATCTGCAGGAAACAAGCCTGTACAAGATGCACTCTAGGAACATCAGCCTCCATCAGAGTGGGCAGGCAGGACTATGGTGCAGCTGTGACTATGGTGGCTGAGCATGACCCCAAAAAGAGCTTTGTGAACTTCCCTTAGAACATTAACTTAAAAGAGAAAGTTTGTGTAAACAGATGATTCATTCAATCCAGCAGCAGCCTTCACCAGGGTGCAACATTCTTCAAGGAGGAAAGCCCATTCAGTCCACCTCCCTACCAATAAAGGACTACTCCTGGAAGCAAAAATTACCCTGCAGCTTTTATATCAGAAAGCTTTGCCAGTTGCATTTTTATGCTAAAGAAAAAGAAAAAAGAAAAAGAAAAGATCCAAACGCACCTTTACTTGTCGGGCTTGGCTGATAACACAGGGTAGGCTGAATAGCTGTTGAACAAATGCTTTCAGTTCTTCCATAGTCAGCTTGGTCCGAGTCCTCCCACTATCCTGGCTCAGCCTGCTACACAAGTGAAGGGACGATTACAGACAAAATTCAATAAAAGAGTGAGAAAGCAATCACTGGGGCAAGTTCCCAACCAATAAAACTATACCAACTACAAACAAGTTACAAAAAAAGTCTTGTCACTTCAGTGTTCTAAGAAACAGAACTGGATCATGAGCCAATTTATTCAGAGACTACAAAGTTCCAAATTATGCTTGCTTTGGAAAAAAAAGCCTGTAAAAACCTGTTATTTCCCTAGACACATTTTAGAGATGCTGAAGAAACTACAGCATAGATGGGCAATATATGGTCCATGGGCCAGACCTAAGTGATTCTATCTGGCCCAAGGCAGGTCCCTTGGCCCTACCCAGTCCAGAAGCAGGGGGCAGCCCAGGCCATAACACAAGTGGCCAGTCCTATCACACCCAAGCATGGAGGTGTTGCCTGGTGCAAAGCACAGCATATCCTCATGTGTAGCTCTAGGGCACACCAGGAGTTGCAGTCTGTGGGGCTGGGTAGTATGGCGGTGGCAGCCAGACTC
>NW_005842264.1:1772381-1775363 GCF_000455745.1 Alligator sinensis | reverse complement strand
AGGCACTTTAATGTTTTCATATTCAAAGACTGGTCTATCAATTCAACTTGCAATTAGTGAGAAATTCGTGGATACAGAAGTCACTTTGCCATGTAAGTCTTGAAGTTCTTTGATGAGCAGTGCACAGAGATAGGAAAACTGTGCAAGTTTATCTCTTGGGAGGAGTTGATCGTGGTCTTTCCAGTCTTTATGAAAGCTATTTCAGATGCATTGATTGTCATGATCAGACATTTCTGACCGACTCTGCTGTCCTCCAGTTATGTATTGTTTGTTAGTGTGACTGCAAGTGTGAAAAAATGTTCCTGAGATTCTTTTACATCCATGTAGGATCCCTGTAGCAGTTTGCTAGTTTGTATAACACAATTTTTATTTCCCAGGGCAAACTTGCCCCCAGGACACAACATAACCCATCAAACAGCAACCAAATGAATCCATAAACAGAAAAGGGTTAACTCACCCTGTGATTTTTCCCAGACCCTGAGAGAGTATTCTGGTTCAATGCTGTAGCCTCTAGCCATACAGCATTCCCTCTTTCCCCTAGCTATCTTTCCCTGCAAGCTTTTAACTTCCTCTGGACCAGGCAATTATCCTCATCAGCTGGTTCAGTCTTCCTAGGCAGGGCTGTAGTCATTTTCTTACTGCCTGCAGCTGGGCTGTAGCCCAGAGACAATCCCCCTTCTGGAAAGTTTTCAAGGACTTTATTTGCTCAACACTATAGATACCCCTTTTTTCCCCAAATTGTATCAATCAGTGATCTAACTTCAGATAGGGCCGGTTAGAAGAAATGCAGATAACTTTAAAGGCAAAAAGGGCAAGTGACCCTGGACATGCTGTAGCACCCACTTAAAAAGAAGCATTTTCTTCTGTTGTACTTCACAAACTGCTTCAACTTGGTCTGTATTTCTTTTTAGTGTAGGAGTCAGGATTGTGAATCATCTTTTTTAGTGAATTAATTGCTAAAATAATTGGGAACATATTTTTTTGATCCAAAGAAGTAAACCACACTATGCTTAACTGAAACAGTTTGAATATCATCTGATCCTTACCTGTCGCAAAGCTGTTAGCTCATGTTATTTTTAGACTGAGAAACACCATATTTGTGATGTTGTCCACAAATGTTAAAATAACCTGTGAATGCACGAAGAGGCACTTAGGATGTTAGATGGCCAGGTGTATTTAGTTATTTATTGATTTTTTGCTGGCCAGAGGCCATCTGAGTTTTCACAGGCTAAAATGATGCCTACTTGCACCTGAGTGCCTTTTGTATAAAATGGAGGACACTGGGTCCAGTAAAAATCTCCCCCAACTACAGACTGATTTTAGATTATATTAATGGCCTTCAAAAATTGTGAAAACAAGATCCCGAAGTTGAAAGGAGGTAGAGTGTACACACAGCACCAGTCTACGCCAGGTTTCAGAATTCTAGTTAGACTTAAAACCAGTACTATAGAGTTGAATCATGGAATGTTTGTGACTCTTGTAGGTGCAGCTTCCACAGGCTTTAATTCTTTATTGTTCTCCTGGGCTAGGGACAGAAATTACACATAAACCGGTATAACTGATCGGAAGCCAGTTTAAATCTGTAACACAACAGCAGTTCAGTGCCCATAAACTGCTTTCAAAGTAGCCAAAATCAGTTTAAGATCAACCTGAATGGATGTAGTATCAGACTTAACTGATTTAGGTAAAATCAGTTCATGGAACTTCTGTCCCAGATCCTCTCTAGATTCAATTAACTCTCATTCCCCCAGCATCCCAGGATGCTTTGCACCTCTTCTGCAAACCTCCCCCCCCTACCCCCCTTGCATGGTGGGTGGGTTAGGCTTGGCCCAAGCTGTCTTCTCCAGCCAAGCAAGCAGTTGTGCTCTAGCGCCCTCCCAGCTTCTGGTCTGGGGCACTGCAGGCATGTGGCTGCATTTCCAGAATCAAAAGCAAATGTCTGTTCACTTGCTTATCGCTTCAAACTATACAGCTTAGACTAATGTGTGAAGATTGAATTGAGTCACCCTTGGGTTTTTTGATTGTCTGTACTTAGCCCGGATGCATTGAAAAAGAGATTACTTGGTATCTGAAGAAAAAAATGTTTTAGCTTTTCATTGGACTAATAAAAATGTTTAAATTCTATATGGTTAAATCTTCTTAGACCTAAAGACTCCTTTCTTAGTATGGAACAATTGCCCTTTATTTGCTTGACTGTGCATAGAAGTGTACAAAGAATGTAGGTTTGATTTAATGCAAGAAGAAATATGTATTATGGTTAGCAGTGCTTATCATGAGCCATTGCTCTCTCATTCATGCCAACATTGTTAGCCTGGGCAAAATAAGAAAAATAGCATCTTCTAATACTCATTGGCTTAAGAATGAAATTATTTGAGTGTAAGTATTCAGTTTTGAAAAACAAACTTGTGTGCTTGGCTATATTTGCAAGTCAAGTCTTAATCTTTACTACAAGTCATTTCATAGTATCTTATTTAGAACACAGTTTCAATATTTGCTGTAAAAAAGAGTTACTGGTTAATCACAGCCTTTGACTATGAATCATTAAAACCTTATTTCAAAATAGGATTCAATTTTTAAATACACCATCAATTTTGTGCTACTGCTGGACTCACGTCTGCTAAGTATTAGGGCTGTGTGAACCTTCGGTCCCTGATTTGATCCGGTGGAGATTTGGCCCCATTTGGTGGCCGAATCTCCAACTCTGAATTGAATCAGAGGACCCTTTAATTTCTCTGAATTGATTCGGAACCTTTCAAATCGATTAGGAGAGATTTGGACAGACTCAGCGATTCGGATGTAGACACAGCTTCAAACGTTTTTTCTACATACCTCTAGGTAGCAGGGGCTCTGAACGCTGTGGTGCCGGGGCAGATGCAGCGTCCCACAGAAGCACAGGGAGCTCCCCAGTGCACTTGGCAGCAGACCTGGAAGTGGACCTGAAGCACTTCTGGTCCACTTCCTGGTCCACTAGGGAGCATGCGG
>NW_005842264.1:1741360-1772350 GCF_000455745.1 Alligator sinensis | reverse complement strand
GGGGGGGGCATGCCTTCCCAGCTCAGCGACTGGTGCCTCCTGGGTGTGGGGGGGCACCCAGGGTCCCCCTGTGGCCAATCACCAAGCCAGGAGGGCCTGGGTGGGGCCCCCATTGTGCTCCCAGGCAGACCTGGAAGTGGACAAGAAGTATTTCTGGTCCACTTCCAGGTTCACTGCCAAGAACGCTGGAGAGCCCCCCGTGCTGCTGTGGGATGCTCCATGCACCCCAGCACCGCAGCAATTATGAGCCGTGCCTGCTACTTCAAGGTATGTAGAAAAAACTTTTAAAGCTGTGCCTGTGTCCGAATAGCTGATTTGCCAAATCAGCATCTTCAGATTCGGATTTGGCCGGATTTAATCTGAGACAGTGATCTGAATCAATGGATCGAATCACTGTCCCTGATATGGGCCGAATCTGAATCGAATAGGGCCCTCTGTGCACAGCTCTACTAAGTATATAAATCTGTGTATAACTGTTGTTCATGTTTCTCTGTTTGTTGCTGTGTACCTTTCAATATTATATGTCTTAGTCATAATGCATATACAATAAAAGGACCTGTCATGTTCATAAGCTTTCTGAAAAATTTTACTTTTGACCTACATTATGTAGGCCCAAACTAGTGCTAAAATCTCATCTTTTAGTCTCTGTTCTGTAAAATATTAATTGAAAATATTCATAACTGTACAACCTGCATTTTATGAGCCATGAATATAGATTGTGCATTCTTCCATATAAATTCACTGCCATGAGAGGACAAGTTATATGATGTTTGCATGTGCGTGAATAGGATGTTTTGTATTGATTTAAGCACTTGTCATTATGTTAAAAAATCACCATTTTCATTTAATTTTTGTCATTTTATTTTTTATTAATTTTCAATGCATTATATATATGTAAAAGGTGTGTGTGTCTGTGTATGTGTCTGTTCATATTTATCTCTCTTTTTTTCTCCTAGTTTTCTTATTTAATCTCAGGTCATATTTTATAGTTATTTACATTTTTGTTCTGTTGAATGTAACAAAAATCTTTTTTTGCCACATCTGAGTTTTAGAACAAAACATGTTTGCTTTGTTATAAGTACTTGGTTTTGTTTTTCCTAACCTTCTCTCCACAATCATAATTGAGGTCATTTAAATGGTAGTATATTTTGTCATGTTTGTGTGTTTGGTAAACCATCTTCCATTAGATTTATCAGCAAATCTAATCCTAATTCTGGATTTAGGTACTCCAGACTGAATCCAGTATAACTCAATTGTCTGCCTCAATTCTTGATTTATATTATCATAGCTGACACCAGAATCTAGCTCTTTCTTTTTAGGAACAGCAAAGAGTTCATAGTACCTTCTCAAAATGGCAACAGTATCCTGTTTTTGTAGCAAGAGACTTTGCATCATAATTGGTGCCATGAAATCTTTGTACATTCCATTTTGGTAGGATCTCTGTCTGTTGTGTGATCAAGGGTTTTGAGACTGTGATTTTCTGTGGTGGCAGAGGTACAGCCCAAATGCTGGTATAAGTCATAGAGACAGAGCATTTTTGTCTCCTGTCTAGTTTCCCTCTGTTCCATACAGATTAGAGTCATAAGACATGTAAATCAGACTTTAATTCAGTAATCATGAGTAAGAGAGCCCATATAATTTTCCTTCTCTTCATCAATTGAAATGCATCAGACATCATGCAGTTACTATGATTACAAACGGAAATTGGCTAAATGCATTAACCGTAATCAGTCATGTGTCTAATTAGTTATTTGTATGCATATTTACCTATCTTGTATGTTCAGTAATAGCAACTAAGTGCAAAAATTAAGCAGACAATTGTACATACACTTTGCATGCTTATCACTGTTTTTCTACTCAAGTATTCAAAGTTACCGCCAATTATTGAAGTTCTTGCCTTTATGTCAGTTTCTGTAGCAGTTTCCAGCTGCAAGCACATCTAGGCTAGGGACAGGCATTACACATAAACCAGTTTAAGTGATCAGAAACTGGTTTAAACCTGTAACAGAACAGATGTTCAATGCACATAAACCAGTTTGAAAATGGCTGAAAGCGGTTTGAGATAGACCTGGTTGAATGTAGTATCAGACTTAACTGATTAGAGTCAAAGTGGTTTATGCAATGTCTGTCCCAGACACCTTCCTGGGGTAACTTAAACTAGAGTCCCCCAGCATCCCAGCATGCTCTCTGGGCTGGGCGGATCTCTGCTCCACAGCAGGGCTGGCCCCTCCCTTGTGCTCCCTGGCCAGAGTTCCTGCAGGCACAGCAGGGTCTGCTGGCTTCCCCATACATCCTCCCCCTACCCTCTTACCACTTGCTGCTTAAGCAGGGAACTCTTCTTCCTCTCTACAACAGCATGGACCATAGCCAGCCTGTGGAATGCTAGCTAATCCTGTGTAAGGCTCTGGCAGAGACTGCAGACACAGCAAATTCTGCCTGGCTACCCCCAGCCCTCCCCGCCCCTTTACTGCTCAAGCAGGAAATCCCCTTCTCCCCCACTCCATGCCCCCTCACTCCCTCCATCTCCCACAGTATGGACCCAAGCCCCACAGACCCTAGGCATGTGGTATGCTAGGTAATGCTGAGAGGTGTCTGTGTGTGTCTCTCTCCAACGTCACTGCAGCAGGCAGACAGAATAGTGACTGTTTAGGGCTGTTTGGAGCTAACTAGTGGGTCAGCTGGGAGACAGTTTAAGAAGTTTGAAGTAATGGAAGGAGGCCATTGCTTTGCTAATTGGGTGATAAACACTGTTAACACTATTAGCCCTTAGCTGACTTGCTTGCCTGTCAGTTTGCTGCAGACAGTATGACGTAGCAGGATGGGAGATTGAAAAGCTCCGTATCATCAACAGATGCATGCCCTGCACCCCCCACCCTTTGCCTCAGAGTGCTAACCTGGGCCTGGCAACACTCCGGCCCCTTGAGCAGCCAGCAGGAGCCTGGGACCGGGCAGGCAGACCTTCCTAAAGAGAGAGTCCTGCTGGGGGCTGGCCACACCCGCTTCAGCTCAGCTCTCTGCAGAAGGAAAGGGAGGACTGCTCTAGTGCCCTCCAGCTTCTAGCCTGAGCCACTGCAGGCATATGCCTGAATTTCTTCAGTCTAGAGAGAATGTCTGCCTGGTTTCAAACCAGTTCAGTCTAGCCAGGTTAAACTTAACCTGCGAAGTTTGAATCAATTCAGGCTTAGGCTTTTTGAATGTCTGTCCCTAGCCATAGAGACTTAATATATCATAAGTGAAGAGCTTTGCTTGTTTACTCATATTTTAGGTACATTTACAAAGGTTTTTATAGACAGTTATTAAACATGTTTATTTAGCCAGTGGAAGCCTTTCCTTTAGTGTATAGTTGGGGGGTTTTTTTCATTTTTTTCTGGATGCTGTGTTAATAGAAGTTATCTTCTGCTATGCTGTGTCAAACAGGCTACCTGTATTCATGGCTTTCTTGTAATATGATTATTGTCTTTATCTCCTAGATAAAGGTGACTTAACCAATTAGTTATGTGAAACCAAAGGGAAAGAAAATGTTCATGTAGTGACAATATCTATCTTCTCTACTACAGTAATGTTATTATGGTAACCTTAACACAAATACTGTGTTAATAGTAACATTGCATCATGTTATCATTTTAGAATAACTTCAGTATAGCAACTTGTCACAACCAAATTAAGTAGTGCCCATGTCACAAGCAAGTAAAACCATTCAAAACAGTTTTATTTTGCACTAAGTTAACTAAGGGTTAACAAAAGTTTTTGCCAGTAACCGCCTTTTTGCTGCGCATGTCAAAAAGAAATTTATTGCTGCGCCACTAACAGAGATAGAACTTAGCCTTCTGTGCTGTACATAAATCATTATAATTGGTCAAAGAAAACAAGGAGTAACCCTATGATAACACCCTAGCGAAGACTGCTAGATAATTGGAGATTCTAATTAAATTTATGACGTGGCGAAAACCAATCGGCTATTACACAAATAAAACCCGTCTTCACTTCCGTGAAGAACAGGAGACCTCCGCAGACGCAACCTGGAGACCTCTGAATGTATGCGTCAGAGTAACTGACAATTTGATCACTTGTCAGTTCCCCGCGTCTTCGACCTTATCTCAGACGTAAATCAATGACCTGCCGGCCCGACCATAATTCTGCCCGACCATTTCTATCCAACCACTTATGCAGACCGACCTACGACCTACGAACCTTAAGCTATAACTAACCAAGTATATCTTTGACCTCCGTCTTTCACCACCTTGACGGCGTGAGTAAATAATCTTGCTTTACAACTGATAAGCGTCCGCCTAATTAATTCCACTCCATGCGTCACAAGTACCCGCCTGACGGACCCTTAACTGCCCGGGTGGGAGTCAGGGAGAGCTGCTGGCCGGCTGCCCTGGGTCCCGACACAACTGTTTTGGGGAAATTAAAATGGCGTTGATTAAGTTATTCCTACAGCTTCTTAGTTAATATTTTCTTGTTTTAAACGGTGATATCAATACTTTGAGTGGTGGCTGCTTTCTTCATGTTCCCATGGTAGTTGTAAGGTTTCCTTGACAGTCCAAGTAGCATGAAGGCGATGGAGAGTTCTTCCAAGAAAACTTGTGATGGATTTATCTTCTCTAAGAAAGTATGTGAACTTCAGGCTCCAGTCCAAAGTAGCAATGTGCCAAAAACATCATCCAAAACTGGGTGGGCCACAAGCTGGAAATGGTACAATGGCACCATCTTTGGTGTAGGACTGTAATGCTCAACCTTCAGGTACCACAGGTCAGATAAGTGGTGTGAGGGTGTTCTGTGGGCCAGATTGGGCCCCAGGTGCCATGCTTGGGTCTGCACTTCCAGACTAGGTCCTGCACAGCCTTGGCTAGCCTTCATGTCATGCCCGACACCCTGGGATCAGACCCTGTACTGCCTCCACTCAGCTAGCATACTGGGATTGGGGCCCTGCATCACCTCTGTCCCACCCCATGGGGACCCTGAAGCCCTGTGCCACCCTGCATGCCCAATCTAGCATGCAAGGCCATAGCACGTGGACTCCTCGTGGGCCCCGGAGGGAGCCCTGCAGGTCAGATGACATGGTGCTGATCTGGCCTGTGGCCAGGGGTTGAGCACCCGTAGTATAAGGATATGTGTTACTCCAAGGGACACTTTCTAAATTGTATAGCAGATTTAAATCTTGCAGGCTTATTCCTTTTTTCAGTCAGTACGCAGAAGAAATCATCATCAACAGCACCATCAAAATTATCTAGAGAAAGGGTTTTTTGTTGTTTTATGCTTATTTTAAAACAGTAAATATGAAGTGCAGCTGGTTTTAGGCAGAAATGGAGCCAATTACATTGCTCCTTCTGGTGACAAATTGCTAGGTAGGAATGACACAGTGGTAACATTTTAAGGTAGTCATTTTTTTTATAAAGCAGTTATCAGTGCCACTTCAATGTCATTAACAATGATTGCTTCATGAAAAATATGTGTTTTTAGTGTGTTCTAGTACATTAGATCTCACTCTCCTTCCCCTGCTCTCACCATCTTTCTTCTTAAATTTAGTCACTCTGACTTACATTTAAGGATGCAAAACTAAAAGCTATTATGGGAACCTCCTAGAAGCGAAATTGATAATATAAGATGAGGTAGTGAAAGGAAGTAGCTGATTGAGCCATGACCCCTGCCTTTAACCTTTCCCATACCTTCGGGGAGACTGGTACTGCTCTGAGTGGTAGACTTGAGCAGTAGGGCTGTGCAAAACAGCACCGTTTTGTTTTGACATCCGTTTAAACCGTTTCAAAGCGATAGTGTTTTGTTTCATGGTTTAATTTCATTTTGAAGCACTGTTCCGTTTCGCTTTGTCGAAACTGTTTCGCTGCGTTTCAACATTTTGCCCATAGGCTATAATGGGGAATAATGAAAATGCCTTTACCTTTGTCATTTCTTGCTTGATGTGGATGAAAATTGCAGGACTGTTAGCCCCTTCTGAGGGCATGAGGCCTGCAAAGTTTCAAGGAGATATGTGCAGAGGTTTCTGGGAAACTGCACCTCAAACTGTTCAAAGCAAAACTCATGACACTTGCTGGCAGTGGCAACCTCCTGTCATCCTGAGCACAGATCCAGGGGCTCGCACCCCTGGGAGGGCTGTGGGGCTGTGCCAGACTCCTCCTGGGGGTGTGGGCTCCTGGATCTGTGCTCAGGATGACAGGAGGCTGCCACCTGGGACTGGAGCTGGGAACAGCCCACACCCAGTGCTGGGAAGACTGGTGCTGCTGTTGGCCCCAGGCAGCAGCAGCAGCCTCCTGTTACCCTGTGCACGGATCTGGGGGCCCGCACCCCCAGGAGGAGTCCGGCAGTGCTGGGAGAGTAGGCTGAGCTCCATGGGGCTGGCAGAGCCACTTGGAACACAGCCTGGTGGTGGGTGGCAGGGGAGAGCCAGGGCTGTGCTCTGACCAGCTCTGCCAGCCCCATGGATCTCAGCCGAGAGGCAGGAGACGGGGGAGAGCCAGGGCTGAGCACCGTGGGCCTGGCAGAGCCACTGGGAGCGCAGTCCTGACTCTCCCCTGCCTCCCAACACCAGGCTGCTTCAAAACTCGAAACGTTTTGAGTGCCCTCATTTCATTTCGAAGCTGTTTCAAAGCTTTTTGGTTCATTTTGATTTTGCTGTTTTGAGCTCGAAACAAGTCAAAACAGCTTCAGAATGAACCACTCGGTGAAATTTCACAAAGCCCTAGTAAGCAGTCATTACACAGAGACACTGGTTGGCTACCCCTGAACAGAGTAACATTCAGAGAAGTCATCCAAAATGAGGGGATTTAAGTGAGAAAACTCATTTTTACACCAGAGGGGAGGCATTTGGATGCTACAGTAGCTGCCAGAGACTGTCTGTGGGCTGGGCTCCCAGCCCAATGCAGGAAGGGAGGAGCCTACTCCTCAGCATCACTTACTCTCTCCTTGCAGCTCCAAAGCTAAAGCTTTACCCCTGTCACAGCCACTACTGAATTGGCAGCAACTGTTGGATGCTGAGCCAAAAGCTGCTGCCAATTTGATAGCAGCTGTGACAAGTTTACACCCCTGGCTTTTGGCCGAGAAGCAAGGAGAGGGTAAAGGTTCTTAGTAAGTGAACTCTGTTTCTGCTCCATGCAACTAGTATTCAGCCATGACTCTGGAAAAATCTTTTCTTCTTAATTCTGCCTTCCCAAAACAAGGTGTGCATCTCATTTGGGGGGCATGTGAGAAAATACAGTAAATAATGCATTGGATCCAAAAAATGAAACGGCTTCTATGTCTTTTGACTCTGCGGTGTGTGTGTGTGAGAGACAGAGAGAAAGAGAGAGCATGAAAGAGAGACCTGGGGTAGAGATTTTACAGAAGACTTCAGTAATCCCTAACTTGTATTCAATGAATGGGCAACAAAAGAATAAAATATATACCGAACTTAAATGAACACTTGAAAAGTTCATGGTTGTGCATGTACACACATAGATATTAATTTATTGTACTGTAAAGTTGAAGTGTAGTTGTCGAACGCATTGTCCTTTAAATACACAATAACAGAGTGATTCTGCAACTTTGGGAACTTAAAAGTATTGTGCAGGGGTGACTAACCTATAACGCACATGCCACAATGGCTTGGGCAGCCTCTGTGTGGGATATATGGCAGATTGGGGATTAGGCAGGGAGCAGAAAGCAGAGAAGCAAATTAGGCAGGGAGCACATGGTGGAGAATAGAAAACAGAACATGAGATTGGGTAGGGGGTACAGAGCAGGAAGCAGGGAGCAGAAAGCAGAGTAGCAGATCAGGAGGTGGAAGGGAATTGAAATGGCACTCACAGAGAGTGCAAGACTTAATTTGTGGCACGCATGCCAAAAAAGTTGGCTCCTACTGGATAATCTTTCTTTTTCCATGTACATTGTTTTTTCAGATCAGTAATGATCAGCTCTATCTTTGGTTCTGTGTATCCAGATTGGAGCTTCATTGGGAGGAAATATTAAAACTGAGTTTAGGTACAGGTTGCAGTTAATTATATACGATTTTTGTCATCTTTTGAATTGTTGTCGTCAGGATAATTTGAAAATTGTTTTCTTAATTATTTAAAGAAATAGTAAGACTGTCATTCTTGAATACACACTGTATTAATAATGAAAAGGGGTAAACATTAATCAGTTATAGACAGAATTAATGTTCAGTTCTTAGCAGGCCACCATGTCTGCTAGATGAATAAAGTGCAAATTTTAAAACCCAAAGCTATGTAAGGAGAATCGCCTTAAATACTCATTAAAATATCTATGTATTATTGAAAATCAAAATGTAGACTACTTGCAGCAGTTTCTTAAGTGAATAATCTTTTCTGAAATGGATAATTGATCAATACTGGCCTTTTTTCACAGGTTTTCAATACATATTCCAATGAAGACTATGACAGGAGAAATGACGAAGTTGATCCAGTGGCTGCATCAGCTGAATATGAACTTGAAAAGCGCGTGGAAAAGCTGGAGCTTTTCCCAGTAGAGCTAGAAAAAGGTATGCATTCTATGCAATATTTGTAGTTTATTCTAAGCTGATGTGCAGATCTATAAAGGGATTGTCACACTTGCCTACAGAGCATAAATTCTGTTCTCATGAAACTAATCCAGCTACCTTGGTTCTTCACACTTTGAAAGTATTCAGTACTTTCATTTCAGGAAACAATTCAAGGACACATAATTCTGTTTCTTTTAGATAATTGTCTCCTGTTGTTCAACTTCCAAATGAATTGAAACAATGTTTGAAACAATCAGGATGAGCAAACAGGCCAGTAAACAGGGTAGTTTGAGTGGGAACCTTGCTTGGTAGAAGAGCAGGAAGCAGTGGTTGCCTGAGGAGAAGGTTTGTGAGTGCTCTGGTGAGTGGAAAGGCCTGCCTGGCTTGGGCTTCATAGTGTAGCTTCAGCTTGGGAGCTATTTTTCAGGATTGTTTGGAGGAGTGAGCAGAGGAGTGTTCAGTTGTTAAGCCCAGCAGCTGATTGAGTTGACCTGTAATGTGACTGAGTAGGTGGGGCTTACCTAAGCAGAAAGGTTAGGCTTACCAGAACTTGGTGACGAAGAAGCAAGTGGAACGAGATAAGCGAACAGGCCAGCAAACAGGCGTTTGAGTGAGAGTGTGGCGTTCACAGGGGAGTGTTCACTGGACACTTTTTTTCTTCACTGTAAGTTTGCTGAGTGGAAGCAGGTAAATGAGGAAGAGGGGAGTTTTCAGAAGATCCAGTGGAGGAGTGAGAAGGAACTAGCAGGAGGATCAACAGGATGGGTAGAAGATATTGCAGTGCCAAAGCCCCCACCACTGCCAGCTGTTCCTCTGCCTGTACCTGTACAGGCTCTATCCATGCACCGCCATTAATAACAGGGGCTTAGTCTACCCAGGTTTTAGTCTGGCTTTGTAGGGACTGTGGCCCCCGCCTACACCCCAGAGCACATGAAAAGATGCTCAAGAAGCCCATTTCCCTCATCCTCTCCTCAGAAGTCATGTGCCCCAACCCCCTCACCATTTTCGTTGCCCTCCAATGGGCTCTCCAATTTGTCCACATCCTTTCTGTAGTGGGGGGCCCAAAACTGGACACAGTATTCCAGATGTGGCCTCAACAGTGCCAAATATTGGGGAAATAATCACTTTCCTTGATCTGATGGTTACACTTCTACTAATGTAGCCCATTATGTTGTTAGTCTTCTTCGCAACAGCAGTAGACTGCTGGCTCAGATTCCGCTTCTTGTTCACTGTAACTCCTGGTCCTTTTCTACAGAGCTGCTGCTAGCCAGTGAGTCTCCAGCCTATACTGGTGCATGGGATTGTTCTGTCCTAAGTGCAGGACTTTGCACTTGTCCTTATTGAACTTCATGAGATTTCTTTTGGTCCAGTCTTCCAATTTGTTGAGGTATCTCTGAACCCTAGCCCTACCCTCTGGCATATGTACTACTCTGCCCAGCTTGGTATCATCCACAAATTTGGTGAGAGTGCACTCCCCACCATCTTCCAGGTTGATGGTAGAGACCGACTCCTGGGGCACTCCATTTGATACCAGCTACTAACTAGACATCAAGCCATTGATTACTACCCTCTGACCCTAATGATCCAACCAGTTTTCTATTAACCTTACAGTTCATTCATCCAATGTCCTTATCTTGCTTGTGAGAATGTTCAAGACCATATCAAAAGCCTTTCTTAAGTCAAGGTATATCACATCTGCTGCTCTCCCAGCATCCACAGAGTCAGTCATGTCATCACAGAAGGCAATCAGGTTGGTCAGGCCTGACTTTGCCCTTGAATAATCCATGCTGACTGTTTCTAATCACTTTCTTCTCCTGCTAGCATTTAGAAATGGATTCCTTGAGAGCTGGCTCCACGATTTTTCCAGGGACTGAGGTGAGGCTGACCAGTCTGTAATTCCCCAGATCCTCCTTCCTCCCTTTCTTAAAGATGGGTACTATATTTGCCCTTTACCAGTTGTCCAGGACTTTTCCCAATTGCCACGATGTTTCAAAGATAATGACCAGTGGCTTTGCAGTAACATCAGCCAGCTCCCTCAGCACCCTCAGGTGCATCATGTCCAGTCCCATGGACTTATACACATCCAGCTTTTCCAAATAGTCCCCAATTTGTTCTTTCACCACCATCAGCTGCTCACTTCCTCTCCAAACTTGTGCTGCTGGGTGCAGTAGTCTGGGAGCTGACCTTGCCTGTGAAGACTGAGTTAAAAAAGACATCGAGTGCAGATACTTTTCACTTAACGCCGTCCCAGTTAATGTTGTTTCGTTATTACATCGATGATGTGTTAGAGAACATACTTGTTTAAAGTCGCGCAGTGTTTGGTTATAATGTTGTTTGGCCACTGCCTGTTAGTAGGTATCTCCTGTGACGTAATTGGATTCACTTAATGTCGTTTTGCTTAAAGTTGCATTTTTTAAGAATGTAACTACGATGTTAAGTGAGGAGTAGCTGTATTTCAGCCTTTTATACATCCTCTGTCACTAGGTTGCCTCCCCCATTCACTACCCACACTTTCCCTGATCTTGTTTCTGACATAGTTGTAGAAACTCTTCTTGTTACCCTTCATGTCCCTTTTAGCTGCAACTCCAGTTGAGTTTTGGCCTTCCTAATTTCTTCCCTGCATGCCCAAGCAATACTCTTATACTCTTCCCTAGTTGTGTGTCCAAATTTCCACTTCTTATATGCTTCCCTTTTGTGTTTTAGCTGACTGAAGAGTTCCCTGCTAAGCCAACCTAGTCTTCTGCCATACATGCTAGTCTTACATGTTTGGATGGTTTGCTGCATCCTCAGTAAGGTTTCTTCAAAGTACTCACCTCTGTTGGACTCCTTTCCCCCTCAGACTGGCCTCCCAGGGAATTCTGCCCATCAGTCCCCTGAGTGAGTTGAAGTCTAGTTTTTTGAAGTCCAGGGTCTTTACTCAGCTGTTCTCCTTCTTTCCTTTCCTCAGGATCCTGAACTCAGTCATCTCATGGTCAAAATGACTGCTGCTCAAGTTGCTGTCCACTTCTACATTTCCCACCAGTTATTCCGTTTGTGAGCAGCAGATCAAGAAAAGCAGGCTCTGTGCATTTGTGTACAGATATCTGAGATAGTTAGTGGATTGCCCTACCTTCTCAGGAAGAATGGGAAGGCCTCCCCAGTTGCCTTCTCCTGCTTGTGCTTCCTCCAGGTCATTCGCTTCCCCACTTACCTCAGGGGTTTGGTCTGTGTCCCCAGAGAACCTAATTTAAAGCCCTCCTGACTAGATTAGCAAGCGTGTCTGTGAAGATGGTCTTCCCTCTCTTCATCAGGTGGATTCCATCTCTTCCTAGCAGTCCTTCATGAAACAACATCCTGTGGTTCAAGAGACCAAATACCTTTTTCCATCTGCACAGTCATACATTGATCTGCAGGATGCATCTATTCCTGCCCGGACCCTTCCCTTTGACTGGAAGGATCAAGGCAAACACCACCTGAGCCCTTGTCTGCTTCACCCTTGCACCCACAGCCGTGTAATCACTTTTGATCTGCTCAGGGTGGTAACATCATGGAAGAGTCAGCTAGAGAAGGCACTGGAAGACAGGGAAGATGCAGGTTCTATGGAAGGTGGAAGCTGGTAGTTTGTCACCTCTAGCAACAAACAGTGCTCCTCATCTGAACTGTGGCTCTCCAGCTGGAGATCTGGTGTGAAGCTGTGGCAGTGGCTGAGAAGGAGCCCACTCCAGTGGCAAGACAAGTAATCCATTTCCCCTAAGGATTGAGATCACTGCTACCAAGAGGAAGCAATGGGTGACTCTATCCTACAAACCATAGTGGCATCCATTTGCCAACTTGATCTGTTGGCCCAGGAGGTCTGTTGGCTGCGATGAGTCCACATGAAAGACATAATGGAAATGTTGTTGAGACTCATCTGGCCCTGTGACTAAATATTCCACGTTGGCATTAATGGTGCTGTTAAGGGTGGCCTTGAGCAGGTCAATAGTGACTACATGGCCCTGGATGCATGGGTGAAGGGGATGGTGGCCCAGGAGCTGTTCTCATTGAACCTTCCAGTCAAGAGTAAAGGCCCAGCTAGGTGCAGATGTGTCCTGGAGATTCATATGTGGGTTTTTGGATGATGCCATCAGCAGGACTTTGGCTTCTTTGAGCATGGGGTGGTGTTCCAAGAAGATTGATTGCTGGGAGGAGATGAGGTCCATCTGACAAAGAGAGGGAAGAGTGTCTTCACATGCAGGCTTGCTAACCTAATGAGCAGAGCTTTAAACTAGGTTCACCAGGAGATGGAGGCAAGAGTCAAAAGGTAAGTAAAGAGCCAGGAGACCTGGAACACAGTAAAGGGAATCAATAGTGAAAGCTTTAGCAGTGTCTCAGGGAGAGGATAGGATAGTCAATTAGATACCTGAAGTGTTTATATACTAATGTGAGAAGCATGTGAAAAAACAGGAAGAATTGGAGCTCATAGTACAATCACAGAATTGTAGTATGATTAGAATGATAGAGACATGGTGACATAACTTCACATGACTGACATGGTCCTGGATGGGTATAGTTCATTCAGGAAGGATAGCCAGGTGAAGAAAGGAGGAGGTATTGCTTTATGTATGAAAGCAGTGTACATATTTTCTGAGGTACATTATGAAGTGGTAGGTAGGCCTGTTGAAAACCCCTGATCAGACGGGAGAGCAGCAGGGGAAAAGTCACAGGGAGCATCTATTACAGGCAACCAAACCAGGAGGAAGAGGTGGACAAGGCCTCTTTTAAACAACTGGCGAATACTTCCAAATCGTAGGACTTGGTTCTCATGGGGAACTTTAATTATGTGGATTTCTGCTGGGAAGGAGACATAGGAGTGCACAGTCAGTCTAGCAAATTCTTGGAGTGTGTTGGGGTAACTTTTTGATACAGATGGTAGGCAGGTCAACTAGACAGGAAGCTCCAGGAGGAATTGGCTGAGAGTGTAAAGGTAGAAGGTATCTTGAGTGACAGTGCCCATAAAATGATCGAGTTCAAGATATTAAAGGGAGGAAAAAAGGAGAACAGCAGAGTCAAGACACTGGGCTTCAGGAAAGCAGATTTTAACAAACTCAGGGAACTGGTGGCTCCTCTTGTAAAGAAGTCTGAAGGGAAAAGGAGTTGAGTAACACTGGGTGTACTTTACGGAGGCGCTTTAAAAGGCACAGGAGCAAGCTATCCTGATGTGATGGAAGAATGGGAAGTGCTACATCATGACAGTCTAGCTAGATAGCAATCTCTTCAATCAGTTTGAACTTAAAAAGGAATCCTTAAAAAAAGTAGAAACTTGATCATAGTACTAAGGGAAAATATAAAATTATTGCACAGGCATGCAGGGAGAAAATGAGGAAGGCCAAGGCATTGTTTGAGATGCAACTGTCAGGGAAATGTAAAGCAATAAAAATTCTACAAGTATGTGAAAAGTAAGAGGAAGTCCAAATAAACCATAGGTCTTTCATGGAATGCAGTCAATCTAATTATGGATCATGTAGTGAAGGCTGAAGTATTGAATGCCTTTTTTACTACTGTCTTCATAGTTGAGGACAACTACCAGAGTGCAGTTAGTAGGGAAGATAAGGAAGGAGGCCAACAGCTGAGAATAGTGGAAGAATAGGTTAGGGATTACTTAAAAGAAACCAGATATTTACTTAGAAGAAGCCAGTCGTCAGGGCTGAATGGGATGCACCTAGGGTACTGATGGGATTGGCTGAGGCAATTTCAGACCCAGAGCTCTCTTTGACAACTCATGGAGGTCTGGTGAGGCTGCAGATGATTGGAATAGGGTAAATCTAGTGTCTATGTTTAAGAAAGAAGAGAAGAACCACCTGGTGAATTATGGACCAGTCGACCTAACCTTGATGCCTGGAAAGACATGGAACCAGTCAAGGAATCTATTGTGAATAGCCTAGAGGACAAGGTGATCAAGACAATCCCATATGGAGTCAGGAAGAGCAAGTCATGCCTGACCAACCTGATTTCTTTCTATGATAGGGTGATGAGTTCTGTGGATAGGGGAGAGCTATGGGTGTAATATACTTTGATTTTATCCAGGCTTTTGACACTGTCTCCCACAACATTCTCATTAACAAGTTAAATAAAAGTATTTTAAGGTGGATGCATAACCAGTTGGATCATTATGCTCAACGAGTACCGTATTTACTTGATTCTAAGACAGGGTTCCTTCCAATTTAGCATGGGCCAAAAAACCCCTTGTCTTAGAATCAAGAATGACACAGGATGGGTGGGGGCAGGTGACTGCTGATGTGGCTCAGGCTCCAGCCCCTACCCAGGGTTGGGACCATAGCTGCACCTACTGCTTCCCCCTCCCTCCCCCACCATCACCTCTGCACCCTACCAACTCTCACCCCCAGTACAGCTTCTTTTACCCCATATTCCCCCCATGCAGCCTCTGCTCCCCTGCCTGTTCCTCTTTCTTCCTCCCTTCCCCCCCCCCACACCTTCTGGGGCACTGAGCACAACCCCAGTTTGGCCACATAGCAATGGCATGCAGACCTCCATGGTGCGCAGCATGCATTGCTGCTATGGGGGCTAGGCTGGGTTGGGGCTGTGCTCAGTGCCACAGGCTAGAATGGGGATAGAGTCTGCTGGTGCAGAGTGAGGCTAAGGGGTGGCAGGGAGACTGCGGGGAGCAGAGGCTGGGTAGGGAGCAGGGGGAAGAGAAGAAGCAGGGGGGAAGCAGGGAGCAAAGGTGGGCAGAAGGGAGAGCAGAGGCTGCAGTAGAAGCGGGGAGCAGAAACAGGGAAGGGCGATCCTGAGAGTGCCAGGGAGCAGAGGTGGCAAGGGAGCAGGCTAAGCAGGGGACAAGCTACTTGACTTCCCCATATCCCTTGCCCCTCCACTGCTTGTCCTGCAGTTGTGTGGGAATGATTTAAAGATGACCCTTTAATAGTTAAATTCTGTACGTGGAAAATTTCATAATGCATTTTCCATTAATATAATCTAATTACTGGGGGGGGTGTTAATTTCTGTGCTGTCTTATATTTGGGTATATATTGTAGTCATCAATTACTTGCTATTTAGTTGGGAGGAAGTATCAAGTTGTGTTTCCCAGGGGTCTGGCCTAGGTCCATTTCTGTTCAATATCTTCATTTAATGCTTTGGACATTAAATGCATACTTAGCATACTCAGTGCATACTTAGCAAATTTGCAGATGACACCAAGTTGGGTAGAGTTGCAGATCCTGGAGGGCAGGGCTAGAATCCAGAATGACCTGGATAAACTGAAGAAATGGCCCACAATCAACCAGATGAGATTCAAGAAGGACAAGTTTCAAGTCCTGCACTTAGGATGGAATAATTGTCTGCTCATGTTCGGAGTAGTTAATGATTGGCTAAACTGCAGGACTGCAGAGAAGAACCTTTTGATAACAGTAGACAATAAACTTAATATGCACCAACAGTGTACTATTGTTAAAAACAGCAATAGCATACCGGGTTGTATTAACAGGAGTAGCACTTGGAAATCAAGGGAAAAGTGATTCTTCTGCTCTGTTCGGAACTGGTGAAGTCTCACCTGCAGAACTGTATCCAGTTTTGGACCCCACACTTCAAGAAGGCTATGAACAAATTGGAAAGTGTCTAGTGCAGAGCGACAAAAATGATTAGGAATTTGGGAGGAAAGACTTATAAGGAAAGACTGAAAGAACTAGTGATATTAGTCTGGATTAGAGACGACTAAGAGTGGATTTGATGTCAGTCTTCAAATACCTGAAGAACAATTATAAAGAGGATTGGGGATGGGCTTTTCTCTGCAGCCATAAGGGACAGGACTAGAAGCAATGGCCTCAAGTTGCAGCAGAGAAAATTTAGGTTGTAGTCAGAAAGTTCCTCCTCATCCATGAGAGTTTTCAAGTATTGGAACAGGCTACTTAGAGAAATTATCCATTCTTGGAAGTTTTCAAGAGTAGGTTGGAATCGACACTTGACTGGGATGGTTTAGTCAGGAATGATCCTGCCTTGAGCAGAGGGCTGAGCTAGATGACCTTGTGAGGTCCTTTCCAGTCTTACTTTCCTATGATCCTATGAATTTTTCATTCCTCCTTTGAATATTAAGAATATTGCTTAGCTGTAGCACGCTTTCAAAATGGCATATGTAATATTATCTATTTTGTGTAACTAAAACTAGAGAAAAGTAAGGTTATCAAAAGAATATAATTATAAGTGGTTTTGGTCTCAAATGAAAAAAAACTCAACAAAACAAAACAAACAAAAAAACCCCACCCCAAAAATGATAGCCAGAGCAGAATTCTTCTGCTTTAAATGTCAGATTACTTTAAAAATCAGACATATGTCACTGCTTCTGTTTGTCTTCTTCACAGACGAAGATGGACTTGGCATCAGTATTATTGGAATGGGAGTTGGAGCAGATGCAGGTCTTGAAAAACTAGGAATATTTGTCAAAACAGTAACAGAAGGTGGTGCAGCTGAACAAGATGGCAGGTAAATTAAATTTGGTGTTTGGAAACTTCCTTAACAATAGCATTATAGAAAACTTCAGTTTTAGGCATGTGCGTGTAAATTCAATGTGAAGTCTTAGGTTCCTAGCAGATGTTACACTTTATACACAGTTAATCAGTGTAATAATTTTGTGGCTGTTTTCCATTGCACTTTAAAATAAGTGTGTGCCTGGATGGACTGCACTGGGGCCCCAAATGGGCCACAGTATAGTTCCTGCTGGCCAGTGCTGCCACTGATCAGCTGATGGGCAGCTGGCAGTGAGCACACCAGGGACCATTTAAGCCTCTTTGCAGTCCCAGTCTAGCTGATGATCAGCTGACCATTGGCTGGCTCCGGGGACTGATTGTGATCTTAGGCTCCCCCTGCACTGACAGTAGGGCATAATTGGGATCTAATCCTCAATCCCAGAATTGCTCATTCTGCCATGAATGCATGGCATGGCAGGAGGCGCAATTGATGAGATCACAGATCAGATCCAATAACACCTTTAACTGAACATCTGTCAGAGGCTGATAGTTTAAAAGTCTAAATGTTAGAGCTGAGATGCCAAAATGGGGGTACCTAAAGAAAATCATCCAAATAAAGAAAGCAGCTTAAATTTTCTGCAGTTAATGATTTTGAATATCTGGTTTGAGATGCTTTGAGCAGAGCAAATCTGTAGTAAGTGAATGCTCACAACTTCTTAAAAGCGAGACCCCTTTGACTTACGAATTCCTAATTTCTCATTTAGTATGCACTCTTTGAAAGTGATTAGCACAATCTTCAGGATTATAAATTTCTTAAATATGCACATTCATGGGTTAAAGGCTAGAAATGCACTTAGCACTGAGAGTGCTTTCAGTTTGAATAGGCAGCTGCATTCGAAAGTCTGACTACTATTTCTTCACTTTTATAGACATGGATGATGTTTTGTTTTCTTATAGAGTGCTTATTCAAAGTATAATTGCTCATGCTGTTGCTTGCTTTGGACATGCAGTTCAGTAACTTCTGTTTGAATATACAATACTTTCTAGTTGAATAGAGCAAGATTACTGTCTTTTGTATTTGTTTGCATGGTGCTTAGCATTATTGAGCCCTGATCCTGATTAGAAATTTTTAGCATTTAACTAATGGAATTATTTAAGAATAATAAAGTATTGTCAAACATTCTCCAATCCACATAATTTGTTGTTCATTTCTGCTTTTATGCTGTAACAGCTTTTGTAACCATCATATACAAATAAAATGTTACTTATCTTGCATATTAGAGATTGGTTTCCTTGTGCACACAGTCTGTCCTTTTGTGACAAAGCAATAACAATTACATTTCAAAATTTATATTCTAATGTTGTTTATCTCCTGGTGTCCTTGCATTGTTATCTTTATTTGCAGAGTTCATAGAATCTGGGAAAAGCCCTGTCTTTGCTTGCCACAGGCATATTTTCCATTGGATAAAAGTACAGTTTAAATAAAATATTATAGACTTTATTTAGGGCATCCAACTAAGATATGAAGGTTGAGAACGTTATGGTAAAGAAAACTTATATTCTCTTGGGCTGAAATCTAAAACCATATTAAAAAAAACAATTACCTTTCCTAAGCCTGAATTCATAAAGAAAATAAATTTTGAATTTTTTCTTGGTAGTGCTTCCAAGAAAAGGTAGTAAGTGAATATATGATCAGCTTTACTTAATTTAATGCACTGCACAGAAACTTAGGTATTGCTGTCTTTGACTAAAGTTGATCTCAGATACATGAAAGTTAAATGTTTAAAACCAAACAAACAAAACCTTCTTAGTGGACAATCAAGAAAGACCAGAAGATGTTGCTGAAGACCCAGTCCAGAACTTATTAAATCAGTAACAACAGTTGCAATGGCTAGAGCAGTGATTCTCAACCAGGGTGCCATGAGATCCTTTCAAGGATGCCACAGGGTGCTATGCAATGTTAGCACTGTTAGGTGTGCAGACATGATTCACAAGATAAACCAGAGGTTTCAAATAGGAATTCATAGTGTCAAAAACATTTTGACATATTGTGGTCTTTCTGAGCTCTTTCCAAGAGATGTCTTTCTCTGTTACTGTATTTTCTTGCATATAATGCATCCCCAAATATAATACTCACCTTGTTTTTGAAAGGCATTATGAAGAAATGTTTTTATTTCTAGAGTCATGACTGCAGTGAGCAGGGATAGAGCCTAATCTTCAGCTGACTGATCCTCCTAATTGTGTACCATTTCCTTATATCAGTGTTAAATATGTTGCCTAATAATTTCTTTGGTTGTACCAAATGATGCGCAAACCAAATTTGAATATTAAATCTGACAAATACAACTTAATTAGCACAAAAATGTCAAACCCAATTAAGAAATATGGACAGAATTGTAGATTGATTGAAATTTACTGAAATTATAATTTCTGCTCTAAGATATCTGTGACCTTCGAAGTTGCATAACCTTATGCAGCATGTGCAACTTTGAAGGTTAAAGACATCATATACTAATATATGCTGACTAAACCAGCCTAAAGATTGGGCCTGTTATGAAAGCCTTCAACATATTGATATAAAAATCTCCATGGGAGGGCAGTACAGATTTTACTGAGAGCTTACTATACTCTATAGAAATTGACTTTTGAAGTCTTCCAAACAAGGCCTGCAAGTATCGTTACAACTCTTACTTAGGAGATACCAGCATTAGAATGAGGCATAGACCTACTGAGCGCATCTGTACAAGACACTACGTTGCCGTAGCAATATGCTAAGGCGGGGTAGGCAGTGTTTTTTGGCTGGTGTGATGAAAAAACCACAATGTCCTCCTTGGAAGGTGCTGGAGTGCCTGCATGCTAGAGCCTGGAGCAGTTGTTTGCAGCCTCCCAGCTGCAGCTGGTCCACAGAACCCAGTCTGCTTACAGCAGGGCTTGCAGCCTCCTAGCCACCTGCTGGGAGCAGCCTGGGCTCTGTGGCTGGCAGCAGCTGCTTAAAACCCAGGCTGGTGGTGGTGTGCTGAGCAAAATGGCCTTGCGTGCCATGCTCGAGACACGTGCTGGGGGTTGCTGACCCCTGCGCTACGCCAACGTAGCATTGGCAAGCATAAAATGTGATGCTGCAGTTACATCGCTGTAGAAACGCACTCACTTGCTATAGCACGTTGCTATGGCGACATAGCAGCTAAAAATAGCCATGCACTGCCAGCACAGTGCAGCACAGGCTATTCCAGAAGGAATTACTAAATGACAGTGCATCAACAACAGTGCCTCCGGGGCACATGTAGATGTGCACATTGAGATTTAAAAAACATTAGGAAATAAAGAGAAGTTTATTCCCCACAATGTAATGGATCAGGACTGTTCAAAGCCTATAAGTGGCATATGGCCCCCAAGGGGTTAAACTGCAGCCCACAGTCTCTTAGTCCAGGCATCACTCCCCACTTTGCTTTTTGTTGCTGATGCCACAGTCTCTGGGCTCTCTCCATCCTTCCTTCAGCTTCTGCTGCCTGTTCCCACCCTGAGGGTGGAGTGGGACAGGGTGGGGTGGGGTGGTGCAGCCTGTGGGACTGAGCCTGCAGCTGCAGGGCTTGGGGGAGGAGGGGGGATCTGGGAAACCTGCACAGCGTCTGTGCTGGTGTGCTTCAGTGAAAGTTGCCTACTGTGTGGTGGGGAGAGCAAGAGTGATGCCTCCAAGTCCCACTTCTCCCCAACCCACCACACAGTGGGCAACTTTCACAGGGGGTGAGGCATACAACTTGGCGGGTAGCATCCATCATGGTGCATCAGTGTGTGCAGGATGCTTCCATGACTTGGCAAGTCTGAGTAGGCAGGAACCCATGTGAAGCAGGGGGGGGCGCTTGTGCAGAGCAGCATGAAGCCTATGCATTATGAGGCTGTGTGGCCTTCAGGTGTGCACCTGGGTGTCCTGTGGCCCCCAGCCGCTCAGAAATTTGACAGCCCTGTAATGGATCATTAATTATTTTGAGTTAAAATTCAGTGTCATCTTCACATATATATTCTATTTCATCCATAAATTATTTGGTGCAATGCTAGAATTTTCTATGGCATATATGCCATTAAATTTTATGGTATATATCAGGATGTCAGACTTGCCTGTGCCCCAGGCTGGATCTGACCATGGTGCTCCTTGTGGACCAGATTCAGCTTGGGGCACAAGGGCTGCTTCAGTGCCGCCATGCTGGCTGTGACAATGTGGGGTCCTACAGTGAGGGTGGGGGAGGTGCAGGGTCTGGTGGGGGTACAGGATCTGGCAAGGGTGGTGCAGGGTCTGGCAAGGATGGCAGGAGCATGGGGTCCTGTGGCAGCAAACCAAACTCACTGCTGGGCCAAACTAGGTCAAAGGCCCAACTTCTGGTGCCCTCCAGTAGTATGGTGAGCTGGATAAAGAGGCACTGCAGGCTGTATGTTTGCCACCCTTATCTTGTATTATGCAGAAAGTTAGACTGGCTTGCATTTGTCCTGCCTCTGAATCCCCACTCTGCTGATCTGTAATTTCCCTTCTCTACTCTCTACTTTAATTACTTATATTTAGGTTAATCTTTTTTTTTTTTTCCTCCTTGGAAAGCCTCTAGAAAGAACTTGTTTGCCAAGCAAATCATACTAAATTTTTGCATTAGTTCCTTTAATATGTTTCCATTTGACTGACTGTTCAGTCAGCCAAAGAAGAATTCATAGATTCATTGATTGTTAGGGGCTGGAAAGGACCTTGTAGATCATCAAGTCCACTCACCCTGGACTAGACAGGAAACTTTTTCTGAACTTCCATGATTTTTCTGAAATTATCACTGGGCATTCACTTGAGAAACAGGTTCATCACTCTCTGCATCAGGGTTGGCCCACACTTGAAGGAAAAACAGCTAGAAGGGTCCTTCTGGCCTCATACTGATTTGTTAACAGTTAATCAGTAACACTGATATTAAGAGACTGTTTTTAGCTGCAAATAGGAATATATTTTGAAGGATATCCCAGAATAATTGCATACATTTTTATGAGATTTCAAATGCTATGGTTTAAGCATTGGGACCTGGACATTACCACATTCCAGCAGACTCAATTAATTGAGTCTGCTCCAATGCGCTATAATTACAGCGTGTCAGAGAAGCCTCTCTGCACATGTATAGGCACCCTGTGGTTCTGTATGTGCATACAGTTGTAAAGACTAGATCAGTGCTTCCTAAACTTTTCCTCAGCATGACCCCTTACTCCCAACCCACAGACCCCTGGCCGTACCAGTGCCTCTTACTCCCAACCCACAGCTGCCTGGCCCTGCCAGTGCCACTCAAGCCCAACCCACAGTCTCCTGGTCCTGCTGGTGTCTCTCCCTCCCAACCTGCAGCCCCCGATCCCTCCCAGGAGCGCCCAAGCCCTGGCTGCCACCTGTGAGAGGCGGCAGCTTCTCAGGCAGAGCAGAGTGTGGAGCCCAGCTCCTGTACCCCATCCCCTGTGGCATGGCTGGAGCAGAGCCTGGGCAGGGGGGGAAGAATACAGGCTGCCTGCTGCAGGCTTGGGGCTCCCTTCCCTGCTCCCCTCACCCTGGGGGCTCCACGGCCCAGCGGCCGGGACATGGTGCAGGAGGGAGTACTGTGCCTCCTCCATGGCCACCAAACTGAGGTGCCCCCTAGCCATTCGGTAGTAGTGGGGACACAACTCTGCACTGCAGCCGCTGCTGCACCTCATGATGGCCATGACGGTGTAGCACTCCCTCATGCGCTGGGTCACACCTGCTGGCTGTGGAGGCAACTCCTGCCCAGAGCTGGTCCAGCCCTGTTGCAGCCCTGCACCCCACTGTGGGCACATAAATCTTGGAATCCCAACTGCTGATGTTGTGACCCCATTTAGGGTTGTGACCCACAGTTTGGGAACCACTCGACTAGATGGAGGAATGTAATTCATAATTCTAGCAATGTCTGAAATTGTAATTATGAGGTGCCTGTAACCAAGTGAAAGTACTTTTTACCCGTCTTCCTTGCTATTGATTCTGGTAGTCACAAATATCAAAGAGTAAGTTTGGTCTTGATTCGGGAAGACATTTAAACATGTGCTTAAGTCTTGCTAAAGTCAATTCTTTTCCAATTTGGGGTATGTATCATATGCTAAATATACTGCATAAAGTGTTCTGTGCAGTAATACTGTAATTCTGTATAGTACTGTGTAGTGCTGTGTGGCACAGTATTACCACAATTATATCTTAATGCAATTCCAAACACATAGCAATAGCTTCAACTTTTTTTACAGCATTTTGTGTTTTGATGTATAACTTAAGAGATTATTTTTTTGCCTTCTGTTTTTCTGAAAGGATCCAAGTAAACGACCAGATTGTAGAAGTGGATGGAATCAGTCTGGTTGGTGTTACACAGAATTTTGCTGCAACAGTCCTCAGGAACACCAAGGGAAATGTCAGGTAAACAGACATGCCAGAAGAATAAAATTACTGTGATGCTGAACATTTCAGATTGTCTTATCTTTTCCCATTAGAGCAGGGGTATCCAACCTGCAGCATGTGTACCACAAGTGACATAGTCAGGTTCTTTGTCTGGTACATGGCAAACCAGGTAAGGGGAAGGCCAAACAGTAGCAGAGATGAGGGTCAGCAAAGTATCCTGAAGAGGGTGATAGGCCACATGATTTGTTGGGGTTTGTTTTTTTTTTACATTGGTGTGAAGAAGGGCTTGTATTAATGAGGACTGTAGAATAATCAGTTTTTTCCTTTCCAATGCACATATGTTAATCTTAGTCCTTAAAATGCCTCTTAATATTCAAACTTCTATGCCCATGCCCTTAGTCACCTTTTATTACCTTTTTCTGGACAGCTTCTATCTTAGTTATTTTTTAAGAAGTGCAACCAAATTGAATGTAATATACAAAGTGCAAGTGCAGAGAGTCAGGGAGCAGAAAGAAGCAGCAGAGCAGTCAGGGAGCACAGGGCAGGGAGTAGAAAGTAGAGCAGCAGATTGGGTAGAGAGCACAGGCAGGGAGCAGAAAGTAGAATAGCAGATAAAGCAGAGGGTGAGGTGCTTAATCTATGGCACCTTTGCCAGAAGGTTGGACCCCACTATGCTAGATGTATCCATTTCTGTAGTTAGGGGCAATGAAGGAAAATTGGGAGAGTGATAACTGGTAGTCTTTCAGTCTGTGGCAGGCCAGTAGGGGGTGCCGCTGCCCACACCTCACTGCGTCTGACCACCTTCCAGGCTCCAAGTGCCTCCCTGGGGGTGCCTCACATCTGGCCGACCCCCTTCTTGGAGCACCCCTGCTAGCCTGGGGTAAAAACTGCCACCACCCAGGGCTAGGTTTGTTTCTGGCTCTGCATCCTCTGGGTAGCACAGACCTAGTAGCCCTCAAGGGTACTTGACTCACTTCAAGCACTTGGGGGTGCTCCCTCAGTCAAAAGCACAAGTAGTGGTCTCCCTTAGTCAGCCAAACCAAGGGGACCCCAAGGCATAATCTAGACCCACTCCCAATAAGTCTCCCACGCTAGGTACAAAGAACTTTATTGGTTACAAGGGGTAGGGTTGGAATAGGGTGCATGGTAGAGCAATATCAGAGAAATCCCATTGAGCAAACTGGCATGGCTGGGTAGCCTTTGATCATGCATCTGAGTTGTTGCAAGCTATGTATCTAGTTAGATCTTGGGTAGCTTAGTCACAAGTATCATCCATAGGCAGGTAGAGATTCCCTCTGGAGGCAGGCAGTTCCGTGATCATGAGTTTTGAGAGAGAGAACAAGTTTCAGATGGTTCAGCTGAGTCTCTCATGGCTGCTGCTCCCTCCTCCTGGGCAGTCCTTAACTTATATAGCCCTTATGTTCTCATTTACCTGGTCCAATGGAGGCCAGCACCTATTGGCTGTCAGCCAATGAAATGCATCACTAGTTGCTGGGCAGACTGGCAGTTCCTAGCTCCCCAGGGTGTCCAAGCCCCTCACCCAGGTATGTGATGTGAGTCACGTAGGCACAGGGAGCAGGTTTCCCCCCTCCCTCAGGAATGTATCCAGCTCAGGTTACCTAAAGAAATAGGGTAAGGTGTGTATCCTCTGCTGGGCCCATCCTAACCAAATTGTCACAGAGCAGAGTTTTTGGGGAGAAACAGAGGTGGCCTTCTGCCACACAGTCTCCATGCCTTTCCATCTTGCAACTAAAACTAGACTGTAGGGCTGTGAGAAGCTTCAGTCACTGATTCAATTCGGAGGAGATTCGGCCTGATTCAGTGGCTGAATCTCCAAATCCAAATTGAATCAGGAGACCCATTAATCTTTCCGAATTGAATCAGAAGCCTCTGCTTTGATTCAGAGAGATTCAATGATTCGGCCATAGACACAGCTTTATATGTTTTTTCTACATACCTCAAAGTACCAGGTGCGGCTCGTTAATGCTGAGATGGTGGGGCATATGGAATGTCCCACGGGAGCATGGGGGGTCCCCTGCGTGCTTGGCTGTGATCCCCAGTACTTCTGGTCCACTCCCAGGTCTACCACTGAGCACGCGTGGGGCCCGCATGTGCTCCTGTGGGCGCTCCATCCGCCCCACCATCTCAGCATTCATGAGCCGTGCCTGGTACCTTGAGGTATGTAGAAAAAACATATAAAGCTGTGTCTGTGGCTGAATTGCTGATTCTCCCAATCAGAACTGAATCTTCAGATTCATCCGAAATGAATCGGGACAGTGATCTGAATCAGTGAATCGAATCACTGTCCCCCGAATCACATACTGTCTGCTTCGCATACCTCTGGTAGACTGTGGTGTTATGATGGAGTTTTTTGGTGGGGAGGCAGGGGAATTGTTAGGGTTTTTTTGTTTTGTTTTATTGTTTTACTTTGGATTATGTGTATCTGGTCATTAAGTATTTGGCCAGACGCTTTACTGATATAACTTAGTAAAACTCCATTGTCTTCAAAAGATTAATACCATCTGAGGTTCAAATAAGACTCCAAACATGCATCAGTCAAATGGAGACAATTTTCAGTCGCTAGTAACCTGGAAGAGAGCAATTCTGGTACTATACAATACTAATACACTGAGCCACTAAGCCCTTAGACTTCCTATTGGTTTATCCCCATTTTGGATAGTCTGTCTGCTTCCTTACTCAAAACCATGTTAATCATTTGATAAACTCCTTTTACTACTGAAAACAGATCATTGCAAATGTCAGTCAAACAGAGATCAGGTTATAAAATGTGCAGTTTGTAAATACGAGATTATAAAATGCTTGCAATAACATTATAAAGGGATGTAGCTGTTTTAAACATGGAAATATTTATTATTTTTTTAAAAGAATACATACTCTGCCATGTTCTTTTGCTGTTAAATTATCTATGAATGTCAATAAATATTTAACTTTGAAAATCAACAAATGATAGGTTTGGCATTATTGCAAATTAAGAGATGGTCTGTTAAAGCTTTTGGTTAATTTTAGTTCCTAACGTTCACTGAAGGGAACACTGATTGGGCTTGTCCTTTTCCTGTTGACCTCCATGACTAAACCATTAGTTTTAATAGATGCTGGGGTCATATCATCGCTGCTTTCAATGTTGTCATACCTCCTGTTTGTGTTTCTTCTGTATTTAGTTTTCCAGCTGACACTTGTATAATATTTGGGGAAAACATCTGTTTTGGAATGAACACTATAGAAGGTGTGGATGGATGGGATACTATATTTTTAACTTCTTTGTCTGTTGTTTTGGTTTGGTTTTATCACGTTTCACATTTAGTATGGTTATTTAGCAAAACAAATACTTAAAATGTAGTTTAGTTGCAAGAGAGTATTAAGTTTTTTGTGTAACGTTTATAATTGTAGCTACATTGATTAGGTTATATATATTGATTAGATATACTTAACTTTAAATATCTCTTGATTTTACTGTTAAGCATGCATTTAAGTCTTTAAATTATGCATATAGGTCATTAGACTGTAAGGTTCTTGCAGCATGGGATTATTTCTACATATGTTTTGAATAGTAACATATTCAAAACATATGTTTTGAATATGTTTTGGTTTTGGTGAATAGGTTTTGGGTGCTGTTATAATATAATAAAATACTGAATAGTAGTAATATGTCTGCTGTAACTCTTTTGGCACTATATTTTTTGGTAAAATAGAGGCATCCAGTTAAAGCATGCACATAGCGCATGTTAAATATAGATGTTGTTTACATTTTTAATTAGTAATACTCATGTATTTAATTATTATCCAATGTTCTATGGGTCAGATTGCTCATTTCCATGGAAACTAATATGTTAAAGACAAAAGGATCCTCACACAGATTTCCCTAGGTATTTGTGTCAAGGATTAAATTATAATCAGGCTAGTTGCCATCCCAACCCTTTTGTTGAAAAATAATGTAGTGCACTGGATATTGCTTTATAGCTATTCAGCTCACATTATCAAGTGTGCTGCACATTCCATACATAAGGATCATTGGCTCCTGACAGGTCTCATTTATCAGGAAGTGGTTTATGAGTTTTTCATTGTTGCCAGTAGTAAGCTTTCACAGAAAGACTGGGTCTAAATATCTGTGGCACAACTAAATAAAGCAGGAGTTTAAAAACACTAACTATATATTTCTATGAAAATATGTTATAATAACATGCATACACATAGCTTCACAAAGCTAGTGGCTAGGGACAGACATTACATATTAACTGGTTTAAGTGATCAGAAACTGGTTTAAACCTGTAACAGAACAGATGTTCAGTGCACATAAACCAGTTTGAAAAAGGCTGAAACCAGTTTGAGATAAACCTGGTTGAATGTAGTAGCAGACTTAACTGATTAGGGTCAAACCGGTTAATGCAATGTCTGTCTCAGACCTCTTGCTGGTTTAAGTTAAACCAAACTCCCTAGCATCCCAGCATGCTCTTTGGGCTGAGTGGAGCTTTCTGCTTCTAAGCAGGGCTGGACCCTCCCCTCTGCTCCCTGGCTGCAGCTCCAGCAGAGAGGCTGCTCCCCCCTCCCCTCCCCACTCCCTACTAAGCAGGAATTCCTCCCTCCCCTCTGCCTCGCGGAGAAGTGTCTGTGTATTAGCTAGCAGACCACATGCTGGCTATAGTCCATACTGAATCAACAGGTAGACTCAACAGGCAGAAGGTAATGTCCCTCTGTTGTTTTCTTAATGGGGTGATAAACACTGAGTTAGGGGGTGATAAATATTGTTATGAATTCCCTTCTGGGCTAATCAGAGTGTGCTGCTGGGGTCTGGCCACAGCCCCTTCAGCTCAGTACTGTGGAAGGGAAGAGAGAACTGCTCTAGCGCCCCCCAGCTTCTATCCTGAGCCACTACAGGCATGTGCCTGCATGTCTGGGATGTCTGTGCAGTTACAAACCAGTTCAGCATAGCCCGGTTAGACTATCCTGTAAAGATTGAATCAATTCAGGCTCAGGTTTTTTGAATGTCTGTCCCTAGCCAGTGTGGTTAGCACCCATTCCTACTGATTCAGGGTGGGAGGGGGGTCCTTCTCTCATTCTTTTTCAATAAGGAAATCTTTGATAAGGCACGGACAGTATTCTAGCCAGGACCTATATTTGTGGGGAGACTCTCTGAGCTTCCTGACAATATCTGTGCCATAGACATCAACCACAAATATTGATCATATATTGACAGCTTACATTGCTTTGTGTTCTGCTGATACCAGTATGCTGTATTTGCTTTTAGCTGCACAAAGTGAAACACATTTTGATGTCCTTCCTTTTTTTGGCTTTTTGAAGGTGAAAATTTCAGAATACCAGAATTTACTACTGGCCTTAAAGGCTAGGGACAGAAGTTACACACAAACCAATTTAGGTGATCAGAAACTGGTTTAAACCTGTAACAGAACAGAAGCTCAGTGCACATAAATCAGTTTCAAGATAACTGAAACTGGTTTAAGATAAATGTGTTTGAATGTGGTATCAGACTTACCTGATTTGGGTCTAACCGGTTTATGAAACTGCTGTACCAGACCCCTTCCTGGTTCAAGTTAAATCACAGTCCCCCAGCGTCCTAACATGGTTTGGAGCCCTAGGCTGGGCTGTGCTGTCTGCTCCAGAGCTGGAGCAGTAAGGGCTGGCTGACAAAGTGAGGAGGGGGAAAGCCCAGCTGGGGATGCAGCCCAGTCTGCAGTGGGTGGGGAGGGACTGCCCCTCCAGCAAACCCTGGGGGCCAGGGCCAGGGAGAGGGATTAAACACCCCTTCGTCTGCTCACATTTACTGCTGACTGTGGACTACAAGTCCTAGAGGCACCTAGAAGCAGGAGGAGGAAGTGATGAGAAACCCTGCAGAATCCTGCTTCTGTGACTTTGAAAATCCGAAGAACCTTGGGGGCAGCAGGAAGAAGAAGTGAACACAGCCCATTCTGGCTAAGTGCTAGAAAGCTGTGCTCTAGCACCTCCCCAGCTTCTGGCCTGAGCCACTGCAGGCATGTAGCTACATTTCCTGAAACAAAGGTAAATGTCTGTTCACTTTTGTTTCAGTTTAAACTTTACAGTTTAGACTAACCTGCAAAGACTGAATCAGTTCAGCCTTGGGCTTTTTGACTGTCTGTACTTAGCCAAAGTGTGGCTGTACCATATACACCAACTGAAAGGAGATTAGATCCAGTTTTGGTGTCTGTAAAAGTATTTCTTTCCAAAGCAGGATAGCTAGGTTGGTAGGACAAAAGATTCTGCTTAATGGCACAACCTGCTTCCCATTACAGCAGAGCCTCTTATCCCCTTTCTCTTTGATTGATACTCCCTCCCTCTAAACTCCAGTGGTTCCAGGGTCTTAAAATAGCTTGAGAAACAGCTCCCTAACAGCTATCACTTTATTTAGAGCATAAATTGCATATAGCCAAGTACTGTCTGGAATACACACAGTACATGCTTTATACGCACAGTGATATGTGAGTATCACCAGTGTTCCTTCTTTTTATAGTCCATAGCATTATACATATCCATTTTCATGTAGTCTAGCCAAAACACATTTTAATTTTTATAGTTGGGTTTATAGTTGATCAATCACACGGAAAAACATTTATGAAAGGAGTGAAACGGAAGCTGCTTCCTTAGTTCTCACCAGTAAGCTCATAGGAAAGTAGGACTGAAAGGAACCTTGCGAGGTCCTGTAGTCCAGCCTCCTTCTCAATAATGTGATCAGTACCTCTTCTGAATCTTGTATAATACTGATATTCATATGTATTTTCCCCTGTGAGCTTTATGAGCATGTTGAATGATTGTGACAGTGAAAGGCATTGACCTAGAATAGATTCTTCAATGCTCGTGCCAGAAAAATGTCCCAACTGTCTTTGCCTGACATAGTAAAGAGACTGTGAGAACAAAGAGGTGGTTTCTAGTTTACAGGCTGCTCTGGTTCAGGGTGAAAAAAACTTAACAAATTGGTCACTTAAAATCTTCAACTAGCTAGGGGTTTTTATTGTTGGAAAGATTGAACTATGCAGAAGAATTGCTGTATCTGAATAGACTACTGGTCCAAGCTGGGTTGACCCTTTAGAATACCTTATGATGCTTTATAGGAAGATAACTGGAAATCGCCAAATGTATGTTGATAACCTATGGAAGACAGGGAGAGATTTTTTTTTTCATAATCCCAGTTAGCAATCAGTTTCTATTCTAAGAAATAAGGATTAGTAGCCCAGCAACTTTAATTAGGGAGACAACTCCAAATGTTGTTTGGGTTCATGTAAATACCAAGTTGTCTTGATAATCTCATTGATTTATTTTGCTCATGGGTGCTAATGTACATGGTAGACAGCCCGTGCACAAGTTGGTCACAAGTTCAAGGCCATAGTAAAAGTGCTTACAGCATGGCCCCTCAGATTCCAATGAAATTTGCAAATTCTGCTAAATACCTTGTCACAAGGACACAAAAAGGAAAGGTTTTTTACAGACATAAAACAAACCAAAAATTACGCTTTAATTTAAAATTGGCGCGGCCCTGCATGCCCAGAAGAGGCATCATGTTAGCTGGACCTGGTTCGTGCAGCGTCTGTATAGATTGGAGCTTCAGCAGGGCTTTTTTGGTATTTTCATCTAATAACTGATTTAATCTGTTTTAGATAACGGTGCAAAAT
>NW_005842264.1:1729145-1741350 GCF_000455745.1 Alligator sinensis | reverse complement strand
GCTGAAATGCACAGTCTGTACAGGAGCTGTGGAGCCGGGTCAAACTAATTCGCTGCCTCTTTCAGTAAAGCACAGGTTTTGGCTTTTTTTTTCCACATCTGTCAGCAGCCTAAAAGGATGAATGTTATAGCTTTATTAATTACTGGAAGAATTCTCTCTTGAAATCTTTATTGTGCTTTTTGTATGCCCTCTTATGGCTTAATTCTGCAACACCTAGTGCTGCAATCATGTCCAGCATTAAAACCCACCGGGGGGTGCTCTTTTGTGGTAAAAATCAGTCTGGTCTTTGAGCTCCTTTTACATCATTTTGTGATAGAACAGACCATAGGGTAGGCCTGAAAATCTAGAAACCCTCAGAGATCCATAGGCAGTGCTGAGCCAATGCAGTGTCTCTCTAGTCTCATTCTTTCCCCTTGCCTCTGACATCAGGCCTATATTGGGACCATAGATCCCAATCGCCATGTTGGCTGGTTCATCTGAAAAGATAAGTATTATTTTTCCAGGGCATATTTTTTTTCCAGAAAGTTCTCAGGGGAGACTGTGTGACCTTCCCAACCACCCTGACCCAGCCAGTCTGTTCCTCCCTCCATGTGGATCCTTGGACAAAGTGGGTGAACCTCTATTAGGTCCATAGGGATGGTGCATAGAGATGACTGACTCTTCTTATTTGCCTCACTGTAGAGTGGGAATCATAAACTTGCAGATCTGGGCAGCACAGTATCCTGAAGGGGGTGAAACATCATTTGGTGGGTTTTTTTTACATTCATGTGAAGACAGGCTAGTGTTAATGAGGACTGTAGGATCATCAGTCTTCTCCTTTCTAATGCACATATGTTAATCTCGGTCCTTAAAATGCCTCTTAATATTCAAATTGCTTAGTCATCTTTATTATCTTTTTTCTGGACAGCTTCTATCTTAGTTATTTTTTAAGAAGGGCAACCAAATTGAATGTAATATACAAAGTGCAAGTGCACTTTCATTATAAATATTGCCATTATATTTTCTATACCGGCCTTGGTCCTCCTCTTAATGTAACTGAGTATTCCATCAGATTTTAAACTGTTCTTTGGCACTGAGCAGATGTCCTCTTGAGTGTTCTCCACAGTGCCTCCTTGATATTTCACTGAACTGAACAGTGCCTGTGTAAAATCTAAATTGTTTGTCATGATTTCCAACACCTTGAAATTATATTAATTCTCACTTTCTCTGTGGGTTTCCCAATTCTTCTGTTTAAAGATATTCCTTTGGAGTGCCTCAAAACTGTGGTACTTTTTTATTAACCTAAATAATTTTATGTTGTCAGCAGATTTCACTGTTACAATCTAATTCATCCTGTAGATCATTAAAGAGTAAATTCAGCAGCAGACCTGCAGCTACAACCAGTCCCTGGGGCTTTCCACTGTTAACTGCTTTCTGTTCCAATAAATGGTCATTTATTATCATTTTGTGTTTTCTGTCACTAAGCCAGTTTTTAAATCATAACAGGTTTTTGTGTCTCACTCCATGGATCAGAGCTTTATTTTTTATGTTACTGCAATGAATTATAAGTGCAGTCTTTCAGTTAAAATAAAATTCTTAGTTGTGCTTACTTTTCCATAGCCAGGGGTTAAAATGCACCACCACATTCAGACTTTTCATCAGCTTCTTTCCACTCTCCTGTTTCCCCTCCAGCTAATCTCCACCCTCATTTTTAAAGTAATCTTTTAAATTATATATTTTGTATATTTGTTTTCTGAAAGGATTCTTTAACAATTCTGTATATTTGCAGAGATGTCTGTCTGTCTCTAAATTATTTTTGTTCAAAATCATGTTATCTGCTAGGGTAGCTTATACAGTGGCACCGCTGCAAGTAACTGGGGCTGGTACAGCCGACGGATCACACTAGTAGCAGGGCATCCATTCCAGTTTCTGAAATATTATGTACTTATGATAAAGGTTAATAACATTGTTTTCTTTCTCTGTCTCTTTACCACATGCACTCGTCTCTGATCCCTCTACTACACGTATGTGTGCACATGTGCATAGCTTCCGTCCTTCCCCATTTTCTCACACTACAGTACTACTTTTTCTTCCTGTCATGCACACCTCTCTCCAGACTCTAGATTCTTGATGCTGTAAGATCAAAAGGGATCCCTACCTCTTCCTACAGTCCAGGGTATGGAGCAGAAGCTAAGAGTAGAAGCTGTCTTCACCAGTGTTTCATTCTAAAAGATATGGAGGGTTTTCCATTCTACAAGTTGGGTAGGATTGTTCTTTTGTCCCTCTTCACCTTTTTTATCTCAAATGTGAAAGATGGTGGAGGTTTTGTCTAGTAGTGCAAGCAGCTAGGTGTGCAGATTAGTTCTGCACAGTCCATGTCTGTCTGTCTGTCTGTCTCTCTCTCTCTCTGTGGGATCTAAGCAACACCCTCTGAGACGTGAGCAAGGAGGGAAGGGCCATGGGGAAAGAGCCAATAGGGAAGAACGGTATTTACTTAGTATTGCTGATCTTGGAACTTGATGAAAAACAGCTTGAAATACCAGCCTCTGGCTTCTTTACTATTCATTCCATCCAGGAAGAGCACACATTGACTGCAGATGCTTCCTCAGCCTGATGAAGGGTTTTTAAACCTGAAAGCTTGCTAAGACATTTTTTTCCAACTATTTAGTTGGTCTAATAAAAGATATCATATTTACCCAAATAACCTTGTCTGCCTATGTCCTTAGACCAACACGGCTACAACCTACACTCCTGGATTCACTGCACATTCTGGCACCTTGCTAAATCTGAGCACAGTATAAAATCACATATGTATTTAACTGGTATAAATGTATGCAGTAGTGTCCTGTAGGAAGAAGCAGAGCCATCCTTCTGGGGTGCGGGGCCTGGGGCATATCAGCCTGTGTGGGGCCCGGGGCAGGAGAGGGTGGGTGGCAAGTGGCTGGAGCCAGCAGGGGGAGAGTGATGGTGCTTGGGAGCGCCAGGCCCTATGCAGCACTGACCGCAGGGCCTGGGGCAGTCATTCTGATTCGCAACCCCCTAGGGACGGCCCTGGGAAGAAGTCACAGACTTCTCCTATTCTTTCTGATGAGGTGTTAACTTTAAAATCTAATGAATTGCAGGTATGCTGTTTCTCTCACTGTGTACAAAACCCCCTCACAGTGTCATCAACAATCTTTCCATGGGAATGAGGAATGCCCTTAAAGTTTAAACTTAAAATTCTAGCTTTGTGAACCATATTGGTGCCTATGAAGCACCATCTACATCCCACAGTACATTTATCCAATGTTGCTGGATATACTGTTTATGTCCTGACATCTTGTTTATTTGAATGAACTTTCCATGGAAAACCACTTTATAGAATATATTCACATTCAGATAAAAAACAGACAATTAAGCAACATGAAATGTACAAATAACCTATTTGCAAAAAGCAAATGAGGTTAGCTCAGCAAGCTAAAATAAAACACTGTATTTATTTTTGAGTTGACATTTTAACCTTTTTTTTAGATTAGTGTTGCCTGGTTCCACATCAGTCTTTAAGGTAGGGGTAGAGGTTCAGCAATAGAAGAAGTTATATGAAAGGGGCCATGACTTTAGAAAGTTTGAAAACCACCACTCTAGAAGTACTGGACATATGCTTAAAACAAGTGTCAGGTGAGTTAGTAATATGCATATTGGTTTGGGTTTTTGCCTGAAAAAAATAAAAACACTCAAGAGACTGGAGCAAGTTTACCCTTAAGCCAGTTGGTTTAAAATATCACCATTCATACCAGATACTAAAATATCCATTCCAAATATGGCAGAAGGTAGGGCTGGCTGCCACCTTAGAGACTAACTAGTTCAGAGAGGCATGAACTTTCATAGGCACCAACCTACTTCATCAGATGTTAACATGTCAGACTAACATAGCTAACCCCATCCCTAGCAAGTATCTACTCAGTTAATTTCTCTGTTCATTTAATTTACAGTTTATATCTCCATGCATTTTTCGGCATAGGTAATTTACCACTTACATGTTTGAATGTCTGTTTATGGGATGGGACTGCAGAGATGTGGCAGCTAAGCAGATAATCAGGGACATGCTGTATATGTGCAGGATGCTTCAGCAAGACATGGTAGTGATGCATTTGCTGCTTTTGTGTCTGTTAGGGAAATGTGCATTGTGTGCTCCCTCTAGCAACTGTTTTAAGATGCATGTAGGGTGGGAGGAGGGGCTTGCCATTTTCCTAAATGCTGTGGAATACTGCAGATGATTGTAGTTAGCTTCTCAGCATATTCTCAGAATATTTAAGTCAGCATTTAGTTGAGATGCTATTGGATATGCAGGGGGGAAGGAGCCTTGTCCACCAGCACACTTGTACCGGACAGGCTTGAACTTAAGTTTGTTACCTTGAGGTCTTTCATTTCTCAGGCCAATGAAAGAAGAACCTGTGGTTCCAGGACATTTAATGTATTAGCTGCATTCAAGTTTTTGACTAAAGGATTCTCTGTCAGTAGGAATAATTAATCTAAATGCTCTAACAGAGTTTTTACCATCTTACCAGTTTTTACACGACTTTTTAATGGTGCTATTTAGAATGTATTTAATGTTAGAGTTTCAAAATATTAGTTTTTAATATCTTTGACTATTTCAATTTCAGATCATGTCCATGTGAAATTACATAGAATAAGAGGTGGTCATTTTGTAAATTACTTAGTCAGTATCTATCTAGAACTCCATGGCCTCTGTACTTTGAAGCTGACATTTTTTAAAGAGCTTGATTTTACTCATGGAAAACTGGTGTTATTTTCAGTTTATACTGTTGCTTCTAAATAAAACTCATCTCCTCTTGCAGGGTTGAGACCATTTTAGCACTCTGGATTAATGATATGGTTATTTCCCTAATGTTGGCATCCACACAAGGCACTTTAAAAGATGACACAAAAGGAATTAACTACATGGTTGCACTAGCAGCCTGTGCCTAAAGTTCAAGGTGACAATCCATTCTAAACTTCTATTTTCTCTCTGCAAGAAATCATCTGACAAGAAATTTGTCATAGCTTTACAAAGGTTGAAGTTTTTGTCTTTGTGGTTTTTTAAATGGTATTTTTTTTAAATCCTTTGAGTCATTAGACAGTAAACACTACAATTTCCTCTTTGAAACAATGCTGCAGTATTTTTGTTCTCCTGTTAGTTAAATCAGATGGGTTTAAAGACTTGTGCAGTTAAGCTTAACTGAAGAAGAGCTGGTTGTATGCCTAAAGTGATGTAATTCACAAAGAATGATTAGAGTTATTCAACTGTGTAACATGGAGCATAGGGTGTCGCAGTACCTGTGTGACCTTTTCAGTGTTCTCTGCATAATATAAGAATTTTTTTCCTTCCCAATACTTCTGGCACCAGTGGTTTTGAGGGAGAAATGAAATCAACTGGTTTTCTCAGTATTATTATTTAAATGAATTTAACTCTGGACATCCCTGTTTACTTTATTTTGAAAAAGTTCAAGAAAGTAAGGTATTAAATATGCATTAAAATCCTTGAATTCTCAGTAAGCTGCAGGAAATCTTTGGGAATAGTTGCCAGTTTTTGTGGTGTCCCTTCCTTCACCTCCATGATTCTGGAAAAATATTCGTTTCCTCTACATTTTCTATTTACTTAGATTTTCTCTTCCCTCACCCAAGGATAAAATCAAATATTTGCTACTATCTCAGCTCTGAACCTGTTTATTTTAACAGCATCTTTAACAGTGTGTTTGACATCTGGTCATTGGGCAAGGTGATGCATACTTAGTAATGTAGACATTAAAAAAGTCAGTTCATGCATTGCTTTGTGAAAGTACAGAACAAAATGGTTTGCAGCAATCAAAGTACTGAAGTTTGAAAATGTTGCTCCTAGTATTTAGAGGGTATCAAATTCACCTGGCCTTGGTGTGGGATAAATCCATGGGCCAGGTGAGTGGTATGGATCTGGTTCTACAGGCACAGTCAGGCCCATGGTTACTCGCCTTTATGGTCTGGGTCCTGTTGGGAAGAGACCCAGTATCCTGGGTGATTGGCTGCCCCTGTGAAAACAAACCTTGGTGCCGGGCTTCTTCCTGCGATGTTGCAGGGGCTCCAGCACTGCAGCTTTCTCCCAGGCAGCTTGGCTGCTGCTGCCAGAACAAATCACAGTGCCAGGCTTCTTTCCTCATTGTTGCTGGGGCTCCAGTGCCCCAGCTCTTGCCCAGGCACTTGGCTACAGCCATGGGAAGGTCCCCTTCATCAAGGCTGTGTGCCAAATGCCCCAGCTCTGGGAGACAGATCTGGTCTGCAGTCCAAATGTTTGACACCCCTAGTATATAGCATTCTGTATGTTAGAAATAAGATGAAGAGCAAGGACAATGTAGGTCTCTTGCTGAATGGGAAGGTAATAGTGAATATTGCAGAGGAGGCTAAAGAATCGAATGCATTCTTTACTTCAAATTTCACAGATGCATCACCTGTTAGATACTAGGCACAGTTAGCATCAAGGATCAGAGAGAAGACAGTCAACCTAGAGTGGGGAAGGCACACATTAGATATTAATTAGATGAGGTGGATGTTTTTAAGTCAACAGAGCTAAATGAGATTCATCCTAGAGTACACATGGAATTGGCAGGGGTGTCTGCAGAGCCATTGGCTGTTGTCTTTGAGAGCTTATTGAATTCCCAGACACCTGGAAAGGGGCAAACATAGTGCTTATGTTTAAAAAGGAACAAGGAGGACCCAGGGGTTTACAAATCAATCAGTCTAACTGTGATACCTAGAAAGATACTGGGGATTTTGTCAAGAAATATTTTTCTAAGCACCTAGAGCAGTTGTTTTCAACCTTCTGAAACTCAAGGCACCTCTCCATCACTTTTCTGAATTGAGTTGCACCCCATTTCAAAAACTAATTTATTTATTACTGTGCTTACCTCCTTGAAGTGGGTCCAGGCAGTGGGGGTGGGGAAGCAGTTGGCAGGGACAGCCTGAGCTTATCTACTTATCTCCTCCTGCCTCAGTGACACCCTTCAAAGGATCTCACAGCACCCCAGAGTGCCCAGGTACCCTGGTTGTGAATCACTGACCTACAGGATAACAGTGTGATTAGGAACTGCCAGCATGTCAAAAGCAAGTCAAGCTTAAGCATCCTGATTTCTTTTTATGACAATATTAGGGTCTTGGTGGGTAGGGGATAACAGTTGATGTGATATACCTTGACTTTAGCAAGGCTTTTGATCCTGGTTCTTAATGACGTTCTCATAAGTAAGCTAAAGGAGCACAATCTCAATCAACAGCCGGCAGCTGTTGCAAGTCATGGGCTAGAACAACCCAGCTCTGGTCCAGTGCGGGCTATGGTTTTTAATGGCACATCACCAGTGGAGATCTTCATCAGGGCTAGGCAGCTGTAAGTTGCACCTGCACTGCCTCTGCTTTTCTCTCAGTCCCAGATACACTATGGGGACAGCTACCTGTCACCCTGCTATGGTGCAGTTCCTCACCATTTGAACACTGAACCTGCGCCACAGCTGGGGAGAGAGGGGGGAAGATGTTGGGGGAGGGGAGCGGATTAGTGCAGCTCCTCAGAACTTGCATGGCGTGGACCTGGGCAAAACCCCCCACTCCTGGAATGCCACTGAAATCATGGTCTGGGTCCTGCCCACAAACTGTACTTTGCTGGTTCCTGATCTAGATGAAAATACTAAGGTGGGTGTATACCTAGTTGGGTCATCATGCTCAACAAGTCGTCATCAATGGCTCCATGTCTAATTGAGAGTGTGTGTCAAGTGCAGTTTCCCAAGGCTCTGTACTAGGTTCAGTACTATTCAAAATACCTACATTAATGAGGATGGAATTGAATTGGATACTTAGTAAATTTTCAGACAGCGCCAAGATGGGTCATGTAGTAGGAGCATTAAATGACAGGGATTAAGATTCAAACTGACCTTGATAAATTGGAGTAGTGTTTTTAAGAAATGGGATGGAACAATCAACTGCTAAAATACATATCAGGGATGACTGGTGAAGCTGCAGTAACACAGAAAAGGACCTGTGGGTTATAGTGGACTTGAAGAATAATGAGTCAACAACGTAATAAGGTGCATCTACATGAGATATCATGTAGAGTCTCACCATCTACACGTGCAGCCCTATTAGGCTGCAGGAAACTAATCAACTCCACCACAGGTTAGTAGTACTTGTAAGTACAAGTACTGTCCTGTGGTGGAGGTCTTTAGTGAACAGCAATGCATGTGTAGCTAGTGACGGGGCTGGTTGGGGCTGCCTGCTGGCTAGCTTCCCACTGGAGTAGCCTCATGCCCCAGCCAGTCCCTCTGCAGCACACCGAGCTGGGTCAGAGCAGTCTTGGGCTGGCAAGCTGACCCTCTGGGTTCCCTGCCAACCAGAGCTTCCCTGACCTGGCTCAGCGTGCTGCAGTCCTGAGCACATGGTCAAATACTGCACTCAGGAACAACAAACTCCAGCGCACATTGCTAACAGCACATATAGATGCATCCATAGTATTAAAAAAAAAAACAAAAAAAAAACCGCTAATAGCATACTCCAGTGTATTAACAGCTCACAAGTCATGGAAAGAAATTATTCCACTTGATTCAGCACTGGTGAAGTCTCATTTGGAATAATGTGTCCAATTCTGGATGCTGTACTAAAAGGTTTATACAAATTGGAAATAATTTGGTGGAGAGCCACAAAAATGATTAGGGGTGGAAGAATTGGGGTTTAGTTTGGTGTAAGGGAGACTGAGGAGGAATCTGATAAGAGTCTTCAAATATAAAAGGGTTATTATAAAGAGGATAGCGCTCAAACGATCAAACTCTCGGAATCAATTCAGAAAGATTCAGTGATTCAGCCATAGACACAGCTTTAAATGTTTTTTCTACATACCTCAAGGTACCAGGTGGCTTGTGAATGCGGCGATGCTGGGGCAGATGGAGTGTCACACAGGAGCATAGGGGGCTCCCCACAGCGTGCTCGGCAGCAGACCTGGAAGTGGACCAGGAGCACTTCTGGTCCACTTCCGGGTCTACTGGGGAGCATGCCGGGCCCCCTTCCCCCCCCCCCAATGCTCCCCATTCAACAACTGGTGTCTCCCGGGTCTGGGGGGGCACAGCTAGCATACCACATACTGGCTACAGTCTGTGCTGTGGGAGAGGGGAGGAAGCAGCAAATGCTGCCCAGCATGGCAAGTGGCGGGGGGGGGGGGGGGGGGGGCAGGCGGCATGCTCCCCGGTGGAACCGGAAGTGGATTGGAAGTACTTCCAGTCGACTTCTGGGTTCGCCACTGAGCACACCACTGAGCATGACCTGTAATACTACTACTTCATAGTTCTCTCTACTTCATAGCCCCCAGGCTGCCAGTTAGATAGCCCTGATGTAAAGTATGATGTCTGTTTTCTTGTTTTCTTTTTAAATTAAGAGAAATATTGTCATTATGAGGTCTCAGTGAATTTTAAAAGGTTAAACACTGTCTTTGCCTTATATTAAAAAACAGGGTTATTACAAATATAGCTTCTTAAAGATACCCTTGCACATAGATTTTATGTTTCTGCTTAATACTCTTGGCTCTCGGGACCAATTTGTCATATCCAAAATATATGTGCCTGAATCTAGTGAACCAGTCAAAGGAAATATGTAGTTAGCCATTTTTATTGAAGTGTGCATACTATGCTTCAGCGACTAATTTTCCAGGCAGTGCTTCAGAACCTTATGCCTCTTTTGCATATTTAAACATTCCTGGTTATGATATTTTATATTTTCATAGTTAGAACTGGATTGAGTTTAAATATTTAATTAACATTTAGCTTTTAAAATCTCCATTCATCTATGGAAGCATTTATTGATAATGAAAACATTAGTGTAGATATTTTTGCCATTATGACAGTAAGTTATGAAATAACAGATACATATAGAAATTTGTTTTGATACCTTTAAGTTGAATTTTAAAGATTGGGAATATAACAGGGCAAAATATTTAAAACAGTGGAAGCCAACCTTTTTAGCAGGAGTGACACAAGTCCTACATGCTCCCTGAGTGCCACTTTGCCCCCCTTGCTCTGCCTAATTTGCCCCCATCTGTTCTCTGCTCCTGGTCTGATCCACTAATCTGCTTTTTGCTTCTTGTATATACTCCTTTCTCAATCTGCTTTTTTGCTTCTTATCTGCTGCTGTGCTCCATCCCTGATCTGCCATGTACCTAGGCTGCCGCTTTTGACACAGAGGCTTCCATTTGTGGCATAGAGGCTGCCATTTTTGGCACGCATGCCGCAACTTGGCCACCCTAATCTAAAATAGTGTTGTTTAAGTTTGTCAAAACTGTCATAATGAGAAACTGAACATGTATTTTACTAATTACAGTATCATTTTTATGTTATAACAATGATTGTTTATCACTGTTAAATATTTGTCTTCAGGAATCTTCAGCTGAAAGCCAAGATTTTCCTTTTTACCGCCATGAAGACTTGCCCTGAAAATATCAAACTTCAAACCAACTAGTAATATAGGACCTTATATTTGCTATCTTAGGCCTACAAACGATGTATATAATGACTGTGAAGCTAGAATTTATGTCCCAAGGAAAATAGTTTAGTGGACAGAGGGCACTGAAACGATCAGAGGTGTATGATACATATATTATAGTGGGGTTGCACAATTTATCATAAGGATATAGCCACCATATATCTACATATCACAGATCTGATGGTGACAGCTATATAATGTATTTTCACAAACAGTTGGCTTAATTGATTTAAGTGAAAAGTGTGTTGGGGGGAGAAGGTTACCATATTTTCTTTTCACTTATTGCTCCATAGAAAATGTTAATGTATGGTAAACATGAGTGGACTCCATCTTGACGCTATTAATTTTATATCATAATATCCCATAAAGCTGTATGTCAAAAGAGACAGAAACAGGTTGTACAAACTTCTGTTTCAGTATGTGGAAGAGGTAGATTAGAGAAGCCTCAAAGAACTGGTTCTTAATACCCTTTTCTCCCTTTCATTGCGTACAAACCTTAATAGTTGCTGATTTGCAATGTTGGATTTCATGACTGTAGGGTCTGAGATCTCAGTGTCAGTTTGAGATCTGTTCTCATGAAGGTTAAACTACTGATTTGTGTTCTGTTTCCCTCAGTATTTTCTGTTGATATTTGCAAGCCAAATATGTTTTCTGGGAAGCAAAGACTCTTCCTCCCATGAACTCCTGGCCTCATTATTTCAAATATAATCACTTTTCTTTACCCTTTGGAAGAAATTGCTAGCTGTTTTACTTCTATAACATGCAGGTAATCTCCGAGTTGTATCCTTTCTGCTAACCTGTGATTTCATAAGTCATCTGACAAATCACTGGTCCTAGGGAATAGGCTTGGGTGTATACATAGGAATCAATCATGCATTGTTGCAAAATCCCAAATGACTTTCAAGAATTCAGTGTCAGCAATGGCACTGGATTTTTTTTTCTTTTGTGCAATGCTATAAATCTCCTGAATCTCATTGCAATTTTTTTAAAGATAACTAAAAATGTTTGTCCTAAATGGTTAGGAAACAATTTATTTACCATATAAAATGGCTCAATGTGGCCTGGTTTTGCTTTGCACATTGTTTTGCATTTGAAAGCACCTGATCCTGTTACTAAAATCAAGGTTGGAGGAGTATTTTAATTTTATCTCTAGCTTTTCTGACTAGTTTATATTATATTATAGTGATTATTTGTCTTCAGTATGGTAGTATACAGAACATCTATTTACAGTATATATCAAGCTACTAGAAGAAATTGGTGTTACAACGAAAGCCAGTCCTAAAATATAATTGCTAAAAATTAGACCAGAAAGCATTGAGAGTTTCGGACAAAGAAGATCTAAAGACCAGAAGAAGAATGTCTTGCAGTCAAAGCTTTTCTAACTCTATCCCAGCTATGCAGTTGGTTCAATAAAAGATATCACCCTAATAAATCCTTGCCTCAGGCAAACAAGGAAAACCTTGAACAAAGAATAAGCTTGTACTTTGAAGCAATAGGTACAATTGGGGAAAATAATTTAGGGAGAGATTGTTTAGAAAATGTATAATTAGGACAATGGCATTGGAATCCGTAGAAAGAGATGAAAATCAAAGCCAAACTGACTGAGTTAAAAGCACAGGTATATACTCTCTTCTGTACTGCAGATGGGGGCAAAGAGTTTATAAACATCTGGAAATGTTCCATGAGCAGAGGAAGGGAAGAGAGACTT
>NW_005842264.1:1713306-1729114 GCF_000455745.1 Alligator sinensis | reverse complement strand
TCCCTATCAGCCTGCAGAGTTCTCTTTCAATTACTCCTGTGTAGCTAGCTGCTGCAGACTTATGCAGGAAACTTTATTGCTATTATGGAATTAGAAGTGATGGTATAAGTAATAGCCGTTCTCTGCTCTGGGTCCAAATCTGGAGAGTTCAAACTCAGAAGGTTCTATGGTGGTGGAAATGTGGAGAAGCAAAATTGGAGGCAGAACTTTGATGACATTGATAGCATTTTTTTACATAGTCACTTCCTGGCCTAATCATTTCATGTCTCATCTACATTGCTGCTCCACTGGCAGGAACAACCATAGCGATATCAAAGCAAGAGCTCATGCACTGGTTTTACAAAGTTAATATGCACGTCTGTGACCAAAATCAAACAGAGCTTGAATTTAGCTTGTTAAAAGATTCAAGACAGTCATAATTAATAATATTTTACACAGGTTTGTAATTGGACGAGAAAAACCAGGACAAGTAAGTGAGGTTGCTCAGCTGATTAGCCAGACCCTAGAGCAAGAGCGTCGCCAGAGAGAACTCCTGGAGCAACATTATGCACAATACGATGCAGATGATGATGAGGTAACATGCTTGTTAACATTCCTCCTATTCATTACCTTATTGTATTCATTTTCAACAGGGCTTGAGATGGAATGAATGAAACTGGTGTCATGTGAAAGCCAAATCCATTCTACCATGTGAATGAAAAAACTTATCTGTTTTACTTGCACATATGCTCTTTCTGTGAGCATATCACTCTTGAAGTGCAAAAAGTCTTTGAATCAGTACAGATTTTCATGGCTATTTAACATGAGGGCTGTGTTGTGTTAGCACAGTATCTGATCTATCACTCTCACTAATGCTTGATAGAAGTTTTTCTCAACTATTGCATAGGAGGGGAAAGGCTATCTAAATTCTCTCTCCCATTAACACAGCCTAGAAGTGCTTGCTTAGATTTATTATACTATACCATGATATGCTTTCTGCCCATCTTCCACAACAGATTCCAATTATTACTTCACACACTGTGACCATGAGTCCTCCCTCAGGAACAGTTGTGTTTTGCTGCATGAGTTTAAAATAAGAGAACAAATGTCTAGGAGAACAAATGTCAAGTTGATTGACGCTTGTATAAGCACCATTATTTTTGTGGGGATGTCTCCTGTGCCTGTATTAATGAAAGGAAGTTGGTTTCCTAATGCATTGCAGAATTATTTTTCTCTTTCACTATTATTCTCATTCTGTCTTCACTTAATATTCCTGGCAATTGATTTTTAGGTAGTGGTATGTGTGGGGAGAGACTGTAAACCTGTAATTCTCAATGCCTGGTATATGAGATGTGAAGTGTTGGTTTTAAACTTTCAGCTAAATCTCTCTTAATTTTTGAGGGATGGGTGGTAGTTCTCTAGTGGTTAGAATGCAGATTTATTGACCCCACTGACATGCATAGTCTTTACTGACATGTATGACTGACATGTATGATATCTGTATCGTTGCATAAATTAGTCGCTAGAGTGGGTAAAGGCAGCTGCATTACCATGCCATGTCAGTATGGCAGTTCACCACTCTGTTTCTCCTCACTAACACAGTTGTCTTGCCTAAAAGTTGCTCAGTGATTCCAGGCCTACTATGTGTCAATGTAGTTTTACCCTGCAAAATAGTGGGAAAAAAGCTGTAACTGTAGGACAGCGAAACAACGGACATACTGGAGGAGAGGGGGGAGAGGTGTCAGGGAGGGAAGAGGAGGTTGAATTCGTAGGGCTGCATGCCATATACCTCTTTCATGTCAGGGAAGAATTGGTGGGGAATATACTAGTAGATGGCAAGTTGGGCAGCAGTAACCAGGAGATGATTGAGTCCAAGATCCTGAGGAAAGGAAGGGTGGAGGGCAGCAGAGTAAGGACCCTGGACTTCAGAAAAGCAGACTTCGACTCACACAGGGAATGCCTGGGAAGGTTCCCCTGGGAAGCTAGTCTGAGGGGGGAGAGGAGTCCAGGAGAGCTGGCTGTACTTCAAAGAAGACTTACTGAGAGTGCAGGAACAAACCATCCCAATGTGCAGGAAGAGTAGCAAGTATGGCAGAAGACCAGCTTGACTTAGCAGGGACCTCTTCAGTAAAATAAATCACAAAAAGGAAGTGCATAAGTAGTGGAAACTTAGGCAAATAACTAGGGAAGAATGAATCTAAGAGCATTGCTTGGGCATGCAGGGATGAAGTCAGGAAGATCAAAGTGCAATTGGAGTTGCAGCTAACAAGGGATGTGAAGGGTAACAAGAAGGGTTTCTACAAGTATGTTGGTAACAAGAGGAGGATCAGGGAAAGTGTGGGTCCCTTACTGAATGGGGGAGGCAACCTTGTGACAGAGGATACAGAAAAGGCTGAAGTGCCAATGCCTTTTTTGCCTCAGTCTTCAGAGGCAAGGTCAGCTCCCAGACTACTGCAATGGGAAGCACCATTTGGGGAGGAGGTGAGCAGCCCTCAATGGTGAAATAACAGGTTAGAAACTACTTAGAAAAGCTGGACGTGTACAAGGCCACAGGGCTGGATGGGATGCACCCAAGGGTGCTGATGTGATTGCAGAGCCATTGGCCATCATCTTTGAAAACTCATAGCTGTTCTCAGTGGTGGCAGATGACAGAACCAGGAGCAATGATCTCAAGTTGCAGCAAGGAAAGTTTAGGTTAGATATCGGGAAGAATTTTCTCACTGGAAGGGTAGTAAAACACTGAAACAGGTTACCCAGAGAGGTGGTAGAAGCTCCATCCTTGGAGGTCTTCAAAACCCAGCTAGACAGAGCTTTGGCTGGGATGATCTAATTGGGGATGGTCCTGCTTTGAGAGGGGGTTGGACTAGGTGACCTCCTGAGGTTCCTTCCAACCCTAACTTTCTATGGTTCTACCAATAATTCTGTGAGAAGGACCCAGCCTCCTTTTTTCCAGTAGTCAAGAGGTAAAGGTACTTGTCCAGGAAGTAGGAGATGGGCTATGTTATGAGCTCGGTAGAGAGCTGAGGATGTTCCCCCTGCCTCCTGTAGAAGTTAGGCCAGTTGGTAGAACGAACTGTAGTACTCATGGGACCAAAACTGAGAGCAAGCAAGAGAAACCCTCACTAGGATCTCACAGCCCAGTGAAAAAAGCTCTCCCCTATGATCCCGAGTTCTAGTTTCTAGACCTTGCCCTCTGTGTTGTTTTTCCAATGTATTATTTAATTAAAATACACGAAGACTGCTTTGAGCAGAAACCAGGGCTCAGTCCCAAGAGAGCATCCTGCTAACTGAGCTACAGAATCAGGTTCCCTCTTGCATGATCCCTTTCTGTCCCTATTGCACATAAATTGGCACCCCAACGTTGGGGACAACATCCTGAAGAAACAAGTTTTCTGTGAGATAAGTAATGTTCTGTCTGCTACCACAGCAGTTTGGCTGTGGTCTATTCTCATGTCATCAGTTAACTAGAGTCAGTATTAAGAGAAGAGAGCTTCAAGTGAAACCTAGAGTTGAGGATGTTGGTGATTCAGTAAGTGACACTTTCTCCTAAGTTAATACCACACTTATGTTTCTAGATTAGTGTGAGGGGACACAGAGGGTGTTTATACATGTGCTCCAGGAGTTGGGGGGAGGCTGCTTTAATTAAAGCGCCCAGAGCATCACGTGTATCAGCATCCCCACACTGAAAAATGGCAGCAGGGACGCTTCAACTAAAGCTCATCGAATGAGCTTTAGTTAAAGCACCCCCTGCCACCATTATTCAGCACAGGGACACTGATACACTTGAAGCTGGAGTCTGCTGGAACACGGTAATTAATTGAGTTTGCTCTGATGTGCTGTAATTATAGCATGTCAGAGCAGCCTCACTGCATGTGTATAGGCACCCAACGTCAATGGAACTGCCTTCTCTCGGGTAGAACCCTCTACAAAACTTGCTCATCGTACTCCTTTTCTACCTTTTTCCTTCATGTGGATTCATTTTTGTTATCTGTATACTTACTGCATTATGTCATGTACCAAAAAACCCTTTGGAGCAAGACCTGTAGTATTTGTGTCATGTCTCCATCATGCAATATGGCCCTGCTCTTTTTTTGTTGCTACTGTGAGCCAATAATAATATACCAATAATAAAATATTAGCCTAGTGTGGAATTTGTGCATAAGTAGGGGTGTTAGGCCTAGTGTCCTAACTGAATTTCAGTCAGAATTATGACCTGCCTATGCATTTTCATTTAGAACAACATGCTGGGTGCCCGGCAGGCAGATGATCAGGTCGCTCCCAGCCACTGCCAACTCAGCATGTGCTGGCCAGGCTTCTTGCATGTAGCATGAGACGACCAAGAGGCACCAGCCAGGCACCATCCCCACAGCAGGCAGGTTTTCTGGTCAGGAGCATGTGCTGAGTTGTTCTGAGCTGCTGCTGAAGCAGCGCAACACACAGAAAGAGACCCGCCTGGTCTGCCAGCATGTGACGAGTTGCTCCAGCACCTGTTGCTGGGGCAGAGCAGCTCAGAGAAACTCAGCATGTGCTGGCCAGAAACTCTTCAAGCTATGGGACAGTGCCTGGCCAGCACCTGACAGGTCATTTCAAGCTGCATGTGGGGTTTCTAGCCAGCGGGTGCCAAAACAACTCATCACACGCTGGCAGGCAGCAACTTGGAGTGACCCTGGACCAGCCAACCAGGAACCCTGCACTTTAAGCTCAGGCACCCTCTGGTGGCTGGCCATGTGCCTTTCCCATTTTAGGTAAGTCGTATGCAATCATAAGATGAGGCTTGATTTTCCCTATGTTGAATGGGGAAAAACCCCCTCATCTTATAATCAAGTAAATGTTGTGGCTAATTTGAAAAGTTCTACATACTCTCTTACCATGGATAAAATTCTTTTCTTTTCTTTTTTTTTTACTGACAAATGAGTGACATTATTTTTTTCATTTACCATGAGTCATCACCTGAATAGATTTTCAGTTTTTATTATTTCATTTATTTATTAGATGTATATTCCCTACTCCCCAAAAAGAATGAAGATAGCTCACAATAAAAAAATCCAAAGATAAATTATAAAAACATAAAATATTACCTGCTAATAACTAAGCTTGCCCAAATAAAAAGGTCTTACAATACTTCTTGAAGTTTTCCAGGCTCAGGCTGTTGTGGGCTGCAGGGGACGGGAGTTCCAGAGCTGAGGTGCGACTACCACATCAGAACAACCTCCTCTGTGTTTTGAACCAAATGAACTTGGCAAACAGATGATGCTTACAGGTGATTGTTCTTGACTGACCTTAGGGAACACAAAGCAATATAATAGAGATTGCACTCAGAGGCCCCTGACAAATGTTAAAATAAAGATTCTATAAGATCTGATGCAGAATCCTAAAACCCACACTTCCTGCCATACCACACATGCATGGCAGGAGGTGTGATTGTGGGATCCTGCATCAGAACCCACTGTTCCATGTTACCAGTGCAGGGGGAGCCCGATCCCAGCTCCACCTGCCCAGCAAATAGCAAATTTGACTCCCAGCCAGAAGAGTGCACCATGTACTCCCTGTCAGCTGATCAGAGTTCCCAGTCACAGACATATCAGTTTCACTGGTGCTACCCCACTTTAAAACAATGTAAATATGAAGAAAATTGAATCTACTTTTTTATTTTGCATGTGATTTTTGAGGCATGTGAATCAACATTCTTCTGTTTTGGATGAGAAAATAAAATACAATTACTGTTTTTATAAATTTAGACTATTTTATGGTATTGTCTGCTTCGGTATCTGGAAAAACGGAAGTAATAATATTAGATAAAAAGCTAGCAAAGACCTATGTATCTGGGCTTAACAGAACTGGAGTAGTGAAGTGGCCGTCTGATAACCTAGATCAGTGGTAGGCAACGTTTTTTGGCCGGAGTGCTGAAAAAACCACAATGTCTACCTTGGAAGGTGCTGGAGTGCCTCCCAGCTGCAGCCAGCTCATGGAGCCCAGTCTGCTTGCAGCAGGGCTTGCAGCCTCCCAGCTGCCTGCTGGGAGCAGCCTAGGCTCCGTGGCTGGCAGCAACTGCTTAGAGCTTGGGCTGGCAGTGGTGTGTCGAGCAAAATGGCCTTGCGTGCCATGCTCGGCACATGTGCTGGGGGTTGCTGACCCCTGACCTAGATACATAGGTGTGAATTTTACCCTCCATGAAGAGGACTGCAGAGACTGAGCTTTTGCCCCCAGAGTATATATTCAGCTACTTTACAGAATAATTTTAAAATTTTTTTATTGTCAACTACTTTAGAAAACTGAGAATGAATTTCAAGGAGCCTCAGGCTACAACAATAACAATAGCAACTGTTACCTTAAAAAGGTTTGTTATTTTGAAGCAAATAACTGTTGGCAGTGCTTTGCTGCTGCTTGTAAAACACTAATTACATTTTTACATCTAGTTTATTAACTTGGCAGAGGGTCTGAACTACCTTACAAAATTGATGTAACAGGCACCTGTCTTTATTCATAATTTTATTTATGAACTGTATATAGGTGTCCCCTTAAATTGTCACATTTGTTCATTTTTAGCTATAGTTTTCATATCATGTATTGTATTATGAAGATCCTATCCTGCCCTTTCTGAAATCAGTAGCAAAACTCCCACTTATTTCAGTGGGATTATGAATGAGCCTATGCCATTCACACATTCTAGAGGGTTCACACATCTCAGTCCAAGGACTCTGGTGTTTCTGTTTCAGTTACTTGAATCTGCTGGAAGAAAATGATTGAGTGCATTCACACTGGCCACCCTCAGCTGGAGTATGATTTTCTTGCATGTCCACACTAGTATTGCCTTGCACTTCTTTCTAGGGAATCAAATTAAATATATGCCGCCCTTAAACAGGTACCCCAATGTGTTTTGCACACATTCAACATTGGTTTAAAAAGCAGTTTTAGCTAACCTGGATTGCTTTCTGTATAGACAAAGCCTGAGTTCACTGAATGAGTCTGATCTCTGCCTCCATGTATGGCAAGCAGCCAGGCTTTCCCAGCCCCGGGACGGGTCTCCAAACAAGTATGGAATGTTCGTTATGATCCAGACGGCCATTTTTTGCCCAATCTAATCTCCCCGAACATCAGTATGGATTGGTACTTTGGTAGACTTAACCCTAGTTAAGTCAAAGTGTAGCATCTGCACATAGCCATAAACATCAAACTCTCAGAAGTTTAGTGTAAGTTGCACTGATTATTATCTCTGTAACAACCAATGGAAACACCCTTGTGCATGAGTTTGAGGTGTTCCTCAGTTCTTTGACAGGGAGCAAGCAGTGTAATTTAGGTTGTGCCTGTAAGTAGGTATAGCGGCTGAAGTAAAAATGCCTTACAAGTAGATCATAATGGAATTTCAATTTGTTTGTGATTTACTTCAGTAGAAATCACTTGAATTTATATATAAAGTTTCACAAGAGTACTAGCATAATTGAAAATTCTTGAGCAAACTTCATAGTTTCATAGTTTGATAACTGGTAGGGTCGAAAGGGACCTAAGCACATCATCAAGTCCGACCCCCTGCCATGGGCAGGAAGGGATGCTAGGGTCAAATGACCCCGGCTAAGTGGCTGTCTAGCCTCCTTTTGAAGACCCCCAGGGTAGGGGCGAGCACCACTTCCCTTGGAAGTTGGTTCCAGCTCCTAGCCGCCCTGACTGTGAAGTAGTGCCTCCTGATATGTAGCCTGAATCTACTCTCAGTCAGCTTATGGCCATTGTTCCTTGTTACCCCTGGTAGTGCTCAGGAGAACAGGGACTCTCTCATTGCCTGCTGGTCTCCCTTGGCAAGTTTATAGGCAGCCACCAGATCCCCTCTCAGCCTTCTCTTGTGGAGGCTGAACAGGTTCAGGTCCCGTAGCCTCTCCTCGTAGGACCTGCCCTGCTGCCCCCTGATCATGTGAGTAGCCCTCCTCTGGACCCTCTCGATGCTGTCCACATCTCTCCTGAGGTGCGGCGCCCAGAACTGGATACAGTACTCCAACTGCAGCCTGACCAGTGCCACATAGAGGGGGAGGATAACCTCCTTGGACCTGCTCGAGATGCATCTATGGATGTATGACAAGGCATGGTTAGCCTTCCTACCGCTTCCCCACATTGGTGGCCCATGTTCATCTTGGAATCAATAGTGACACCAAGATCCTTTTCTGCCTCTGTGCTGACAAGAAGGGAGTTCCCCAACCTGTAGGTATGCTGCTGGTTCTTCCTCCCCAGGTGCAACACCTTGCACTTGTCCGTACTGAAACCTATCCTATTCTCATCTGCCCACCTCTGTATCCTGTTTTGATCTAGTTGTAGCCTGTCCCTCTCTTCTAGGATGTTTATTTGTTTTTATTATTTCCATTAGAATACAGTGACAATCTGGCTACCTAGTAGGAATATCCATGCCTTTTATAGTTTAAGTTAGCGGTATTCTTAGTTTTAAGAGATATCGATGGGCATTACAAGATCCAAAAGAGACCTGGTTTAAAATTTGAATAATTTGATGTAGAATATTCCTCAAATGCTAAGTATCCATATACAAGTTAGATCAAATGTCCTATAAAAAAGAAATGAAAAATACTTAAAAAATTACTAGCTTTAATATGAAACCTAATAAATACAAAATTTAAACTCACGTTGCTGACATCTGCCACTCTCACTTTAACAACATGCACAGTGCTTTCAGAGCTGTCCTGGAGCCCTGCCCAAGGATTTCAGAGTGGGAGCAAGTGCTTGTTTTCCATGCTGTGCTGATATCATAAATAATTCTAATGCAGTAACAAGAAAGTAAATAAATTTCTGCTAATATAAAGTATCCTTAAAATAAGAAAACAGCAAATATGTTATCACATGAGAGAGGCCAGAGTTTGTCGGAAAATAAATTATCTCTTCTACCATGAGCCTGGTTTTACAAACATAAACCCGAGCAAATTTGCTTACATGAATACTCTTATTATATTTAATGGGCTACTCATGTGAGTAAAAGTACCCTGTATATAAGTATTTGCACAAAGGAAAATATTATTGGATACAAAACTAAAAGCAGGAAAAGAACATATAACAAATAACATAATTTGGAGAACTGCTTAACTGCTCTGAATATCCTATTTCAGCACTAACTACATAGTAAGTATCTGCATTTATATAGAAGAGGGGTGGGGAAAATATGGCCAATGGGCTGGATCCAGCCCACCAAGGGATTTTGTCTGGCCCGTGGCAGATCCCTCGGTCCAGCCCAAGCCAGGCATAGGGAGCAGCCTGGGCAATGGTGCGTGTGGCTGGTCCTGCTACCCAAGGGCATACAGTGGGGCTGGGGTGGCGCTGCTCCCAGACTTGCTTCCAGGCAGCCCTGGTGGCAGCAGCTTCTTCCAGCTGCCACCAGCAGCAAATCCAGCTACCAGGTGCTGGGGCAGACCTGCAGTCCACTCCCTACGCTCCTGAGGCAGGCACTGGTTCCATGGACTGGGACATGCAGGGAAGGGATTGCAGCTTTGCTCTGGACCCTAGCCCTGCAGTGTCACTGTCTTGTGATCCTAGGCCTGGCTCTGCCCTCCCATCCCACTCCTGGACACAGCTCCCTGCCCACCCATCCGTAGCCCTGTTCCATCTGCCAAGCTGTGTGCCTTGTCCGTGTGGGTCTAGGGCCGGGGGCAGAGCCATGATCTACTGTCCACCTGCCCCTGCCCACAGAACCAGTGCCTATCTCAGGGCCATGTGGGGAGTGGATTGTGGCTGTGCCCTGGGCCCCGGCCCCATGTTGTCACAGCCCTGCAATCCTGGCCTCGCCCACCTGTGCTGATCCCAGATGCTGTTTTCCGCTCATCTGCAGCCCCATCCCAGCCGCCTGGCCGAGTACGGAGCAGAGCCACTTAAGGAGTTTTGATGAGCTGTAGTGGGGGGAGGGTGGAATGTGCTGACCTGGTCCATGACAGCTCACCAAAACTCCCTGAGTGGTCCTCCAGCCCAAATAATTGCCCACCCCTGCTATGGACTATACTGAATGTCTAATGGACAATATGTGTTATAATATGTATAAAATTCTCCTTATGCAGAATATGTATAAAATTATTACTGACGCAAAGACACAAATGGGTCTCCTTTTGCAGATATAGTCCGTAACATTAATTTAACATTCCTTTTTTTTTCTTTTATTTGTTAATACTCTAACGTAAAGTGCCCGGTATGCTATTGGAGCTGTTTGATGATAATATAAAAGACATTCACAGTCAAAAATGACAGGTGGGCAGCTAATTTCCATTGAAAGGGAATAGACATTATGTTCCTAACTGTAATCTGTGCCTTAGCAAATCTCTCCCAATATTTAAAAATAATTTTTAACAAAAATTATTCTAGCGCTTACTTTGAACATTGTGATGATAACGCTGTTCACTTTCTTCTGAGGATCTGAAAGTACTTTGCAAACACTGAATAAGCTTAATAAAATGTGAGTGTGCTGTGTATTTTTCTCATTTTTACATAAAGGGAAGGTGATGTAAAGAGAGAGAATACCATATTTTCTCGCATCTAACATGCCCCAAAGTAAAATATACAACTTTTTTGGAAAGGCAGAATGAAGAAAAACGGGACTTTCCCAGTGCCTAATCTTCAAATGACTCACTCTCCTTTTCCTGCTTAACTAAAAGCTGAAATCTTAGCTGCTGCTGAAGGCTGGTGTCCACAGGTAGATCTCTGATTTTTAAGAGAGCTTAAGAGTCTTCAAGGCTGTGAAATAGGAGGAGAGAGACCAGGAGCAGCCAGCAAAATTGCTCTAAGAAATGTTAGCTTGATTAGTGGAACATCAAGACCATTAAAAAATGAAAGATGTCATTAATATCTGTGGAGTGAAGAACAATTCATTAAGTATTCAACTCCCTTAGCTGCTTGAATAGTAATACCACAACTGCTGCTTGGTAGAGCAGGAATCAAAGCAAGTGATTTTATTCTGGGCAGAAAATCAGTTTTCTGCTTAAGACACTAAAATTGTGGGGAGGGGGCTGGGGCAAAGGTGTGCATGGTATCTGAGTAAATTTGGTAAGTGACTTTTCCAAATTCACAGAGTTAGTTGCTGACAGAATAATAATGCTGAGGGCTCACCTGGCAGAGACTGACCTGTACGCCAGTCCAATAATACAAAGGAAGGGAAGCTATCTTAAGTGGCACTTGAAGAGCCCTTCAGAGTTGAGGAAATCCAGATGTCAGAGAGCCCAGCACACCATTCCCCTTCTCGTATACTGGAATGTAGGCTTGATTAGTTCTATAACAAGTATAACAGTGTGCAGGATAAGAGACATTAACTTTTATCTGACATAATTATCAATGTCCTCATTTAATGGTTTTTCTCCTTAGTGCATATTCATTGGTGTTTTCCAGTCATTATAAGCACTTTTCATTGCTTTTATGCTGGTTATTCTTACTTAAAAAATAGCTTGAACCATGCTGTGCTTTTCAATATTCTCCCTGTTCTGTAAGAGAGCTAACATTTCACAATCCAAAGAACCACCCACTGCTTCTGTTCAAAACCAGTACAAGTATTTTTTTTTCATGCAGGGTGAAATCTTGTTTCCACTGAAGCTAATGGCAGTTTGGCCAGTGAATTCAGTGGACCAATTTTTATATTCCAGTGACGACTACTTCAGAAATGTGTCTTTCCATACACATCTTTTTTTTGTCTTATGAATTCAGCAATAATGAAGGCAACATGAGTTATACACCACCAACTCAGTTCCTCCCATACTGATAATGGAGATTCCCAGCTAAGTCTTGACTGAGTTGCAGAGGGGTTTGTGTATGGGAAAAGAGATAGAAGGGAGAGGGGTCCCAGTATGGAAAAGGTTGAGAAAAGCTTTTTATAGTAAAACTGACTTCCTCTGGAAGTGCTGCAGCACTTAGATTTTGTTTTCCTATACTCTGATGCTAAACCACTACAACGGTTCTACCGTATCATTTGGAACCCACAACTGCTTATGCTAGATCTAAAAAAGAAATAATCATCGTTGCATGCAGAATTCTGTGCTTCTGTACTAACTTGGTTTTAGAAAGTTTTTAAGTGTTACAGATTTAGGGCATTTATACACATGTTCCAGGAGTGTGTGTCTGGGGGGGGGCGGGGGAGGCTTTAATTAGAGTGCCTGGAATGTCACATGTATCAGTATCCCCATGCTCAAAAATGGCTGTGGGGGTATAGTTAAAGTGGCCCTGTCACCATTTTTCAGCATGGGGATGCTGATGCATGTGATGCTGGAGTCTGCTGGAGCATGGTAATTACCATGCTCCAGCAGACTTAATCAAGTCTGCTCTGATGCACTGTAATTACAGCACGTTGGAGTAGCCTCGCTGCACATGTATAAGCACCCTTAGATTTTAAATAACATGCAAACAACCCAGGCCTAATGAGAGGATACTGAAGTGTTTTAATTCCATAACATTAAGACAGGGGAATATGCTACTGATGAAGAAGATGAAGACATGGGACCTGTCTTGCCAGGAGGTGACATGGCAATTGAAGTGTTTGATCTGCCTGAAAATGATGACATGTTTTCCCCAAGCGAGTTGGACACCACTAAGCTTGCTCACAAGTTCAAAGAGGTAAGCTCTAGGTCTGGGATTTTTTGGGGCAGCATTGATTCTAATAAATATATTTTTTGATACTTTGGTTTCCTCTTTGATTAATATAATTGATTTCCAGCTTATTTAATCAATACTCATAAATGGCTTGAGCAATTCTGTTTAAAATTAAGGGAGATAGATTTTCTTAGCTGTTTTAAATACATTTTGTCAGGTAACTGTTGTGTTGACAAAGGCTCTGTGAATCGTGAATCATTAAAGCTGCTTATTAGAACTGAGTATAATTTACGGCTTGATGGGTTTTCAATAAAAATGTACTTTTATGTCTCAGCACTTTACAGGTTTTTGGCTAGGAAAATAAAGATGCGAGTTAGTCCATTAGTACCTTCTAGATTATCTTTCTACAACTAGAAAAACTGGTTAAACTTAAATAAAATGAATGTAATGGTCTTTTCTTTGTTTCCTCTACACATCTCACATAAACACTCTTAAATAGACTGTAATGCAGCATGTCTGGTGGTTAGTTCACGAAAGGCTCCTGACTTGAGAAACAGGCATATTATATTGCAGGGTGGAATATGATTGCTGTGGCAGTTCTGTGAGGGAAGAAAGCTTAGGTAGTGTTTGCTAGTATTAAGTTTGGCCCAGGTAAGAGAATCAGTAAATTCATACCCCAAATGTGGTGGTAAATTCATACCCACTTCTCTGTAGGTAACAATATATATATTATTTAAATAAGGTGAATTTGGAAAGCTTAGGAGCAGTCAGATCCTCACAGGCGAGGTGAACAGCAGAATCCACATTTTGTAAAACGGGAGATTTAAACAAAACAGGATCCCCCTTCCACAAAGCCAGTTCTTTTCTGTAGATATAAGTGATTGATTGGCCTTTGGAAATGGATGTGGAAGATAACCACATCATCATTCAGTCAGTGCCCTCCTTGTATTAGGTGCTTAGCATTATTCAAAAGTATGTCAGTCCCCACTGGTGGACCCTCTTCACTGGTGACTTGGTTCTCTCGCTCCTTTGTCTTCTGTATAGTCATTTGTACTTGTAAGGAGTGGTTGTAAAACTAGCATTCTGGATTGGTAGTGTTTACATTCTTCTTGCACTTGGTATATGCAAAGTGCATAAGCAGTGAAGGGCAAGCAAATCCAATTAGATCTAAATGGAGCAGGACATATATCCACCTACATAAGGGCTGAAATCTTTGATTACTAACTCAGATGACTGTAGCTGTTATACATGTTGTTGATTACATTTAATACAATAAAGACTTGTATGATTGATATTAAAGAGCATACTCAGGTATTTTCCAAGGTATATGTCCAGAATTCCTTCAACACTAGATGTAGTATTCCTGCCCACACTGCGGAGTGCACTTTTTTTTTCTTTTTTTTTTTTGCTAGGGTTGTATTTAAAGATTCACTACTCTTTCTTGTTCTTATCCTGGAGATGTGACAGTGTTAAATAAGTGGCTGAACATAATCTTCAAACATAACAGTTCAGCATAGTTAGTTGAATTCAGATATTGTAGGTGGATAACATGCTCAGATAATTTGACAGGCATGCTATTTAAGCATCTTATGCCTTTTGCTACAATTTTTTCCTATAGTAGGCAATTGGAATACATGCTGGGTAACTTCAAGCACATGCTTTCACCACCTTAGACCTCCATTTTATGAATCTGTACAATAGGGATAATATCACCTTCTGGAAAATGCCTTCATATTTACTGATGAAAAGTACTATACAGGAGCTAGGTAGTAATAATAATATTTTTAAATGTTTTTATATAGTGTGTGCATATTTGTAAGCATAAATTCAGTATGGCAATATTGGTAGGAAAGACATTTTTAAAAATTGTTTTATCCCATTAGAATCCAGAAATATGATGCTAGATATACATGTACACTGCTAGCCCCTAACACAACTCCTGCCAATAATACCCTCTGATTCTAGACAAATTAATTTGTAAATCTTTTTTCTCTTGGTAGTATCTTCAGAATACTGTTTCTATCGCTGTGAAAATAAATTTATCAATATTCATCAAGATTTTGAGGAAGAAATTTGTGTGTGCGTGTGTGTATATGTATATATGTATGTATGTGTATGTATATATGTATAAAATAAAGTATTATCAGCACCATACTGATTATATAGGAAAATATGAAATAATATTTGATTGCCAAGTATTTGCGTGACATTAAACAACCATGGAATAAAATGTGTTCTCCTTCCTCAAGATACATACATGAAATATTATACAATTCAAGTGCAGATTTGCTTGTCAAGTCATTTACCTCACCCATGTATTGCTAATGCAGAACTATACTAAAACATCTCTGCCTTCCATCAAACAAAAATATGTATTTCCCTTCCATATTGCAAGCACAATTTGATTTTGTCTAAACAGAGACATTTCAAAGATCTAGGCTAAGCAAAGGAGCATTTTGCTGCTTCTGCTTTTGAATTGCTTCTATACCAATGGATTTGCTGTAGCATGTATTGATTCAATTATATGACTCAGTGATCAGTATTCATTTTTTACCTAATAAGAGGAAGTGTAAAAAATAACTGTTAAACCCATCTGTACCTGAGTGGATTATAATTTATGCGAGAGTTTGGGGCTTGTTTGTTTGTTTGTTTGTTTGTTTGTTTGTTGTAAGATTCTTTACTAATAAGCCTACTCATGTGTTTTCTTAGGAGAAAGGGCAAAGAGCTGCAAGGAATGGACTTTCCATTGCAGCATCACCTCTGGGAAGGGCATAGTCTAAAGCAGCCAACCTCCGCCTTAATTCATCTCATCCCAAGGCAATATGCTTGTTAATAAAAGTTATGAGCAGGGATCCGGGTTTTCCATTTCCCATGGAAAAACAGAAAAAAAGGTGGATTTTGCCTTTCAACCAAGATAAATGCAGATTTGTAATTTTAACGGAGAAATGTGTGAATTTGCCACTTTTGCAAAGAGCTATCTGCAGGTTGGCAGAGTCCCAGCCTGCAAAGGGCTGGGGGGAGAGAGAGAAGGGAGATCAGCCAGGGGATATCATGTGCATGTGCACGTTCATGCCTTCACATGGCCCTTAGGCAGCCTGGAGAGCAGCTTCTGCATGTAAGTCTGGGGGGAGGGGGATTGAGGTCCCCATAGGGAGGGAGCTAAGGAGTTGGGCAGGGCTGGGGCTGGGGATGCTGCCCAGCTCAAGTGGTGTGTGGGGCTTAGGGCCCAGGTCTGGAATGCATGGCTACAGGGACCCAGCAGGGAGCTGGACAGAGCCTCGGG
>NW_005842264.1:1711911-1713290 GCF_000455745.1 Alligator sinensis | reverse complement strand
TGGCTCCCTGCCACTGCACACATTCCTGGGGGGCAGGAGAGGGACATGTGCACCCCAGATCTGTGCATGGGGCGGGGGTGAGCTGGCCACTGGGCCTGGGCTTCCCACCCTGCTGCCCTCCCCCTGGGGCCTCTGCAAGCCAGTGGGCAGGTCCCGGTATAGCAGGGCAGAGCCAGGTTGGATGGGGAAGCTTGTTGGCCCTATTAGGAGCCCTGCACCCCCCTGGTGAAATGCCCACTGCCCACCTAGCAGCAGCATGGGTGGTGGTGTGGAGTTGTACCCTCACTGCTGCTGGGCAGGCAGGGCCATCTTGCCAGGGTGGTGCAGAGCTCCCAGTAGCAGTAATGAGCTTCCCCGCCTGGCTCCTCTCTGTCCTGCCATGCCAGATCCTGCCCATTGGGCCCCCTCTTCCAGGGCTGGGGGGACTGTGGGTAGCAAGTGAGGAGCACCAGCAGGGCTGGAGGGGCTGTGGCTTGGGTGTGAGGGATCTGGATCTGTGTCCTGGTGAGTGAAGGGGCAGGGGGAGCTCTGATTTTCCATGGTAAAAAACCCAAATAAAATTTTATAGATATTTAGAATTTATTTTATTATAGTGATTGAGGCACTGGTAGGCTTCCAAACTGCTTTAAATTTTGAAATATATCAATAAAACATTGTGTTCACCTGATACCTATATATATAGTGGTGTTTCACTTTAATCACAGATTTGAGATTTTTAAATCAGGGAATTTGCTAATTTTAAAGAGAAACAGAGAACTCCAAACTTCTGTTAAGGGTGGAAGGAGATAATGTGAGCTGTATTTGTCTCCAAAATGCTCCCAGATAAATATCTTGCCTTCTGAGAGGAATTTATCTTAGATTTTTCTTCCTTTTTAATAATAAAATAGCAATGCATTTAAAGAAGTAAAGTTTTGAAGTAATGGAATTGAAGAAGTAATGGAAACTTCTTTTAAAATGATCAAGTCAGGGCTTTAGCTGGTATAACTGGCATAACTCAATTGGGTTTAATGAGGGGCTGTCCTAATTTGGGCCAGCTGAGAATCTGGTTCTATAAGCTTTCTATTCCTAGAGTTCCATAATGAGGGATTACTGTTGGAGAAACAATGTGTACTGCCGATGGCATCTGTTTGCAATTTCTTTGCATGGGCATTAAGAAAGCTGAAGTGGTAGCAGTCAGCTTAGTGTTGCTTATTGGACCATTAATGAACTTGCCAAATCTCTGGACACCTCCACAGAAATGATAGCCAGAAACTCTCCCCAAATGACTTGTAATGAGTTTGGGTTGTTGCTGTTTGCCCCCAAGGCTAGGGACAGATATTCAAGAAGCCAGAGCATAAATTGATTTTCTGGGGCTGCCAGAGCCCTCCAAGCCCCCCCCC
>NW_005842264.1:1695619-1711901 GCF_000455745.1 Alligator sinensis | reverse complement strand
GCACTGCAGTCCACAACAGCTTTTCCCTCTCTGCAGCAGGGCCCCCTGCCAGAAAAAGGGGCAGCAGGGGCAGCACTCCCTGCTGCCCCTGTCATAGTAAGTCCCCCCTTGCCAATCCAGCAGCTGGGCAGTTGCAGGGCCAGACACCGGCCAGCAGGGCCCCATAGGCAGGGAGCAGGGAGTGGGGTTATTCCCCTTACTGCTCCCAGGGAACCGCAGTGAGGTCTGCCCACCCCAGTTGCTGCTGCCACCGCTCACTCTGTGCCTAGGGCAAGCGGTGGAATAAGTCCCTTCCTGCTCCCCTCCCTATGGCATCTGGCAGAGGGGGTTTATTCTACTGCTTGCCTCAAGCAGGGAGCCAGTGACAGTGGCAGTCAGGGCAGGCAGACCCGGCTACATTTCCCCAGTGGCATTGGGTTGGGGAATAAGCCCCCTCTGTGCCCCCTATGCCTAAGTGACCATGGGGGCTCACTGCTGCAGCAGCAGCGAGGGGGGAGTACCTGGCAGACCTGGCTCGGGTCCTTGCCAGTGGGACAGGGGAATGAAATTCCTCTCTGGCCAGACCCCCACCACTGCCTGTCCCTGCCTGTCCCTGCTCCAGCTGGGGAGCAGAGGGGCGGGGTCAGCCCTGCTGAGCTGGAGCAGAGAGCCCAGCCGAGAGAGCATGCTAGGATGCTGGGGGACTCTAGTTTAAGTTAAACTAGGAAGGGGTCTGGGACAGACATTGCATAAACCGGTTTGAGCCAAATCAGTTAAGTCTGATACTACATTTAACTAGGTTCATCTCAAACAGGTTTCGGCCATTTTGAAACTGGTTTTTATGTGCACTGAATATCTCTTCTGTTACAGATTTAAACCAGTTTCTGATCACTTAAACTGGTTTGTGTGTAGTGTCTGTCCCTATCCCAAATGTCAATATTGAATTGCTTTTAAGGAGATGTCTCATGTATACAATTGTTTTCCCCAAAGGGTATAAAACTCACTAGGTATTTTCCATACCCACATGAATCCTGAACAACTTGGGATCAGGTCAATAATGAAAGAATCCAGAAGTGGATTTTGCCTTTACAAACAGAAAACATTGAAGTAATTCAGTTGAGAGCTCACAAATAATAATTTTGAAGAATCTACATTGAAGGGATCTCACGTGAATGTGAGGTCAACCCAGCTACAGCTCAACATCCGATTTAAATAATTGCCCATCACTAAGGTGTCACTGAAAGATTTAGTTTAATTTATAAATGGAGCCTACTACAATGTACAGAAACAGAGGGATGGGGATTAGTAGCCATTAAAACTACAGAGGAACTAGATTAAAAGCTACAAAGGAATTCCAAATTTCCCAATATACCTGTGGATTCAAATCAGCATAATATTCAGAATTGGCTGATCTGATCAGTATGTGCGTGGAAGAAAATGGGGTTCCTTGTTGGCAGTGAAATCAAGTTTTCACATTTGTGGGAAATGCTTGATGAGGTCTTCTGTCAGTTCAAAAAAGTATCATTGGTTATGTTACAAGCACATAGAAAGGCAGACCAACAGTAGTATCTATATTGTCTGGTGTCCTTATATCCAAAAGAAGCTGCACTTGCAGCATTCCCGTGGTTCCGAGAATCTAAAACTGGAGTCATGTCAGTGACTACATTTACTTGAGATCAAGTAAATTTTTTTAATACTCAAATCCGAGAGGCTTCAGAACATTTAAGTGCAGGTGTAGATTAAGTCCTTTAATGCAAACCAGCACAACCCAACCTATACAGTGGCGTGGTGAACTATTGGAATTGATCAAAAGTCTATTCTGTTCTCAGATAAATGGTCTGTCTGGACAATTCCTAAGGCAATGAGAAAAGATTTTTTATTTTTATTTTTTTGCCATGGCCACAGTTGGGGTCCATCCAAAGTTTAAAGAAGCAGAAAAAGATTAGGTAAACTGGGTTGGTGACAAATTTGAAACAACTATCTTAAAGATTATATCATTTCTTGTTTAATTTGTGTACTATATGACTCAATATATCAGAACCGGAAAGGGTCTCTCATGAGTCAGGCCCCTCAAAGGTCCTTGGGAGACACTCCAGGTAAACAGCACTGGAAAATTACCTCTTACATCTAGAGGCTATAAATATTTGCTGGTTGTAGAATCTTTTCTACTAAAAGTCTGTGCAGCTCTGACAGCAGCTAGAGGTTGGCATCATAGCACTTACAGGACCAAGATACTCTAGACCAGTGGTTCTCAACCTTTTTTGTACCAGGCAGGACCCATTTGTAAACATAGATGGCCAGTCCTGACCCAGTGCCCCCTCACTCCTGACCTGCTGCCCCCAGGTCTCAGCCCCCAGCGTGCATGTCGGGGGGAGAGGACGCAAGCAGCCCCTTGCAGGCTGGAAGTCTGCCAGCCTGGAAGGGAAAAGCCACAGTTTCCTACATTTTTCTCGTTTAAAGGGAGAATCCATTTTTAAAGTTTGTTTGCGACCCTTTCATATATTCTTGCGACCCACTTTTGGGTCGTGACCCATGGGTTGAGAAATGCTGCTCTAAACTATAACCGTAACCGTAACTCTGTCCCTATGAAAAGGCCAACTTTCTAGCACCATTCTTCACCAAGCTCCCCACCATCATAACCACCACGTATCCATCCAACTGTCCATTCTGTTCTGTGATTTTCCAATTCTGGAAAATTACAAACACTTTTTTTTCTTAAGAAGACAGTGCTGCCTGTTGTTATTGCCTGTTTAATGTGTCAAAGCTGGAGTTTAACATGGGGAGATTTTTATAGTCTAGCAGCATTTGTGGAGGAGGATCCTACCAAAGCAGCTGCTAGTTTTTCTGCAGACAGGTATCTCTATAGAGGGGACCTGTCATGAAAGTGAAGCCCCTCTGCAGCTTACCACTTCCACAAAGATGCTGGCACTGGTAGTAGGACTTGTCCTTTTATCACAAGTCCCATTCTTCTGAAGTGTATTCAGCCAGCTCAAGAACTTTTCCCTCTGAACTGACCACTGTTTTACAGAAAGCCGTGTCTCCTAGAAAATAGCTGTTCCTTTGCTAAATATAGTTCATTGTATCTCTCATGCACCATAAATACCCCATGATTAGGAAAATCTATTCCCTGTGAAGCATATTAGTTCAATATAAACTTTTCAAAAAGCTTTTTGCACATTATTGAAGAATGGATTTATCAGCTGTTGATCATGTTTTTCGATGTCTAAACACAACACATGGGAGCCTGATTGGTTTATGAAAGGGTTTGTATGATGGTAGCTATCTACAGTATCAGACGGCTGGGCTCACTGACCCAAGAGGTCCCTTCCAATCATACGATTCTAGTTACGTTGAATAACTTCAGTACATTTTGTCAATAAATAATTAAATAATACTAAACACACCTTGATGTCATGCACAGTTTTTTTAACCTATAACCTTTCTGGAAACTATAACAGATTTACCTGAAGATCTTAAAAAAATAACTTTTGCTCAGAGCTTTTTTTGTTACACTGCAGTTGAAAGTAAGATTTCCATGTGTGTGGGCATATCCATGTTAGTCTCTAATCTAGTTGCCTAGGTAAAAATACCAGCGAGATGCTGGCAACACACGCTTAAGCACAGTTTGGCAACCCAGATACATATCCAAGGTTGCCAACCCTTAAATCTAAATATATGCATTAAAATAAATAACAGACCTTCTCCATTGATATACCACAGACAAAGGCAGTCATGTGAAAGTGTGGTATGTATAAAATAGAGAGGCTAAGGGCTTGTCTTCTCTGTAGTGTTAACTTAAGCTATAATTTGAGTTTTGCTTTGATCCAACTCCTGTCCACACATACAAATTGCTGGTTTGCGTTAAGTGATACTTTAAAGTTAGGCCTTCTGGCCTGTCAGGGGATGTCAGTTGAAGCTTCACTGCTGCTGATGCTCCAGTAATGCAGTGGGAACTCAGCTGCAGGTTATAGTTCAAGTTGTCATGGCTCTTCAGTTACTAATCCAGCCTCGGCACACTGCTGATGAACTCACTCTGTGTACTCAAGTGCTGTTTTGTAGCATGGGCTCTCTCACTTGAGTGAACCTAGCTTTGGGTAGAGTAACTCCACTGCAGAGAGAGTAAGCCCTATGAGGAGATCATCATTTTTCCCCTTCTCACTGTTTGTGGTACACAAATGTATGGAATCTTCCCTTCAAATTTCTCCACCATTGCAGAGCAATGCAATCCTATATCTCTGCTTTTATTCCCTGCTACATGCCTGCACTGTCAATGCATTGGGACTGTCTGAGAACACCAGCATGCACTGGGACATTTTCACATTCTGATCAGAGGACAGCAAAGCCAAGCAGCATTGCATCTTTTTTTTTTTTTTAAGTGCAAGATATTTGCCTTTGCCAGACAGATTGTGTGTCCAAATCTAAAATTATGAGTGGTTAGGCGGCATCCTATCTTTAATTAGTTTGCACAGACTGAGTCATTTTGCAAGCTAGACATTTTAATTTACAATCTACTGCACTGCAGCACTTCTCTAGGCCTTCTGCTGTGTAATGTATTCAACTCGCAGCACAAGCTTTAAAAATACTGGAGCACTCCCTATCATAGTTCACTTGTTTATTTTATGCTTTCAATTTTAGTTGCAAATCAAACATGCAGTTACAGAGGCTGAAATTCAGAAGCTGAAAACAAAGGTAAGAATCAATATGTAGTTAATACATGCTGGTATTTTTTTTGTAATGTGAATGCAAACCTAAAAATGTGTAACTGTGGGTGAGGAAACCAACCTGTTTTTTATGAAAGGCTGCTTAAGAAACATGAGTGGCATAGCTAGAACTTGCCTTGGTATAAACTGTCTATCTGAAGTTTCAGCAAAATCTAAAACAGTTCTATTAACAGAAATTGCCAATGTATGTAGCTTCAATTGAATATAAATGTTATATAGGATAACATAATGACTAAATGACATACCTTTAGCCTGGTACTATGTGTATTTCCTTTCACAATTCCTGAAATAATGTTTTGGTTGAATAAATGTAGCCACCTTGAAAGCTTTCTGACTAGCAGTTGCCTTAAGAGTTACTGGGGTTTTTTTGTTTGTTTTAAAAATAATTTTCCTTTCATTAGCTACTAATTTATTTTAAAGTATTTAATCACATTTTACATGCAGTACAAACTACTGCGTGTTGTTGCGGTGCTGTTTAAAATGTATTTTATAAAGGCAAAATATGTCCAATTCATGGAGAAAATTATTTCTTGATTTGTTCTTAGAAATTAGAGTTAATTTACTGTATTTAATAAAAATTAAAGGTACTCATCATATATTTGGCTTTCTTGTACTAGGATAACCTTTTATAAATTCAACTGATAATAATCCAGCTGTTGAGTAATGTTAAGTTTTATGATACCATCTTTCCTGCCTAGTTTAGCTACATTAAAGAAGGAATTAAAGAAAGACAGAAGAGCATTTTCTTTATTAGAAGAGAGTTAAGATTTTTTTCCTAAATAACATCTGTATCCACAAGGTATTTTGTTTCCTGTTTCTCAGCTGGATCAGCCAGGTATCTGTTAAAAAGAAATTGTGAAGTCATTTTCTTTTGTTTTTCTCTTCTAGCTTCCTCTTTGACTTTGCAGTTGGATCCACATGGGCAGACCCTTGTGCCCATGAGGAGCCCTGTTGTCCTAATAGGGATGCTACAGAGAGATAGGCATTCACTTTTGCAGGTTCAGTTACATGACTGAGGCTGTGGTCCTTTTCTTCCTGAAAGGTACCTCTCCCAAAGTTTGAAATAGAACCGGTATTGAATCTACTGGTGAACAAACCCATTCAGGCTACAAGTTATTGTCTCTGTGTGTGCCTCATTTAAAACATCAGTACAGCTTTGCCAGGGTGCATTAACTACTTTTGATAAGTAAATGGGATGAAAAGTATGATTTGCTTTTCGGAAATTTGGTGGTTTTGAATCTGCAAATGCCAGAGCTTTCTGGCCCTAATCCAGACAAGCACTTACAACTACAAATAACTTTAATAATGATAATAATGATGATAATAATAATAATAACACCACCAACAACAACAGCTAAACCATACATGACATTTTTCATCCCTAGGTATCACAGAATGTTACAAAGGAATTGAATATTCCTTAGTTAATGGACAATACTCATGCTTAAAGTAAAGCAGGTCTTACATGCTTGGTGGCCACAAGGCTAGGAAGAACAGTACTTTATAGGGCAGAGGTTTATAAAATAGAAGGCATTTTTTCTTTCAAAATTACCCCAGTTTTGCAGTTGCAATTTTGTTTGGTTCTGAAGGTGCTCCAAAAGAAAGTAACACCTCTTCCGAATGATGCTACAGGACCACACGTGACCTCAGACTGCAAAACAAAAGGGATACATCCAAGTCCTCATCTAGTGTGTGATCATAGCTTGTGTGGAGGAGCAGCTTCAAATTTCTAACTTAACTAAGACATTTTTATGGCTCATAATTGAATGATTAGTAGGAACTCTCTTTTTAACACAGAGTTTACACTGTTTAAGCTAATTTAATTTCATGTTTGAATATGTGATTGCTTTGATCCCAACAATAGAGTTTAAAAATAAATCAGGATTACATTTTATAATAAAATCAGAATTTCTCTATCCTTTCAACAGCTATGAAGTAGATTAAATATTAAGTTAACAACTTTGTGTCAATATAATTCCAAAAAACCTTCCAAACCAAATTGTAATTGTAGTTTTGCTGATGTACCTTCAGTGTATTGAGCCCCTGATCTGTTTATTTAGCTTTGTAAATTAAGTTGATTGTGATTGAGAAATAATTCTGGTCTGAAAATGTGGCAATAGTTTCAAAGTACCAAATCGGTTCTAATTTTGGAAAGACGGAGAACTAAATTAGAGGTAGCTAACTTTTTTTGTTTTCTAAATAGCTTTCTGGTTAAATCAGATATTGAAGATATTAGATTCCTGCTAATAGATACCTGTAATTTCGTAGTTTATAGTCACATAAGTGTTTCCTGCCATTGGTTCATGTTCATGGAGCAAAATATATTCTCACTGTGAATGGATATACCAGAGAAATCACCAGCATGCACTACGAGTGAAACATCAGCATTTTAAAATAACCTATTTATTCCACAGGAAAACAGAGGCTGCACAGGAGACCAAAGGCAAAAGACTCAGATTAGTTTGTTCATTATTCTTCCTTGTTAAATAGTAAAAGAATGTTTTCATTATACTATAATACTGTTTGTCTTAACAGTTTTTTACCGTTAGAACCACAAATACACAGCTATTTACTGCTCACAATATTTCAAATCATCCTAAATTGCTGAATAATGAAGCTTTTTACTGACTAGCCTATGAATTTGCTGTGTTCAGCTACAGGCTGCTGAGAATGAGAAAGTGAGATGGGAACTGGAGAAGACCCAACTCCAACAGAACATTGAGGAGAATAAGGAAAGGATGATGAAACTAGAGAGCTACTGGATTGAGGCACAAACCCTGTGTCATACTGTGAATGAACACCTCAAAGAGACTCAAAGCCAGTATCAGGCTTTGGAGAAGAAATATAACAAGGCAAAGAAATTGATCAAAGACTTTCAGCAAAAGTAAGAAGTTACCACAGGCTGACAGATTAAATTAGAGACTAGATGGGCACATATTACTGCATCTCTTGAAATACAGACCCTGTTTTCACATTATTCACTTTCACATCAAAATCATTGGGCTATTTATCACTGAGAAACATTAGCATCGAACAGGATTTTTTTTAATGATAAACATGAGATTAATCTGTAATTCTCAACCTCAACTGTTGGAAAACTATGAAGTCACTAAATACAATTGCACACAGCCTAGAGCAATCGTGGCACGACATCTTGATGTTTGGTTAGAAACGCTTCCCTTGATTTGTTATGAAGTTGTATCAGTTTGACTCTCCGTTGTTGTGTACTGATACAACATCAAACAGCAAATTAGTGTGTGACTGTCACACTGTGCTTTTCCTCTTCCTCCTGAATACTTAAGACTTTTTGAGTTGAACAGAACTAGGTAATAAACACCTGAAATGTTTCATTTTGATTCCTACTTCTGACAGCTAACCACGGAAACTATTTAATTCATTTATAGAGAACCTCTCATTCCCCAAAGAATTTTACATAGAAATTGTTCCTCCCTTGCTGAAACACAGTATGTTTGGAAGGAAACTCTGCTGTTTAACAGCATTAACCAGCTATAAAAAAAACCAGAAAAGAGCAAATATGCTTTACCTCTGAAACTCTAGGACGGATTTATAGTTTACAGATTTATGATTTATGGTTCAATAAGGACAAGTGCAAAGTCATTCATTTAGAATGGCACAGTCCCATATGCCAGTACATGCTGGGAACCAACTGGTTAAGCAGCAGCTTGGCAGAAAAGGATCTGGGAGTTAAGTTGGACAATAAGCTGAATATGAGCCAACAGTGTGTCCCTGTTGCAAATAAGTCTAACAGCAGGCTGTGCTACATTAGTAGAAGTGTTGCCAGCAGATTGAGGGAAGTGATTATTTCCCACTATTTGGCATTGGTGAGGCCACATCTGGAGTACTGTGTCCAGTTTGCCTCCACGCCCTACAGAAAGGGTGTAGACAAATTGGAGAGAGTGCAGAAGAGAGCAGTGAACATGGTGAAGGGGGTGGGGCACATGACTTCTAAGGAGAGGCTGATGAAACTGGGCTTATTTTGTCTGGTGAAGAGAAGCCTGAAGAGGGATTTAATAGCAGCCTTCAATTACCTGAAGGGAGGTTCGAAAGAGGATGGCGCTAGACTGTTCTCAGTGGTGGCAGATAACAGAACAGGGAGCACTGATTTCAAATTGCAGCAAGGGAAGTTTACGTTGGATATTAGCAAACACTTTTTCATTAGGAGGGTAGTAAAGCACTGGAACAGGTAACTCAGAGAGGTCATGGAATCTCCATTCTTGGAGGTTTTTAAGACCTGGCTAGACAAAGCTTTGGCTGGCATGATCTGATTGTGGATGGTTCTGTAGGAGGTTGGACTAGATGATCTCCTGAGGCCCCTTCCAACCCTAATTTTTTATGATTCTGTGATTTTAGATAGGTAAAAATGTCATTATCCAAACTAGAATTTTGCAAGTGCTCCAAAAGAAAGCAGCACCTGTTGTGAATGGTGCCATTGGGACCATACACGACCTTAGATTTTCAAAGGAAAGGAAGAAGTAGAAATCCTCATCTAGTGCGATCCTGCATAGCTTCTTTGGAGGATCTATCTCAAACTCCTAACTCACCTAAGAGATTTTTTTATGGTGCATGATCTTCTAATTAGCAGGAACTCTCTTTTTAACTCAGGATTATTTTAAGAAAATGAATACAAAGCATGCACCATTTTAGTAAATAGAATTTACTGTTATAATATGTGATTGTTTTGATCCCAGCAAATGTATTTTTGCCCCTAAGAGAACTTGACTTCATCAAGCGTCAGGAAGCTGAACGGAAAAAAATAGAAGATTTGGAGAAAGCGCACCTTGCAGAGGTTCAAGGCTTACAAGCTCGTGTGAGTAATATTTGCTCAAGTGCCTGAAGACTAAGGTAATTCTGTTTGATAATCTGGAAAAAGTAGTTCTAGTGATACATTTGTGCTAATAATGGCATATGTTTCTCTTAGATTAGAGACTTGGAAGCTGAAGTTTTCAGGCTACTGAAGCAAAATGGGAGCCAAGTTAACAACAACAACAACATTTTTGAAAGGCAGACATCTTTTGGAGAAGTCTCCAGAGGAGATCCAGTGGAGAACCTAGATGCAAAGCAGGTGTCTTGCCTGGATGGCTTAAGTCAAGGTTTGTTTGAACCAACCCAAAGCACTCATTAATTTTTATCATGAATTTCATGATTATGATTTAGGGCTTTACTGTAAATAGTAAATGAATATCATAGTGATCTGGTCATTTCAGTAAAATGCTGTATCTAATAGCACATGCTTTGTGGTATTCCATCTAATGGCTGTGCAGAGCACCAAAATAGTTGTAAAATACATTTTCAGCAGTGAATGTAAATGATTGCGACCTGTTAATAAAGCAGAGGTCATGCCTGATTCATTAAACCTCAAAATAATTTGCAATAGGATGCCTTCAATATTTAAGTTTCATTCAGCATTTGCATTGTGTCAATAAAGTAGGGGAAAATAGTATCTCCTTCTGTGTCATATGTCCTTAATTATCAACCAATTGTCAACCAAAGAACAATCAGAAGCAAATTTAGCAAAATGAGAATTGCAACATAAAAATGACCCATTGTAAATGGATCCCTTTTGTGTGTACAAAGAATATCCAATTATTTGTATTTACAGTGTATGTATATAGGTTCAAATATATCTACCTACAGATAGGTATGTATATATGTGTATATATACACACCTATATGTGTACATATGTGTTTTGTCTCTGTTCATCTGTATATATAAATGGGAAGATATTACATATTGCATGGACATGTCAGAGCATCATTTTAGGCATGATAGTGAATCTCTAGTTTGTGATGTCATTAGATTTCACATGGCTTAACTCACTGTTGTCTTGTTTTGTGTTTTATATATTTGCAGAACACGACAAATTTTAATCAGAAAAAATGTTTTTATTAAAGTCATATACAAAAATCCACCTTTTCCCTTTTCCCTGTTGTTTGTTTTCTAATGAAAAATTTACAGTGGATTTTAAGCTAGCAAAAAACAGCTCATTACTTGATGGTTCTGTAATAGAAATGGAGATAACATAGTCTATTATCGTACACCTGATTATTGTGCAGTGCTGTAATGCAAATTGTACCAATTAAATGTTTTGGTCTAGTGGTTTTCTTCACACTTAAAAACAAGTTTTGGTTTATAGCTAGATCACACTTAAAAACAAGTTTATGGTTTGTGACCATATTATTTTTAAGGAAATCCAGGACACTGCCCCTCAAGTCAGTGGTACTGCTGCAAGCAGAGGCAGGCAGGCAGGAGTGCAGTGCTCAGTCCAGCAGGGAGGTGGAGTTTCATGATGCACCACGCAGGTGGGTGCGCAGGCACTGCTACTGCTGCCCGCACGTGCCTGGCCCTGCTCCTGCTGAGCAGTGGTTGGGGGGGAAGGTGGGGGTTGGGCTGGACGCGGCAACTCCTGCCTGGAGTGGAAATCAGCTGGAATGAGGTGGGGCAGGGTGAGAGCACTGCTGTGATCTGTTTACATGTGTGTGTATGTCTGTGTGGGGCGTCTGTGTGACTACACATGCCCGAAGGCTGGCACTGTGTGGCAGACAAAGTCACCCCACCAAATTCTGTTCTCAGTGCCAAGAAAGTGTCCTAACAGACTTGGGACACTCTCTAAGTCACTCTTGGCACTGAGAAAAGAATTCAGTGGGTGAACTTGTCTGCTGCTCAGTTGTGGCCTTAGGGGAGGAGGATGTGTGCAACCGCCCAGGGCGCCATGCAGTGTTCAGCTCAGCCCACCCCCCTCCTCCAGCCTCTGCTCAGGAGGAGCTGGGCTGAGCACATGCAGGTGGCAGTAACAGTGCCTAGCCGCCTGCCTGCCTGCCTGGTGCACTGTGCCACTCCACCTCCCTGCAGAACTGTGCACCACATCTCTGCCTCTGCCTACAGCAGCTGATTCCGGCACTTTTATTTCAATTGTCACCAACTGGCTGGGATGGTAAATTAGGAATAGTCAGATGCAAAAGCATGAAGTGAGAGGGGAATAACTAGGAACTAGTACATTGGAGAAGAGTAATAGGAGAATTATAATGAACAACAAATTCTATGAGTAAACAAAGGTAACAGCCCAGTGCCCTATTACTCCATAATAACAGAAGTGTCCCAAATGAGGTAATTGCTCTTTTCTTCTGCAAACTGGTACGGTCTCAGTTAGGACTCTGGGGCCCACCAAAATCAGTTTGCACATCATATTCATGTTTGGACTATATGCTTTTATAAAGTATCGGCAACCTGGAGATAGTTCAGAAGAAATATAAGTATCTTGCCAGCAGCACCTCTGATGTAATGTAAGGTAAAAGAATGAGCCAGACACAGTCTGGAAGGAAGTGGAAATCTCTTTATACTCTCAAAAAGATGTTGTCAAGAACATAAGGAATATCACACTTATTAATTAATAATGACAGAACAAGAAATCAAAGGTATTTAACATGCATCATGAGACATTGAATTAAATGTAAGTAAAAAATAATAACTTCACCATTAAAATTAATCAAGTAGTTAAGCAAGCTGTTAGGGAAGGTGGTAGGGGCCCCAGCCCTAGAGACAGTTAAAACTAGACATAGCTGCATCATGCATATTTTAAGAATAATTAAATCAATCCTCAGATGGGAGATCGGCAAATAAGAAGGGCTAGAGATCTATAGAGATTGTTTCCAGCCCAAAATAACTGAGTGAACACTTGGGCAGGTCTTGATTTCCCAGGGGCCTTTAAAATCCTAATAACTGCAGTGTAGAAGATTTTGCAAAAAAAACTGAGCACCCTCAGGCATCATTGATGCTGACAGGTGGTTGTGAGCACCTTACCAGACTGAGTGAATTTCATGTTTCATCTCAAATAAAGTAATTTGTGAACTAGGAAACTTACTATACAGGTAAATCCTGATTTTACTAAAGCCGTATCACACGTTAGTAAAGGTTTTGTATAGTCAGTTAAGGTTTTGATATACACTGCAACCAAAGAACCAGCTGTAAACATGGTTTTAGATATCGCACATCAGGTGTTACCTGTAGTTGTCTCTGGTGGTATTCAGATGTTCAGATTGTACCAAAGAAAAATCAGTAGTAATCACCAGGCTTCCAGTTAGATTTTTAGGCCCCAGCAGCTGCAGCTGGTTCCTCCCAGGAAGAAAGTTCAGGCCCAGGTAGAGCTAATTGTAGGTTTGGGGTATCAGATTAAAATAATTTGGGGCAGAAAAAATGCCTACCTGTATATTTCTACAGTCCCTTGCATGGAGTGACACTGATTGTGATCATGGGCTATGAGCTCTTTATTATATAAGTATTTAATAATATTTAAAGTCTAGTTAAAACTGGTGTAGAAAAATGCATTGAATAAAACAATTTTGTCAGACATATGAATACCTCATTAATATTGATATTTCTATCAATTATTTCACATGTGAACACAAACTAAATATTGCTCTATATACAAATCAATTTGAACGACTATGTTTAACCTAATAAAAAAAGATTGTCCTGCTGAAACCATTCTGCTATATGGTATGCAGACCTTGCAGATTTGCTTCCCATAAATCAGCACAGGGCTTGGGTGTGTTTCTTTCTAGTAGTTATTACTTTGGAATCTCAGAAATTTACAGAAGTAGTTATGATGATAAGAATGTCAATGTATACCTCCCAAACGGTCCCATTACAGAAAATGTTTACAGTCAAGTTTTTAGTCGAGCTCTTGACAAAAGTGATTAAGGAGTGGTATGATTTAGAGAAGTCGTTTTGTTAAAAAAAAGAACATCACCAAAAAAATATTCAGCGTACATGCTGCCTGTGACTGCATCACAGCTGCTTATGTTTCTGAATGTTTACAACTGTTATTCTACAGAATCAATACAGCTGTGAATGTGGAGCTGAAATCTATTCTAAGGCAATTGCCATCATCATATCTCAGCATTAATCACATAAGGCTAACATTTTAAAAGTGGTTGCATATAGGAAAATATCTGATTCCACATATAGGCAACTAAATACAGCTGTGGATGTGGAACTGAAATCTAATCTAAGGCAATTGCCATCATCGTATCTAAGCTTGATTTTCAAAAATGCTGATTATTTATACTCCTGTGAGTTTAGTAAGTACTCTGAAAAGATGAGGTGTAGGATTTTAGTAGAAGTGGCTAAGAAACAGATTTTCCATTTTGTAAAAGGTTTGTAAGTTCAAAATTTTCTTCCGTTCCAGAACAGAACAAAAATTTAGATTTCTGATTAAAAAAAACTCTAAAAAATTATTCCTTTTGGCTTGACTCAAAATGTTTTACTTTGATTAAATTGGAATATATCATTCCAAGTTCAAGATTTCAAGTGCTTTTAGGATAACATGAAAAAAATGAATTGTCCTCTTATGAAAATGTTAAAATGCTTCATGTCACATTTTTAATGACCTTTTGTCAAAATGTATGTGTTTCCACAAACTTGTTTCACTTTCAGTGAATCAACATTTTTTTAGGGGCAGATACTATGTTAAAAAAATCTTAATCAGTTTGACTTATGCAGCAGTTTTGAAAGGCTGTACCACTTACTTAGGTGCCTGTATGTGGATTTAGATGACTAACTTTCCATACCCTAATTTGAGTATAATGGAAAACACAGGAAGAACCTAGTTTGATATTTAGATTCCAAAGAGTCTCTTGCAAAATGAAGAAATGAATAAAATGTTGAATAAAATATTATATTTCTTCACTCAATAAATTCCATAAAGGACTCTCTTAACTGTGCTCAAGGGTAACTTGAGATTCCAAGAAATATTCTGCTCTTAGTAATGTTATTCCTGTGTAAGGTTTTTAAGAAATTCACTTACCATGTGTCTAGTAATATTTTCATTATCTACTCACCGTATGCATGTTCACAGAAGGAGCTGTAAAGTGGGGAGATCCTGATGATTTCTTTGGTAAGTTTTTTTCTCCTGAGCAGCGTTCTGTGATGTGTAGTGTATTATGCAGTCTTTGTGACAGTTACGTGGTGAGCTCCACTCTCCTCTTTTCAGTTCTTACAATGCTTGTTCCAAGAGTATGTCACATACACTATGAGTCATCAGCATTAGAATCCTGTAATGGGGCTGTTCATATGGGATCAGATTCAAGTTTCTTAGTTCTTTCAGAAATGTTTACTCAATCCTCAACTAGAAACTCTCAGGGACTTGTCTTCTTCAGAAAATTAGGACATATAGTCTATGTAAAAAGGAACATATTTAATATTATCTTGGCTGGTAATAAGAGCCATAGGTTTAAGAATGACTAAAGGTATAGAACAGGGGTTTTCAACCTTTTTGAATCAGTGTACTCCCGGTGGCTGGAAGCAGGGGGAGGGGGTGGCGCATGGCTGAATCTGGAGTGGGTGGTGGCTGCCACCATGCGCAAGCTTCCCCCATCCCCTGTATCCGGCCAGGCAGGAAGCACCTATGTGGCAGCGCAGGGTGATGTGTGGCGGCACTCCATCCCCACCTGTGCATACCCCCTATGGCCTTCTCAGGTACCCCCGGGGGTGTGCATACACCTGGTTGACAACCCCTGGTATAGATGGATGTAACAATTGTATTGATATCAGTGGAAACTGATATAGGCTGCTATGCTGCAAATGTTGCATCTGTTTGACTGTAAAGTTACAGGGTGCTTCATTCAGGGTCAAAGTTAGGATAATTTGGCTAACTTGTATCACTACAGGATCATACAAACCTAACATTATAACAGCTGTTGTGTGCTCTCAACTAGTGGCTCTTCTCTAAAATATATGTTTGTCTTGACACTAACTGACATCATGGGAAAATATAACTTATTTCTGTCAACACTGTGTGATCAGGCTTAACATCATGTAATTTAATACGACTCCTCAAGATCTAATTTTGATAAACTGTCAGTGACTTCAATAGAAGTTTTATCAGAATGAAAGAAAAAATGAGTTAGGACCTCATAATATGGAATATACATTGCCATTTGTTGTGTGTGAAACTCTCCAAAGTCTAAGCAGTATGCATCTGTCAAAGGCCATCATTTGTCAAAAAATTACAAAGAAAATCCAAACAGAGCCTGGGTAATGAAATATGTCTATACTAAGAGAAGTAAAGTTGAAGTGGCAGGACACAGAGGGTTCACATATAAAGGGTTCAGTTGTTGTTCATAGATTTCATAGACATTAGTGCTGGAAGGGACCTCGGAAGATCATCGAGTCCAGCCCCCTGCCCAAAGGGCGGAAGTCAGCTAGGGTCATAGGATCCCAGCAAGATAAGCATCCAGTTTGCTCTTGAAGGTGTTCAATGTAGGCGCTTGAACCACCTCCGGTGGCAGGCTGTTCCAGACCTTGGGGGCTCGGACAGTAAAGAAATTCTTCCTTATGTCCAGCCTGAAACGGTCTTGTAGTAGTTTATGACCGTTCGACCTAGTCGTCATCCCTTGGGGCACTCTGGTGAACAAACGTTCCCCCAGGTACTGGTGGTTACCCCTAATAAACTTATAGGTGGCCATCAGATTACCCCTGAGCCTGCGCTTTTCTAGGCTAAAGAGCCCCAGGGCTCTCAGCCTGTCATCATAGGGTCTGCTTCCCTGACCTCTGATCATGCGCG
>NW_005842264.1:1641654-1694355 GCF_000455745.1 Alligator sinensis | reverse complement strand
TTATTGTCCTTGATGCTCAAAGCTAGCTGGAGTTCAGTTGCAGCCTTGGCTTTCCTGGTCTGCTCCCTACAGGACCGGACCAGTGCAGAATAATCCTCCTTGGAGGTGACTCCCATCCTCCATCCTTTGTAGGCCTTTCTTTTTAGCCTCAGGAGGTCTGCTAGGTCCCTGGAGAGCCAGGGGGGCTGCTGTGCCGTCTTGCTGCCTTTCCTCCGAGATGGAATAGACTTAGCTTGTGCATTGAGGATCGCTCCCTTGAGGAGCAACCACTCTTCTTGAACTCCCCTTTCCCTGGGGTCATGGTCCCTTAGGGCCCCACTGACAAGCCTCCTGAACTTGTCAAAGTCGGCTTTCCTGAAGTCAAGGACTTCCGTGTTGCTGACTGACTTGCCAGCTTTTCGGCAGATGGAGAAGGTGATCAGCTCGTGGTCGCTGTCACCCAGCTTCTCATCGATCACTAGGTCGCCGACTAGGTCATCCCCAGTAGCCAGTACCAGGTCGAGCAGCGCTTTGCCTCTCGTTGGCCCATAGATTTCTTGAGTCAGGTAGAGGTCATCCACGCACGAGAGGAAGCTTTGCGACCGCTCGGATTTTGCTGAGTGATCCTCCCACGAGATGTTCGGGTAACATCATTGTTGTTGACTTCGATCACACTTCTTCCTCATTTGTGCATGAGCAGTACCCTAAACTATTTTAATTATAGTGCTCTTTGGGTACCATTTGTATATTTTGCAATGCAGTGCACAGAAGTAATTGATTTGGGGAGATTTGGAAATGCCATGAGTGCCCTGTGGAGCTGCACTGGGAAAACTAAGCAAGTTGTTTTCTTCTGTGTTGATATAAAAATAATTAAAATAGAAACCCCTTAGCCCAAAATGATTCTTAGACCTCCTGCAACAAGTCTAATCAAAAGGGCTCTTGGAGCAAACTTTGGTCAGTAGGAGCATGTCTTTGTGAGCTGTTTTTTAAACTTTTTTTAAGAGATTAGAATGGTTCATAAAAGAGGAAATTTATTTAATGTAAGAAGAACAAATAAGGCTCTGTGTGTGTGAGGGCTTTCAGGATCATGCTCAGATTGCTTCTGTTTTCATTTCCAAGATGGGAGAATAGTGTAAGTACTTCATGATCCTTCAAACTCTTTGATAGAGAAAATGTTAAGAGAGCTCTTAAATTTGCTTATAAGAGGAGTGGGAACACAAGGAGTGATATAAGTGATCTGAATTAATGTTAATGGGCATTGTGTGTATAAACCTCTCTCGTGAAGAGAATTGAAAGACTTAAGCAATGCAAGTCATCACTATGTGCAGTTGCCCCATTGAACCTTTGCAATGGGATCACAAGGCAAACAATGACTATGGTTCTGTTGTGTCCTCTGTATAGTGAGTATATGAATGAAACATGTTTTTCCCCAACACAAAGCTTCACCTGAAGTTTTTCCTTCACTGAAAAAGTTTTGCCTTACTGGCAAAATAAATTTGTGATGCATCCGTAACGTGACATTCCATAAACCATCTCATAACTCTGTAGTTGCATGCCATACACACCATTTTGGTAGGAAAGCCTCTGGAAGGCTGTAGGAGAAAACCTAGTTCTCTTAAGGTCAAGGAGAATTTCGCCAGTGACTTCAACAAGGCCAGGATTTTATCCTGTCCCTTGATTAGGAGCTATAGAAGCAGTTCAGCTCCTCTTCATTCTTTCTTTAAGGGCCAGTGTGGTTCTGCAGAATGCTTATCTTCTCTGACATTACCCCTTCCTCCTTCTCCTCTCTCCCCATGAAGTAACCATAATTTCCCCCTTGTCCTGATAAAACAGAGTAGAGAAAAATGAGGAGGTGACAATCTTCTTGGATATTAGTGTTTAACCCACATCTAATAGTTTATAACTTTGGCATTTTTGCAGCATTACTGCTATGTAACTAATATAAGAAGCATGAAAATCTGTTGAAAAGCCGTGAAGTAATCCACTGTGGGTCAAATACTTAGGTTCTTTGTCAAAGTTTGCTCAAAGTGTAACCAAGAAAACTGCTGTCAGCTTGCTAGGAAAATGCCTGAGTTGAAATGTAAGTTAAGTCCATATACACTTTCACTCAGTGGGGGTAAGAAAACATTTGCTGTTATTTTATGTACTTCTTTTAGTTAACCAATACTTTAATAACTGAAGGTGCTAAAGTTGCTCAATTACATAGTTTGTTTTTCAAAATAAGGAACAATATGTTATATTTTTTGCACATAAAATATTTGAGTCCCATGTAGAGGGGCACAGCTTGGCCTCTATTGCTCTGTGTTTTTCAGAGGGTACAATAGAAGCCAGTTATTGTCAGTCAGGATTGCTACTTTGTTATTGTATAGCTATATGAGTAACATACATATAATTGCCGCATTATGAATGCTGCATAATTAGAAAAGTATATTAAACTAGTGATTTCTCATACAGTTTGTGTTTCTAGGTATGGGGGAGACTTGAACCAATAAGGAATCTGGTTATTTTCTTGACATGCAGTGGGAAAACACATTTTGATTGGTTCTTATTGCTGTTTCACAAAATACCTACTCTAGCTGAAATATTCAGGCTGCTTTCAAGTCAGAGATTAAAAGCTTTCTAGAAATACCGCACTAATGGTAACACCATTTGTTGAAATAGTTGTACATTGAAGTGGACTAATTAGCTGTGTTCAAAAGATATTTCTGAGTGGATCACCTTTGCACTCATGTTTGTGTTTTGTGAAAACATAGTTGTTCATTGTTCATTCCTTGTGTAATATCACTTCCAATCACAAAAATCAGAGCAGTATAGGATGGAAGCTAACAGCTCTGAAAATACAAGCCTGTTTATCAAATTAGTAAGTTTTATGGCAGGCTGTTATGTGTACATGTGACAGAGATAGAAAGTAGGTGAGATAATTAGTTATTTTATTAACTGTATCCCTGTAACCTCTTTAAAAATATTGTTTGAGGTCACTACAGGTGAAACCCACCCCTCGCTGCGCAAATCCTAAGAGTGTTCAAGTTTTGTACAGAGATTGAGACAGGGGTTGAGTGATGGAATTTATTTTAACCCTACAACCTGCATACAGCCCTTCTTGCTGTTTTTTTCACTTTGTGGAGTGGAATAATAACCACTAGGTCTGTATAAGAGATGACAGATTCAGTTCTCCTCCCTTTCCACTCAAAGCAGCCCCTTTTTGCCAGAATCCACCTCTCTCCACCTGTGTCCATCTAGGCTCCTCACTCAGGAGGCTAAAGTAATGCTTCCAAGATTCAGACAACCTTTCGTGGGCACTCCAAGGTGGGTCAATTTAATCCTGTTTGCTGTATATTGATGAGACTCATGTAATGTCTTAAGTACTGTATTTTCTACAATTTTTATTTCAGTCCTCCCATGGTTTTCTCATAAATTTGTTATATCATGCTAACGACTTTCCCAAATCATTTTACTGTGAGAATGGTTAAAACCAGATGAGTGGTATAAATGGTAAGGAGGTTGTATTTAGGTGATAATCTACAACTGATTTCTCCAGCGTCATACTAAACAAAGAAGTTTGGAAAACAGGAAATTAACTAGTGTTGCTGTGCCACTCACCCAAAATAGGATGTTTGTACTGTGGGCAATTAGTAGAGGTGCACCAATACACAGGTCCCATATCATATCGGCACCGATAAAAGGAAAATTGACATCAGCAATTTGCTTTTTTTGGTTGATGTGGCTCATAATGTCAATAAATACTGCATGGCGGATGAGGCCCCCATGGTGAGGGAGGGAGTGGGGCTGATGCTGGGTCTGAAGCAAGGGCAGCCGCTGCACAGCTGGGTCAGGGTGGGGTAAGGGACAGAACCATGAGCAGCTCACCCGGGGGACACAGGGAGGGTGTGGGGGGTGGCTCCTGCTGCTACACACACCCTGAGAGGGCATGGGGGGGGTGCCCCCTGGATCTGTGCACGGGGCGAGGGCTGCTGCAGGCTGGAGCCAGGGGCAGGCCTGGTTCTTCCTAGCGGTGGGGTTGGACCGGCGGTACTCTCAGGGCGGGTGGGGGAGGGAGGGCTGCCAGGGGGCTTGGGGGGGGGGGGGCTTGGGGAGCTAAAGCCACTCCAAAATCTGCCATAGCTCCCCTCCCAGCACCACTGCTGCCAAACCCAAGCACAGCCCTGGCCCAGCCCCCCACCAAGAAGAACCTGGCACTGCCCCCAGCCCACAGTAGCATCCCACTCTCACCCTGTAGATGGATTTGAGGGGCACACGACCCCCCTGCCCTCTCAGGGTGTGTGCAGCAGCAGGAGCCACCCCCTCCTTCCCCAAACCCTCCAGAAAAACCAAGGCTCTGTCCTGCACCCCGCCCTGCCTTGGCTGTGCAGCACCTGCCCCAGCACCAGCCCCACTCCCTCCCTCATCGTGGGGACCTCGGTCTGCCTCCCACCTTACCTTTTCCCTCCCCCCTCGCTCCTTCCCCCACAGCAGACTTACCAGCCAGGTGCTGCTGTCCAAGCTGCCAGGCCTCATATCGGCAATCAGATCAGTATCGGCTAATATGGCTTGTTAAAATTGGCTATCAGTATCAGCCCAAAAAATCTCTATCAGTGCACCCTTAACAATTAGCATCCTCTCTGTGTTGTGGACTCCATTGGCTTCTGATTTTAGTAAGCTAATATTGGGAAAATGGTTGAAAATGACAGGGAAGCGTCCAGGGAGGGGTTATCAGTTCTTAAAAGGCAACAGGAAGAAGACAACACCTGAGGCTGGTGGGGATCAACTGGGAAGATGCTTTTGTTCAGAAGGGATGTAACAGATGATGAATATGTCATGATCAAGGATCTGGGTTTTCTGTTTGCCATGGGATAATGTGGTAAAACGCAGATTTTCTCTTCTAAGGAAAAAAGTGTGGATTTTTCTCCTTTTAAGGAGAAGAATGCAGATTTTCAGCTTTTAAAGAGAAATCCATGAGAAAGCTCCCTGCAGGTAAGTCTGGGGTGGAGTAGGGATTGAGGCCCCCATTGTGAGGGAGGTAGGGAGTTGGGCAGAGCTGGGGATGGAGGCACTGCCCAGCCAGGGCGATGCATGGGGCTTGGGGCCCGGGGCTGGAAGTGTAAGGCCACAAGATCTGGCTGGGGTGTGGGACATAGCCACAGGTGGCTCGTCTGAGGATGACTGGCTCCCTGCCACTCTGCACACTGCCACACGGGGTTATGGGACATATGCCCCCCCAGATTTGAGCATGGGGTGGAGTCAGCAGTGGAATGGTGACTGCAGATTCAGGTCCGTGTCGTCGTCCCTCCCCCCCCCGCTGCCCTCCCTGCAGGGACTTCCACAGCCCAGTGTGGCAGGGAAGAGCAGGGTGGGGAAACTCAGTGCCATTGCCAAGAGCCCCAGGCCACCATGGTGAGGCATCCCCTGCCCATCCAGCAGCAGCAGGGGACACAACTTTGCATTGCCACCCCTGCTGCTGCTGGGTGGGCAAGGGGCGCCTCGCCATGGTGGTGTAGGGCTTCCAGCAGCAATCCCAAGCCTTCTCACCCTACTCTGCCCTACTGTGCCAAGTCCCATCTGCTGGGCTGTGGAGGTCCCTGGGGAGAGAGGGCAGCAGGGCAGGGAACCCTGAGCCCACAGCTGCCAGCCTGCACCCACTCCCGCCCCAGCCTCCGCTCCAGCCATGCCACTCATGTGGGACAGGAAGCTGGACTCCATGCTCTGCTCCAGCCACAGCAGCTGCAGCCTCCCATGGTGGCAGCCAGTGGCCGGGCCCTGTGCGGGGGAGGCGGGGGAGGGGTGAAGGACCCTGCAGAGCTGGGTCCCTGGTCCTGTAGCCCTGGCAGCTGGGGCCCCCTCCAACAGGGATGGGGAGGCAATGGGCTATGGGTGGGGAGTGAGGGGCACCAGCATGGCTAGAAGGCCTGTAGGTCAGGAGTGGGGGTCACCGGCAGGCCAGAGGGCTGTGGGTGGGGAGTGAAAGGCATTGGCAGAGCTGGGAAAGGGGCGCTGTGGGTCCTGAATGAGGGGCACAGGCAGGGCTGGGGGGGGCTGTGGCTTGAGAGTGAGGGTCACTGGCAGGGCCGGGGGAAAGTGGGTCAGGAATGAGGAACACCAGCAGGGCCAAGGGACTGTGGCTTGGGAGTGAGGGGCAATGGCATGGGCAGGGCACTGGCATATCAGGGCTGCTCAGTACCACAAAGCAGTTGCGGGGGGAGAGGACAGGACAGGACAGCCTCAGCTGGACCTATGTTCTGGTGAGTGAAGGGGGCAGGGAGAGCTCTAATTTTCCATTTAAAAAAAATGTAAAATCAAACTGCAAAATATATAGGTATCTAGAATTTATTTTACTATTGTGATTCAGGCACTGGTAGGCTTCCAAAAGGCTATAAAATGGTAAAGATATCAATAAAACATTGTGTTCAACTGATACCTATATATATAGTGGTGTTTCATTTCAATCATGGAAAAATGTAGTTTTTGTCTTTTAATCAGAGAATTGCATATTTTTAATCAGAGAATTTGCAATTTTTAAACAGCAAAAACCAGGATCTCTGTTCATGATTGTGTGGTCAGACATATCACTGAAAACCTAATGTCTTCATTTTCTGAAGCATACCAGGAATCCTCCCTAGCTTGTCTTTCTGGGAGGAAAATGGCGGAAGACTGGTAGAGGTGTCTCGCTATGAAACCGAAGGCATGATTTTGAGCCTCACTTCAGACTCGTGCCAAAGACCATACCAAGTTAACTGAGCTGTAAATGGGGCATGTTGGCAGTCAGGCTGGGGAATCAAAGGTGGCCAGATGTGATGTTAGCTATACCACTCCCTCTTTGCCCTGGACTACAGAAGTTGGTGTGCTGTAACAAAGCTAGCCCGGCCTACTCCCGAGACACAGGAGGAATCTTTACCATTTTGGACTGCATTATTTCTCTCATAAATAAACTTTTACGTTGATGTAAGTAGTCAATTCCAACTCTTACAACTGCATTGAATTCCAGCAGGATTCAAAAACCACCTAATCAATTTCATCCCTCATTTTTATAATGCAGATGCATAGATATACTGTGTATATGGGTGTGTGCGCGCACGCACACACACACAATTGGCTGCAGCCCTGTAAAAGTATGCAGAGTACAGAAATATTTTTTTATATTTTCTTAGGGCCTCACCATAAACATAACAGGTCAAATTCAGAATTCAAGTTGCACTCATTTACATTCACTTGTACTTCCTTTACACTCAGATGCTCTTAGGCCTGTTTATACTCTGGCATATGGGACCAGATTCTTCCTTGTGCCAAGATCTACTTCGTTCTTGAGAATGATAATCATGGTTTCCTAGTTCTCAACCTGCCTTGGCCCAGATGTAAATTAGAGCAACCAAGTGGCTGTTCCAACTTGCAGCCATTGGTAGTGGTCCCTACTATTTGCCAGAAATGAAATAGCATAACAGATCAGTGATCTGGTCTGCTTTTCCTTTCCACCTTGCACCTGTGTCTTTGGGAAAGAGTAGGCAAAAAACAGCTTCTTGCCTAGTTGAAAATTCTCCTATGCCCAGGTTTCTTACATTGTTTAGGTAGCATAAAAGAGTCAGAACAAGAACAAATAATTTGGCCCAATAAGTCTAAGTTGGTTTAATTTATTCACCCAGAAGCTGAAAGAAGTTAAAGAACAGTGAATGTTACCTTAATGTATACACTCTTCTTGCTTCTTTTTGCATACATTATGGTGGTGTAGACCTCCTTGCATGTGGCTAGCGTAGGGTGTTAGTAGACAGTCTAATATCAGTGGTTGGCTTTTTACCACCTAGCAAATAATTTCTGTCTTTGCTACTAGGAGTTGTTATGTTATTGTTGTTATGAATGTTTTCTTATATTCTACTGCCTTACTGAATTTGATTTTTAAATGTTTGCAACTACAGGCCTAATTTCCATGTTGACTTACTGAAACTGTACATGAAAATTTGCTAATTGCTGTTACAAATAACTGGTGTTTTGTGCACGCAGTTAGCAAATTTGTATAGCCAGGTGCAGTAATTACATATGTAGGTAAATTGTACAAAGAGTGTATTCTCTTTCTAACGCATAGTTGCAGACCAGGCCTCTGTGTAATCTCAAGAAAATTAAATTGCTATTTTCCCCTGAAGAGTGCTGGAGTTAAATAGCTTTGAATCCCATTTTTGTAGATTTCAATGAGGCAGTCCCAGAAACAGAGAGGCTGGATTCCAAAGCACTGAAAACACGAGCACAGCTTTCAGTAAAGAACAAACGGCAGAGACCTACTAGAACAAGGCTCTATGACAGTATCAGTTCAACTGATGGAGAGGATAGCCTTGAACGAAAGGTGAGAAGGTCTCTTCCTTCTGTCTTATTCATGGTATGAGATGGTAGCTTGCCCCTGGAATTTGTTTCGTCCTGTACTTTTGTCCTTTCATAGTAGTACAGGCAATGTTTGTTCATCTGCAGCCAGTGTACCATGGGTAACAGTCTTTGCACACTAAGTCACATCTCTTAGGCAGCACATCTGTTTTTTCTCACAGGAGCAGAGATTTCTGACCGACTTCCATGTGTTACGTTGTACTGAGTGGATTATTTAACTTGTATGGGAGTAAAAACGAAGTTCAATCCTGCATCTGTTTATTTCTCAATGTGAATTATGTGTGATGTCATACTAATCTTTGAATTTCCTTGATCCTGACTCATACTTGAAAGCCACTCATTAGTAAGCAACATAGATGTGTGATACTCAAAGGTAACTCTATGAATTACCAGAATATTTATTAAAAAAATACAAAGGAACTAAAACATGTTAAAATAAAGGATTGCATGTTGAAAGTAAACATTTCCTTGATTGGTTACAAAATGGCATAACCTGCTTTATAATCTCTTATACCAACAGCCGTCTGACAGTCCCATGCACATTTCAAAACCACCTCTGCCCATATGCATGAGAGCATCCTCACCAGCATCAGATTCTGGTGCTTCCTCCCTCTCCCCAGCCGCTAGCAGTGCAGCATTCTCATTTGGCAACGTAGCTGAAAACCAGGAAAGAGGACAGCAGCACAAAGGAGGTGTTCTTTCCTACTGTGCTCAAGGTGGCATTCCACTATCCTCTCCTTCAAAATCCAGTCGCAGCTCAGAAGCATCTCCTTTGCATCACTCAATGGGCAGGATTGTTGTACAAGATGAAGGTATAATCATTTTTCCAAATAAATCAGTGCGTTGTTTCCCTTGCTTATATTTACTTTGTGTGCATGTCCTGTTGTTTTAGCCCTGTGACTAAAATGGCCATCTTCTCAGGGCTTTTCTCGTCTGCCTTGAAGTCGGGAAGTATCAGTTGTTTTCATTTGGTGGCATGAAGAAAGGTCAGATTTTAAATCAAGACCAGAAATCATTTACTTTTTTCTTAGAGCTGCTTGAAAAAAGGAGAAAAAAGTCGCAACATTTTTTTTCCATATTATTTTGAAATGTGAACCATTTGGTTTATTTTTTTCCAAAATTCAAAACATTTCAGACAGCTGGACATATTCTCTGAGCAGAATACCCAAGACTAGTGTTTGAGAAACTTCTTCAACATTTGTACTAAAATCCTGAATAGCAGTTTTAATAAAGTGTCACCCACTCAAATTGAGTCCAATGTTGGTCCCTGTTTTTCATGGTGGGGGTACTAGTTAGAGGATAATTCAGTTTTTGGAGTTTGTTACTAGTTGAAAAGCGAAGTGGTCTTCTTGATTAAACAAGAAACCGAAAGCTGAACACCCCTCCAATCTAAATGCAACTTGTCCTATGGCTTATTACAAAGCATAGCCAAGTTGTTATTTTTCTGTTTTCCTAGGAATACAATGCATTCCTACCAAAGTATTATTTGGGTAGGCAAAGATTAGTTTGTTCAGCATTTTAAAAGCACAGTGTAGTACAAACTTCATTTTCTGACACCTGTGTAGATTCAGTCACATGGATTTACATTGTGTGTATTTACTGAAGTTCATACCCTGGACTCCTTGTTACTTAAGCAAAATTGCCCATATTGTAAAAGAATAGTGGTTAAATTAAGGACTGCAAGACTGAACCTTTAAAATCTTCATAAAAGATTTTGACTTAAAATTAACCGAAAAATAGTGGGGGGTTTTCTAGTTTTGTTGACTACTATTGAAAATGTCACTTGCTTTTATATGTCAAGTTTTCATGCCATAATATGTTGATAAACAATGTGAATTTATGAAGCCATACTGGGTTTTAACAGGCAGGCCCAAATGCCCATATTTTTGCGCTGACTGCAGAGATTCCTGTTGTATGGTCTGGTGCATGATAATACTAATTGTGTGCTTGCTGACAAGTTGGAATAAAATACAAAGTCCTAACGAGTCTTAGTTGGGTGCAGATCTGTAGCAAGTTTGAAATCAGAAGCACTTCATCAGTGAATAGCCTACTGATGGCTGGTTCTGGTATTTTTAGATTTCAAAATCTATTGAAATATCTGCTTGTGTAGTAAACCCTCCTTCTCCTACTGTCTTCTTCTCATGTGTGTTTAACTAAATCATGAATCCAAACAATGAGTATTGCATCCCTCCCACCCCAATCTGAGCTTGAGAAATAATCTTTACAATAATGAAATCCAAGTGGGTGAGTGAAGCATGAGCCCCAGGCACTGTCCAAGGTGGGGTGCCAGAATGGGGGGAGGGGAGCCTCACCCCCCCCCGCACTCAGCACCACCCCCTGCAGCAGCTCCAGAAGCCACATCAGAGGTGCCACACAGCAGTCAGTACCAACAAAAGCCTGGCATCTGAGGGAAGCTGCTGCTGTAGAAAGAAATGCCAGTGTGACCAGCAGCTAGAGATTTAACCCTGTCCTCTCCTTTCTTTATTGCCCAATTCGAGCTTTTAAACCATTGCTTGACATTCTGGCAGCATTAACTTCCACAGTAGCAGCTTGGTCTGGGCAAAAATTATATCAGTTACGTCTCTGAATCTTTTTACTTAATTGATGAAGAACGTCAGGTTCTTTTTCCACTCTGAGCGTTATATAAACAGACAGTGATTTTTTTTTGCACAACTGTCTTTTAACAATTACATTAAAATCAAAGTAGAACAATTCAGTTTCAAACAGGAACATTTATGTTCAGTAAATTCCCTAGCACAGAGATATCCTCAAGCAATTGTTTTGCAGCCTGTGTTTCAGTGATATTGCTTGATAGCATTTAATTGATTGCTAACTTGGCTTTACAGCTCTTAGTTTTAGTGACTAAACGTAGTAGATTCATTTATTGCATTTGAGTTGTGGGTTCAACTAGATTTTTTTATTCAGAGAACGCACATATGTATGTACCTACCTGTTGACAGCAGGGGGTTTTGATTAAACATGTAGAATCCCGCCAATGTGTGTTTTTGCTTAAGGCAAAAAAAATCCTTAGCAAACACGTATTTTTTTCCAGCAAGGCTGCAGAGTTGTTGAAGTTATAGGCAGACACAGTTAGAATGTTATGAGAGAGATTCCATTTCAAAGTTAGTCATTTAAAGTATTCTCTTGTTCTTCCTGAATAAGTTTGGTTTAGATTCTCCCTTGACCTGGGCATTTTTTTAAATTAGCACAGAGCAGACCAAAAGATAGCCTAGGTGACTACTGAAGGATCATCCCACTTCAGGGAGTTCCTCTAGTGGTGTAGCCCACTCAGGCTAAGTACAGACATTCAGAGGGGTTAGGTGGAGGTTAGAAATGGCCACCCAATCTAAGGTAAAGTGGCATGGCAGGGGAGGGGTTAGAGGGGCAAACAGGCTTGGTGGGGATTGGGGGATTAGGGGTGCAGTCAGTGTGAGAAGGATCTGGGAGATGGGGGGGTAGATAACATCTGCGGGAGGTGCAGGTAGTATCCATGGAGGTGATTGGGGGGCGGATGGGATCTGTGGGAGTGATCAGGAGGACTGGGGCAGGAAGAATCTGCAGGAGGGATTGGAGGAATCAGGGGTGGGGAGAGGGGCAGGTGGGAGGGCTGGGGAGGCAGGTGGGATCTGCAGGAGTGGTCAGGAGGATCAGGGAGCAGGTGGCATCCTGAGGGATGGGGTGATGGGATCTGCGGGAGCAATCAGAGGAATTGGGGTGCAAGCAGCATCTGTGAGGGGATTGGGGGGCAGGTGGGATCCACAGGAGGGATGGGGATGGCAGGATAAGCAGGAGTGATCAGGGAGTTTGTGGGGGGGAGGGGCAGATGGGGTCTGTGGGGGCTTGCTGGGGTCCAGGAGGGTTTGGTGGGATCAGGGGACTTGCAGGATCTGCAGGGGGACTTGGGGAGGACCAGGGGCTATTTTTAGTCCCCTGACCAACTTGGCAGGTAAACCTATTCCCCCATCCCTCCTGCCCCTCTCCCCACTGATATTTACTATCTTGGCTCCCAGTAGTGGTGAATGTTGATAAAACTGGCACCTAGAGCAGCTTGCAGGATGGGGGATTTGGTGGGGGCAGGCAATTATTTCGGGCAGAGGACTGCTTACTGAGTTTTGGCAAGCTATCAAGGGCCACATGACAGGCAGCCAGGGGCAGATAAATATTCATTTTCTAAATATTTTAGGGGCTCCATGGGATGGATAGAATGGCCTGGCAGGCCGCATCTGGCCCGCGGGCTGAATTTTGCCCACCCCTGGCTGGTCTGTGGGGAAGGGGGGTGAGGGTCCAATGGACAGGTAGGAAAAGTGCCACCCTGATGCTGGGGCCAGCCTGAGGCTTTCCCAGCCTTGGGGCTGCACAGGTAACTACAGAAGTTCCATTCACTGGTCTAATCTAGATCGATTAAGTTTGTGTATATCAATCCAGGTGTATCTTAGACTGGGTTCTGCCATTTTTAGACCAGTCCGTGTGCATGGAACTTCTGTACTGTTATGGGTTTAGATTGATTTCTGATCACTGAGACCAGATCTAAAGGCACAGACAGAAGTGACAATTTTTGCCTGATCTGGCCTCTGAAAGCACTCTACAGCTGTAACCAAACATAAGTGCATGGCTGCAGACCACTTTAAAAGGACCTGATCCTGTGAAAATCTGAACCCTCATATCCATTTCTATTTTGCATGAGGGTTCAGATGAAGACATTGCATGAGGGTTCAGATTAAGACACTCCAAAACAGAGTGTCTTCAGTAGCTTGTGTCTGTGCTGCCTCCAGCATTTCACTTTTCAGAATGGGAGTGGGAAAAGGGAGTGGAGGGAGTTCAGTCTGGGGTTTTTTCAGCTGGTGCTGGAAGGTGGGGCAGGTGCTGGTTGGGGAACCCCTAGAAGGAGTTCCCTCTACTCCCTTTCTTTCCCCACTCCCATTCTAAAAACAGCGCTGGGGCTAGAAGGAAAGATCAGGAGGATGGGTGTTGCTAGGGAAGGATGGCTGCAGGCTTGCAGTCAGCAGCTAGATTCCCCAACTGCCTAGACCCAACAGTGAACTTCTGTTGGGTTCAGGGGATCATTGTAACTGATAGTACTTCCTGCGAAGTGCTGTGAGTTACAGCAGGCAGCTGCTCTTCTGTCTGCTCCTTTTGTGTAAGGTCCGCATCTGAGCGAACTAGGATTGTGTCGCCATTTTTAACGTGATTTTTAATTCTAACCTCCTCCTAACACCGCTGAACATCTATATCTCTGACCATCTAGCCATAAAGGTTGCTTTTCTCCCACAGCTGCTGACTGAAGTGTACAACTCAGAAGAGAGATCTAGGTGTGTACTTCTCTTAGCTCCATCAGTCACTGGTCACTGTATCAGCCCTTTCAGGCTGCTGGAAATGGATGTGAATTTAAAGCAACTCTGCCTCTTTGAACTTACTCTAGGCAGCCAGCCTTTTGTGCAGTTGGCCCTGGATGAAAAGAATGCAAAAGTGTATTTCAAGTTACCTTCAAAATGCCTCCTCCTGAGTTGTGCTGGATATGACTCAGCTGTAGCTGTGGATTTAGGCCTTTGTTTATTTAAACAACTGCATGTAAAATTGTAAGCAGTTCAGCAAACAACCAAACTGCAAGTAACACCTCATTAAATATCAGGAAAGGAAAGGACAATAGTGCAAAAGTAAACCAAATCGCATTTTTAAAAAATGACAGAGAAAATCAGTATTAAAGAGCAATTTTACTGGGAGGTGCAAATGGCATATTTAGTGACTAAGCACCTTAGTGACTAAGACAGAATCACGAGCACAGTAAATTGGCTCCTATGCTTATAAAACAGTATCCTTTGCTGTCATCGGAAAATTAACCTAAAGGTTTAAGTGACCTAGATTTCTGTGCTGTTGTACAGGAAATAACACCCAGAAATAGCACCAAGGGCAATAATGACAAAACAAATAATAAAACATGCACATTTTAACCTGTTTCTAGGAATATTTAGTCTTCCCATACTGTCCAATTGGTGACAAACTCCTGTCTGGGCACCACTGCCCCCATTGCTCTTGCTGCTGTTACAACCAAGATGATGCTCTCTCCTCCACCTGTTGCTTCCTGCCCCTGGGGATGGGGCAGAGTAGCTCATGGGACCCAGGTATTTTGTGACCTATTTTAGGGGCCCACAGCCTGTGCAGGGGGGCCACATGGAAGGGGGTCCCACACAACCTGTGGCCTGGGTGGGGCATATGCAGCCTGCACAGTGTGCAGCCTCCCAACCGCTCAGAAGTTGGGCAGCTCTGCCTTAAAAAATGTAGGAGGTCTAACTAGATGATCCCATGTGGGCCCAAACATGAATAGACTATGAATGAATGAATGAATGAATGAAGATGATAATATATTGTTATTTAATATTCATCCAATGTTGCATGTATTTAAGTTGTATAACAACTATGGCTTAATGACACACCTATCTGGGTGTTGTTCACTGATCTGCTTTGTAAAAATTATGCAACAGTAATAATCAGTGAGGTGCATGTGTTTGCTGGGAGATAGTTGCTGCCTTTTCAGACAGCCAGGCAACTGTTTACATCCTTACAGCTCTTGCATGATGTCAAAACTCTCTTCAGTAAACAGCAGTGCAAGCTGGCAGTTCATTTCTGCACTGTATTCCATGGGTTTACCCATTTCTCATTTTTTGATGCAAGGCCTTCCTGAACCTATGATCACAGAGGAGGAGAAGGGCAAGCAGTTCTGTGGAATAACGTTGGGAGTCTTCACATTATGTTAATCCACCCTATTCTGAAATATCACCTAACTTTCCAAAAGAGACAATAATTCAGTTTATGCAGAAAGCATTCATGTAACAAAGTATGCCACAGTAAGAGAACTGTGACGGAATCTTTACTGTCTTGGGTGGGAGGGAAGGGGGGAGGAAAGGGATCATTAATTAATTAAATGAATTCATTACTGGCAAGAAAGTAATATAGGATAAGAGGAAAGAAAGCACCACATTTCCAATGATAGCGCAGTGAAAAGGGATTATTGTTTGATACACTTCATTAACAAAAGATCAATTCCTTCTCCAATCTACACTTTGCTTACTGCCAGTACTAAGCCTATCTGCAAAACTGCACTCCAACAAATGTGGCTTTGCAATTGTTTCACCCTCAAAATTGAGTTCTTCCCAACATTCAAGTTTCAGCTTTTTCATTCTTAATGCTATTTTATTTTAAAATCTTTTTTTTTTTTAATGGTATACTGTACAACTTAATGTTTGTCTGCCCTGTTGATATGGATCTACTTTTCCTCTTGTTCTCTTTTTCCTTGTCTCTGAATTATTCTGTTATATTTCTGAAAGAAGTACACAAAACCTTTCACAGCTTATTTCTCCATTTCAGATAGACAGTACTCCAGTACACAAGCAAGGGCCCTTAGACAGATGTAATAGTTGAAGTTCTATAAATATTATATTTTCTCACATATAGCACACCCTAGACTATAATATGCATCTTGTTTATGAAAGATAGAATGAAGGAAAAAAGATCTTTCTTTGTAGTAACAGGGTGCATCTATACATGAATATTAATGCTATGCAATAAACTCCAGCACAGCTTGTGTCAGAGTTTATTGCTCCCGTGTGCAGCATTTACACATGTTCCTAGGACTGCAGCACACCGAGCTGGCATGGTTCAGCTCTGGCTGGCAGGAGGCTTGGTGGTCAGTCTGCAAGCCTGGGACTGCTCCTGGCGCAATGTGCTATAGAGAAGCTGACTGGGGCATGAGGGTGCTTTAGTGTGGGGCTAGCTGACAGGCAGGCCCACACTGTAGTACCCTCAGGTCCAGTTGCCATCTACACGTGAGTTGAGGTGGAATAAATAACTCTGTTGTAGAATAGTACTTGTTTTGGGCAGTACTGTTCTGCAGCAGAGTTAATTAGTTTACTTGGGCCTAATAGCACTGCTTGTGTAGACTAGTGATGCTTTACTGCAGCACTACTTAGGCAACTCTGCAGCAAGTATCTCATGTAGATGTACCCACTGAGTAACAGCAACTAGGGAGCAGAATCTGCTCATTGTTTTGCTCCCTGTAAGCCTGGTGCAAATTTTACTCTCTCTTTTGCCTTTAACTGACAGAAACTGTTCTTGCTACATTTCTTGCATTATAATGCACACTGTAGTTTCTAACAGCTGGGTTTTGGAGAAAAAAAGTGTTGTATGTGGTGGGGAGCAGAGTCACAGAATTGAGCAACACCTTGTCATACCCAGCATCTAGAGATCAGGCTGCTGTATGTTGTAGCAGTGATTTTGAAGCCTTCTGGTGGAGGTTCGTGGTAGGGCCTACACATCTGTCCATGACCTGAAGTGCTGTAAAGTACTCAGGGCCTATCTGTATGTAGCACAGCATTTCAAAATCTGAACATGATTTTGAACCAAAGCGGATGCTGAATTTTGTATTGTACTCACTGTTTTCCTCTAGCTTCAGTCTTAATACGTTCACTCTTTTCTTTTCATGTCTGCATGTCACAAACCCAGCAGTTGTCATTACCTTAGTTTTGTTCCCTTACTATTAAAATAAGACAACAAATAAAACATTTTTCTAGCATCTAATGCAAAAGCAAGTGCAGCATGATCTTTGTGCTATGAATCTGACAAGTTTTACCACAGTTAACTGACAGGAACACATTAAATACAAAAGAGGCAACCATGCATATAGTTAGTGTACATTCAGTACACTAACTATATGCACGGTGTTTGCAAAACTGATTCAAGGTACTGGTACAAGTTGCCTAGCAGTCACATCAGCCTTTGTTGTGGGATGGATTGCTTTTTGAGAGAATTTGGCAGGTTGCTTTGTCACTCAGCATACTGCTTTTCTTTAACTCCCCTGTTGGGAGGTTGATGCTCATTTTCTGTTTTGGCATAAGCTCATGCATCAGCTCTTTGTGAATGCTGTATTTAAGGCATCAACTGTAATTAGTTAAAATAATTTGTTCTTAAAGTGTGTACATTTTAATGCACTTGCATTTCCTGGCTTCCCACATCATGGCTTATGGGTCTCTTGTGCCTTGAATTTATTCACGAATGAAAAAAGTACCATCAGAATGTTTCTGCAGTGCAAAATAGTTAAGTTGCTCATTATGCTGCATTGCAGCAAGCTGTTTTAGAGAAAGGACCCCTTAGTGATTCTATCAGCTGTTCCATATGAATGAACCCCAACATATCTAAGGAAGGCAGGGTCTTAGGAGAAGTCTGAAGGATATGGGCCTTTCTCTAAAAGTCCTTCTTATACTAATTTTTTGGTTTAGCTTTTGATTCTGATGGTCTGATTTATACTGGTTGAATATGGAGTAAATCCATTGAAGCCAGTTAAGTTGTTCCAAATCCTCAAGGAAAAATGGACAGAATGAATGACTGGTCTTCATTCATTTCCACTAGAAAACTCATGTCTATTCATGGTGAAAACAGACATTGCCAAATTAAACAAATCATTCTGTAGAATGGTGGAACATGTCCTACCACAGCTGATCCACTTTAGTGGGTAAAACACATGGTGTTCATTGTTCTGCATCTGGCAGGGGCCTGATGCAGGACCATGAGCAAGATGTTCCCTTTGCATGGGGATTCCCTGCACCTCCTTGCCAGGATCAGGTCTGTACCTACCCATGCCTCACATGGAAGCACGGATTCTGGCTTCGGACAGCACAGGACCCAAGGAATTCCTGGTACCCCGCGCTTCCATCCCAGGACTCATGCAAGCTTTCCCCACTTGCAGAAACATGCCCTTGACAGAAAATGGCAGATAGTCCCAGAAGAGATATAAAAAATGTCCCTATTCTATTGCTTTACAAATTAGCTAGATTTCAAATCGGCAATGTCTTTTTTTTAACCAAGACATAAAAACTTAACAAACAGATTATTATTGCTTTAGTATTCCTGCCTTAAAATTAGCCAGTTCTCCAAAGTTACTGGAATCTCTGAAGAAAGGGTTTCTATAGCCATATTTCACAGTAAAATGGGCTTAAAACAGAATTTAGTATTGGCGAAAGAAGATACAAGATAATTACAGCTAGGATTTAAAAATGCACATGTGTTTAATGTTTTCTATTATTAACCTGCTGTGTACTTTGTTTTATTACAAATTCCAATATTAAACTCATAAAATAAGGGCCTCTGTTTTTCCTCTTAATGCCTATTCTCAGGATTCAGAACTATTCATTTAGCTACTTTTTATACCTTTTCAGTTCATCTTCACAAAGAAATGGTGGTGTTTATGCAATTGTACCTAATCAAATCGTATATCTACATATTGATCCAGAGCTGTATGGGTGTATATGTTTATATGTAGAAGCACACATACACAAACTCTTCTGGATGGAAGGTGGAGCTACTGTTTAGTATTTGCCAAAATTGATCATGTATACTTTCCAATGTACTGCTGTATCCTAGATGATGCTACAGGCCCCCAGTCAGGAAGAACAGCCAGACCTATTATGGGGCAAGCAGAAAAAATAAAGCAAAAGCTTGTGGACTTTGGGTAAGCATTTTATTATCTAAAACCTAGGTTTTTATTATGAGATAAGAGAAAAAAGTTTCAGATGATGTTCTCTGACATTCTTTGATCTTGTTATAGGGCTCCCTTGAGGAGGAGTTCCAACAAAGGCAAGAAACGGAGAGAGAAAGAAGCTGTGAGGGTGGCCTGTGGCAGTAGGTATGGGTAAAAGAACAGGGATGTGATCCATCTTAGGCCAGATTTTGTTGGCAAATCTGTGTTATCTAGGAGAGGAAATCACTAGCAGTCAAGCTGTCCTGCATGCAATGCTAGAATAAGTTAATAACCAGGAATCCAATTCTGCTTTTACTAACCTGGATAATTTTTTAACAAATGGCCAAATAATACCTTAAAATGCATTGAGATATGTAACACCCTAGATCTGTCTCTACCTCTCCCATTGATACTGATGGACATTGAAGACAGATTCCTAGAACTAACACACAATGTGCATGTATAAGAATATGTAAGATTCTATATCCAAAAAAGTTTGACATGTATTCCACCCAGTGCTGCAAACCAGATGCTAATGGGAGAGAGGGAAGCAGATCTTAAATACAGTCCACTATATTTCCATAGAAGAGTTTGTTTCAGGAGGGGAATAGAACCAGATAATTTGCAAGTGTACAGGAAAATTACATGCTAGATTTCGCCACATCAGCAACTCTTAGGAAAAGGGTTGTAAGTTGTTTGCTTATTCAGACAGCATCCCTAACACCTGTATTCACACTGAATGAATAAACAAACAAGCACAAAACACTGAAGTGACAGTACCTTTTCCCACAGCATCTGTAGGACATTTTTCTTAGAAAGCCTCCCATTCTAGTACTAAAAACATTGCAGACTAAGGAATGTTGGTTCCAGGCACAAAAGGCAAGTCCTTGAATTAAATGCCAAAACATCTATACTAGTAAATATACTCCAAATACTATAAAATGACACACAGACCCTAAAATTCATAGGAAGCAACACAAATGCAAAAGAAAAATAGTGAAGCAATCAAATCAAATTTATTCACCTTTGAAATATACAGACACAATGACAAATGTAAAACTTTTTTTTTCATTTGCAAATATTAAGGCATAAGGTCTTCTGATTCTGAATTGTCCCTCAGACTCACTAGCCCAGATCCTATTTGACTTACCAGACACCTGAATGTGATCCTATTCTACCCTGCTTGAGTTGTTGGAAAACTGTTAATGCATCTACTGTATTTTCTTGCATATAACTCTCACCTTCTCCCCCCAAACCAGCTGGGGAAAATTGGGGTGCACATATACAAGGAAAAAGGCACAGTGCTGGAAATTTGGTGGGAGGGGTAGAGGGTAGTGTGGTGGCAGTATTAATTGCTGTGGCTCTGAGATGGCATGTGGACCTGGAGCCAGTGCACAGAGTCAGACCTGGGGCACAGACCCAGCACCCAGAGTGCTAAATTGGGCCCCACCACACTGTGTAGCCCACATAGCAGGGTGGGGCCTGATCTGGCACTCTGGTGATGGGGCTACACAGTGTGATGGGGCCCAATTCAGCAGTCTGGGGGCTGGGGCCGAGTGCCAGATCAGACCCTGAGCACTACCATGGTGTGTGGCCCCAGCACCAGCATGCTGAATCCGGCTCTGCTATGTAGCCACCAGCCCCAGGCACCCCAAATCTCAGATACCTACCCACATTCTATGGTAAGGATTTTTTTCTTTTCTTCTTGGGGCCTTCCAAAAATAGGGTGTATGTTATATTTGTATGTTATGTGAGAAAAATATGGTACTTTTGGAAAGCACCTTATTAGCCTTAAAACTAAACTATGAAATGCAGGGAGGCGGCAGAGGAAGAGGTCCTAATCATCTTTTCTGTCAACATTTTTTTTAAGGACATAAGCTGGATGGAATGGGATCGTACTTCAGCACCTAAATTCATTTAAAATGTGTACAAATATAGTATAGTACTGTAGATCAGCACACACAACTCTGTTTGATATCAGTACAAGTAGCTGGCAAGGTCCTTAGCTTATGTAAATCAGCATAGCCCTACTGGAGTCAATAAAGCTGTCAGCTTAAACCATCTGAGGATCTGGTTCAACCTGTGGATGTAGATAGTGGCACATACTGTTGTGCATCACTAGGAAAAGAGATAGGTTTGTGAAGGGAAACCCTGTGCAGTGATGCATACCTGCAGTGGAATTGAGTGTTCAATTATTATATTCAGCATTTGAATGATAAAGAAGGGACGGGGGAAATGAATCTGCACTTATTTGTGAGAAGTAGGCCCTATAGTAGAATTAATTCCTTATTTGGCTGTACAAAATATCTGTTTCTTCTTGGGCAGTGCTGAAAGACTGAGAATCAGTAAATAGTGAAGTGTAAGCCCAATCATTCATTTTTAACAGCTTTTCATTTTCCCTACTGAATATGCCTGTCTTGAGATGCAGTTATTGAAGTCAAAGTGCAGAACTCGTATGCTTTTACAGGTCTCAGTATGTCTTTGTAAATTGGCTGCTGTTACTTCTTTGTAACTTTTTAAAAACCATTTATGCTTTCCCTTTGTTACTGAAGAATTTGCTTCCAAAAATATGGAAGGCTGAAACCAAAACCAAAGCCGAGTAAGCTCTTTGAAAAAGAGGACAGTGATCAAATGACAGTGTCCTCTTACGATGATTTATTTCTTTTAGAACAGTTGATTGATGTAGAATTAATTATGTTGTCTGATGGATGCTTTGTGCATTATTTTGGCAATGCTGAAATGGCATTCTAATTGATTTTGGAAAAAACCTCCTTTCCCTTCGCCACAGGTACAAGGGGCCTAAAAAAAAGTCAGATCTTCAATAAAGGTAGGAAGCAGAGTTTCCTCTGCCTGTACAGCAGAATGCCGCTGCAGATTATAGAACTGAGCGGTGTGAGGGACACAGCTCTGTAAGGCTAGGGGAAGGAGGGAATGAGCGTTAAAACTAGGTGAGTGGCTTTGTCACTCTGTAAATAGTCATTGGGTTTGGGGAGGAGGATTCCCTCTCAGCCACCATGGCAAGGTTAATGCTTGGAAATTAGTTTGAGGATTAGATGCATTAAGTATCATTTCTGTTTTAAGAAATATTGTAACATTCTGCTGTACAGCGGTATGTGGAAATTTATTTTTTTAGAAACAGTATGGCTTTAGGTTCTTTAGTCATGCAGTCAGAACACAGCCAGATATCAAAAAATGTCACCATGCTACAAAATAAACTCATTCTCTTATGACTTCTGGAACCCTACTAAACCCTTGGGACCTAGGTATTGTTTAAATTTAGGTATTGTTTAAATAACCAACAAATATTATTTGTGTATAGGAGGGATGTGCAGACCCTAGGAATATACAGGCAACATTCAAAAAGGGAATTTAAGGCTAAAGCCTGCTCTTCATTACACCAGTTTAGATTCAGAAAATTAATCAATTCCTGTGCAACTGGTGCAACTAAGTACAGATTTTTGCCATATAGCTGATGCATAGAAAGCTTGAGTTCAAACCCTACCATTTTCTATCTTCATCTGAAAGTAGACTTTTTGAATGCCTTTACCTACAAGTTATTTCATGGTTTTGCCACATTTGTAGAAATAATCACTCTTTCTATAGTTCCTTACTTTATTTTATTTATTTATTGAGTTTTATACTCTAACACAGATACGTACTCCTTTCTGTTAAACAGGGCCAACAAAGAAATGCTGGAGCGCTCAGCACACAGTGCAACTTTATCACAGAGATCCTCCTCTCTCCCACCTTGTGTCCCTTTCACATGGTATGGAGAGAGTGACAGGGGATCCAACTCTTCCAGCAACCTGCCTTCGCCTACCAGTTCAACTGAACCTTCCTCTGAAAATATAAGTCCAGCTAAAAAAGGGTTAAAGGTAGAAAACAAAAACTACCTTATTCCCAGTATGTGAAGTAGCATTATTGGTTCAATGTTTCAGGATAAAGAAAGGGCCAATATGTTGATACAATAAACAATGCACAGTTTTCATTGTACAATAAGAACTCCTCTGAACAACATTTTGTACCATGACAGACTGCACAGAGCTTTTTAAGTTGTCTCTCTCCTGATGTATGTTACAATGATATCCAGTATGATACCGAATGGCACTAGTGGAAAACAACATTTTGATCCATGAAACAATTGCTAGATTTGCATATCGAGTTGTGGATTTTATCGCATTTTTCAGGACTGATTGGGAATGGATACCTAACCATGTTTAACATATTAAAATGAGATGTTTGCAAAGCTAAGAAATGCTGACATTATACACTGTCAATCATTTGCCTTTTTTTCCCTGTAACAAAATCTGCTTGTCTCGCATGTTGGTTATCAGATTTAATTGCATTTGTGAAGATCTTGGAACTAAGAAAATTTGATTGTTATTATATAAAGCATCTGTGTGATTCTTTTCTAGATGCATGAATGTTGTTTTCAGCATGATAATCCTTAAATAACCCTAAGAGTAATGTACCTAGCTTTCTTGTGTTGTTTAATTTATAGCCACCCATAGGAAATATTTCTGTAATGGTATACCTTTTTCCATAGCCTCTAGCATTCTGCTGCTTGTACTGGGCTGGAAAAGAAACTGAAATGGTTCAGTCCTCATATTCAGGGGTTTGATTACAAATTACTTCAATTTTATGCCCACAATGAATAGCAGTTTTTGAAGTTTTCAGGGGCATTTAGATTAATTAAGAGCCCTCTTCTAGGAGTAAATGAGTCTACCTATGTAAGAATCTACAAGATCGTAGAACAGTGACATGAAACAGGATCATGCCTGGAGCTGTTGGAGAGAAATCCTAGAAAACCTCATGGATTAAGCAAAGATAGGACATATAAGGGTGGAGGGGGGTGGCATGAAAGGGCCAATTTTCAAAGGTGTGATGAGTATTTAGGACACCTATACACATACAGCAAGGCTGCACTGTAATTATGGCATGTCAGAGCAGACTCAATCAAGTCTGCTGGAGCGTGGTCGTTACTGTGCTCTAGCAGAGTCCAGCGTCATGTGTATCAGTGTCCTTGCCTTGAAAAATGGCGGTGGGGATGCTGTAACTAAAACCTGTTCATTTTTCACCATTTTTCAGTGTGGGGACACTTAGACACATGATGCTCCAGCGCTTTAATTAGAGCGGCTCTCAGAGCCACTCTAATTAAAGCGCCCCCAGGTTCCTAACTTTCCATGAATGGCAGTTGAGTTGGGCATGTAGTTTCTCTTGTACCTTTGAAGATCTTTCCTTACAAATAACGTGGAAATAGAATAAACCCTCTTTTTTATATTTGTTTCTGTTAAGGCATAAGAGGTAAAGTAATTTGTTTGCCACTGCCCAGCTGCTGTGTTTCCCCTTTCTTATTATATTTTAATGTAATATTTTATATGTAAAGGAAAATGCCACTTCACTCTTCAGTTAAAGGATTTTATGATGTCAGTAAGCACTTAACAGTTACTTAGAGATGTTGTGTAATCTCTATCATTGGAAGCTTTTAAGTGCTAGTTAGACAACTGTCTTGAATGATTTAGATGGAGATGATAATATTTTGAGGAAGGGATTGAACTAGATAACGGTTGATGTTCCTTCCAGCACTAAAACTCAAGTGATTTAGAGAAAAAGGAAATTCTCTTTGAACTCTGTTTTTGCTACATCAGATTCCTAGGAAACAATTTTAAAGATTCAGTACTTATATTTTCTCAGTGAAATGCTAAAAACAACTCCTCCTCAATTATTCTAGTCCTCCTCAAAAACAAGAGAAAGCAGAGTAATGGTTGTCATGGTTTAAAGAAATATTTTAAAAGAAAATAAAGTTTTGGTCTTTCTTTTTAAAGTGCACAAGCCCTCAAAATGAGCTGTACTGGGAAATCAGCGGTTTGGGATTTTACAGCCCATTGAGAGGTATTTCACTGATTCCACTAATTGTAAGATGGACAGAAAAAAAAAGGGGAAGTCAAGCTTGATATTCTCTATATTTTTAAATGAACCAATTGAAAAACATGACTGGTGTACTCATATTGTCATGTTTTCATGCTTTGTATATTGCAAAACTTCAAAAACTTGCTCAATTTTTTTAGTTACCTATTTGTTTCTGGATTAGTACCCTAAATGTGTGGTTTCTGCATCTATTTAGTTTTTTGTTGAACACCAAGAGAGCCAGAGACACCTTGATCTATTTTTCTTGTTTTTGCATTGGACTATTTTCCAAAGTCTTTTGAAGATTTCTTGCTAACCAAGGATGATTTGGGTAAATTCCTGGGAACGATGTACATGAATTACTGAATGACATTTTGTTCTTCCTTGCTTGTGAAGTGTGATGTTTGTCATTATGTTTTTATGACAAACGAGTGTCTTTTTTGGTTACTGTTGCAGTAAGTATCACATAAGGTCAAATGGTCTTGTTTATCTTCTGTCTTGCCTAAAAGTTAGGCAGAAAAGGAAGTTCCTTTCACTTACTTCTAAGAAGTTTATTTGAGGCTGAAACAGTTCACAAGATATTTTCCTTGTCTTTTCAACAGTAACTTTTATTTCCCGATAATCCAACCTTTGTTCTACCCATTGTATTAGTGCATGTTCTGTGGTCGTCCTAAGTGTTTAGATGATAGGCAAATGCCATTGATCAACCATTAGAAACAATGAAGTTGATACCCTCATAAAGGGCTGCAGCTGTATAAGTGAAGTCTGTAAATTATTCTCAGATAATTTTGTTACTAATTAAGATATTAAGCTGGCAAAAATGTCTCTTAACACATACCATAATAAATGTATAGCACATTATTGTGTAAAGCATTAACAGTGAAAAAGATTGGGGTTCTTTGTATATATTCTAACCAGTTCAGCAAATTATCAAAATCACTCCTGAATTATGCCAACCTGGAGGGGAAAGGCAAGTTTCCTGTTAGATATGTATGTAAGATCTTTTGTTCATTTTGACTTGTGCTTTTGTCTACAGAACTTCACATTCAATGATGATTTCAGCCCCAGCAGCACAAGTTCAGCTGATTTGAGTGGTTTAGGAGCAGAACCCAAAAATCCTGGTTTCTCTCATTCCTTAGCACTGTCGTCAGATGAGGTATGTCCACGACATTTTTACCATGAAAAAATAGTTGATTTCTCTCTCAACTGGCATTTTTCTTAAGAGTTGTTAAAATAATAGTTGTTTTATAGACACCTTCATTAAGAAAAATCTTGATTCCCATATTGTCTTTGGTTACAGTCATCATTCATTATCTTGTATTGGAAGTAAATGACCAATCACTCTAAAGTAGGACAATAACAGAACAACTCTGGTTTCCTGAGAGATGCTTTACCCAAACCTTTGCCAGAATTCTGTTTCAGCATGGTCCTCCTACATTTACATGGAAATACATGCATGTTAACCTGAAGACATTAAACAAAATATAATTGGGCTCCTTTTGAAGGAATTTAGCATGTGAGCAAAGTAGGATGTAGGAATACTGTACTGTTTGATCAGGCCTTGGGTCCTTTATAATTGAATATTAAGGACCAAATTTTAAGGCCCATTCACTCAGCTTCTGTTTGTGCTTCTGTGTAAAAATTGCATGTCTATTAATTTTTGTATATTATTATTTGTGCATAAATTCAATTCTCATTTGCACTCAATTTATGCTTGATTTGCATGCACAGATCAAGCTCAGTTATTTGGGGTTTGTTTTTTTTGCACGAGTGATAGTCTGCAAAAAACTGTGTGTTGAAGAGACCCTGTGCCAGGATTAGATGTGCACATCCAGAGGCAGTGTTTGGAAAACTTGGCCAAAAAATGCTAGTACAGTAAAGTGACTTGAGTCAAATTCTTAGTGGTGCTACACAGAATTTACACAGCTGATCCTCAGAAACACCAAAGATGTAATTTGACCTGAAGAAACTTTACTGCATTTATCACAGTGAATTCCATGTTTTCTTGTCTAAGGTATGTGCCAGGATTTGCTTTACAGAACTCAATTTCCAAACTTCTATTATTCCTAGGATAATTGACATTTGTTGTTGTTAATATGTGCATGCTTTACATGAATCTAAAAGAAGATCACTATCCCATATAACCCCAGGTGCCAAAATTTAAGTTTACAGGGCAGAGTCCTGTAGAGGTCAGATGTTTTAATACTACATGGGCTGTCTTCTGACAATACATTCCCCTAAAACCTGTATTATTAAATGTTTTGCTCTTTTATAATTTTTCATTATTAGCATTGTGCTAAGTGACAATACTTCATGCCTGCTAGGTTGAATTATAAGTTTGAAAATGCTTTCGTGTCTTTTTCAGTCTTCTTGTATCACACTTCCATGGTGTCACCTCTGAAATATCAAGTACAGACAGGCCTGTAGAAGTAGATAGTGGCCTCCCACCCCCTGCTGCCATACTGAACTACAACCTCTGACTCAGCAAGTATCCATTCAGAGCTGTTGTAGGAACCGTACGCAGACCTCCTTACTCAGGGCATTGCTAGGATCCATCTTCAGCCATGGCTTACTTGCTGTCAGCTGGGATTGTTAGTGAAACTGCTGGAGATCTTTCACCTACACTCCTCTGCTGGGGTTGCCATAACCACTTGAGAGAAACAAAAAGTATGAAAAGCAGGGAGAAGGAAACCACCTTCTTCTTCTACTTGATAGACCATAGACAAGGGTCTTTTGCTGCTTCCAGTGAGGTCCTGGGCAAAGCTCCCATTGACGTTAGTGCTACACTGCTGGGAGCTCCAGTGAACCTCAGCAGCACAGGATCAGGCCCTAATTACAATTAATTCATGCATTTGGTTGTTGATCTTTTAACATAACTTTTCTGTTTCTGGAAATAGTTTTTAAGATCTCTTTGTTTATCAATAGCCATAACGTTTGCAAATCTTGATGCTGCCTTTGCTGAACTCTCTTACATGCCGTTACATATTCTCTGTTTTGTTTCTATAATGATTTTCTTTTCCCATTTCTTTGTTGCTCCCTCACTCAGAGCCTGGATATGATTGATGATGAGGTGAGATACTAGTGAGCTGTTTGTGGTGGACTGTGTAACCTTGGTGTGGTACTTTCTTGTCTCATTTGCAGACTTGCATTTCTTGTCTTACTCCATTGTGTAGCAAATTTCCCTGTTCAAACAACAGCACAACCCATAAATTTTACTGGTTCTTCTCTCCTTTTCAAACCCTTCTTGCTATAGTTTTCAAGGCTATAGCCAATTGTCATCTTTGTGGGTGTAGGGGGAGAGGAAAGACAAAAGTTGTATTTGTAAACAAATACACTGGGCTGTCCTGGTCTCATGCCTGGCATGAGGTAGGCAAAAGGTAGAGTCAAGTCATCTTTTTCCATCCCTCACCAAAAAGCATGGCTAAGAGTTGAAACAGCCTCTGGCACCATTTAGACCAGTCTGAAGGCTTCTCAAGTTATGCCATCTGCAGCTGCTGTCCTGACCAGGGAACATTGTGTTTTCCAACCCCCACTGACATGCCCCCTATACCTCTTGTGTGGTACATAGCAGATCAGTAAGGAGCAGGGACGCAGTGACAGATGGGGCAGGCAGACTAACTGATCAGACAGTGCAGAAAACAGAGCAGCTTATCAGGCAGGGGAAAGGGATCTGAGTGGGACTTGGGGACAGGGAGTGTACAGAACTTGTGACTTGCCTTCCAGAAAGGCTGGCCCCTGCTGTCTTATGCCAGAGCAAACTGGCAGAGAATGGTGCATTAAGCAGACACCCAGGAATCTCCAGCTGCATCCTTTAGTATTGCTTTCCTGAGAGGCACAGTGGCTAGAACAGCTTCAAGGATGTGGCTTCTTGGTTTGTTCTGTCCTGTTGTCCATATGTCTTCTTGTAGTCCTCCAGTGATAATAGTGGATCTGTGGCGCCATGATTTCATCCTGAACTCCAGACTAATTTTCTAAGTACATTCTATGTACTTAGAAATCCACCAACACGCTCAAACTTTAAACTTTGAGAGCTAATGGAAAACTACCCATTGTGAATTGTGCCACATGGCTCTATTGAGTCATCATCTGCTACTTCCTTTTTTGTGCCTGTAAATAGAAAACTAGAATTATTAAGCTATTTTAGTCTCATTAAATTGATTCCTAGATACGGAGGTACATCCAATTATATATGGTGTATCTTGCTGATGTTGTGTAAGGAAGACAATAGAAATTGTTACAGTGTGGATGGTATGCACAATATGCTATTATTAGTGAGTCTTGCTTTTTTAATTATAATGTAGCATGTTTCTGTCTCAGATCCTGGATGATGGACAGTCTCCTAAACACAATCAGTGTCAGAATCGTGCTGTTCAGGAATGGAGCATACAGCAGGTTTCCCACTGGTTAACAAGCCTGAATCTTGAACAGTATGTTTCTGAATTCAGTGCCCAAAATATTAATGGAGAGCATCTCCTTCAGCTGGATGGGAATAAACTTAAGGTAATTGAGTCTCTTGACTCAAAAATTATTCATTGTTGCTGGAGATAATTGTACAGCAGGAAGTCTTCAGGAATACAATAGAGTTCTGCATGTGGAATGAAGATAAACTAGAGTAATAAATATAGTGCAAAAAGCCAGATTTTTAAACATTTGAGGCTTATTTGCTATATAAAAATGGGTTGCATGCAATGTACTCATGTTTAGCTGCACAAATCAGATGAGTGCATGTGCAAGTGGTATTTCCATGCACATATACTGCATCCACCACCATTTTGTAAAAATGTAATTCACGTGGGCTGGAAAACCCCAGAGAGAGGATACAGTGCTGGACAACTGGTGATTGCTTTGCCTTTTTTCACCAGTCGTTTCACATGCTTCATTATTGTGTTTCTTCCTCCCACACATTTTTCTACAAAACTTATCAGGCAATGGTTTGACAGCATTTACAGTAAGTAGTATACAGGAACTAGATGAATCGCTTAGAAGCTTTGATGTCTAAAATCTACTTTAATATACTGCAATGAAAATGAATGTATCACTGAATAAAATGGATACAAATTTGAGTTTGGGAATCAGCATCTCTAAAAATCAAACCCTTTTATCCTACATTGGAAATCCATAACTTATTGCCTTTATTCAAGTTTAGGCCTTCACCTTTCTGTAGTTCTAAACTATTTTGTGAAGGAAAATATGGTCTTTTGGCTAAAGCACAGGAATGGGAACAAGGAAATCTGAGGTTTGAGATCTATCTCAGCCATAGACTTGAGTTGCTCTGAGCGAATCACTTACCTTTTTAATCCCTCAAATTTTCTCTTGATAATATTAAGATAACCAAATTTCCCTACTTTAATGGTTTTTAGCGATGTTCTTGCATATTTTATAAAATAGCTGGAGTGCTTCGTGCAGAAGGTACTCCATGGGCAGAAAGAGCAGAGTATTGTTATTTAACCTGGGGTTATGAAGTCCTACTTCCTTTGTGACTTTAACTCAAAATTTGTTCATTTTTTTTGGTAGTCTACTACTTTAACAGCATTGTTATCAGAAGGTCCATAATCTGTTCATAATATGGAATTCTTTAATTTTCTTTTTATTGCATTTTTTAAATATTAGGCCCTTGGCATGACATCTTCCCAGGACAGAGCAGTTGTTAAAAAAAAGCTAAAAGAAATGAAAATGTCCATAGAAAAAGCACGCAAAGCCCAAGAAAAAATGGAAAAGCAAAGGGAGAAGCTTAGGAAGAAAGAACAAGAGCAGCTGCATAGGAAATCAAAGAAAACAGACAAGTCTTTGACAGAAACAACAGAGGGAGCTAATGAGCAATGACAAAGCAGAACCACCAAGATGTTAGTCACTTGGAGACACTTCAAGGGAAGCAACTCTTTGTGGTGCCCCTCAAATCTTGTGTTCATCACACAGGAATATGTACACATAAATGATGATATAAACAGAGTGAATGGGGAAGTTCATACTGTGTAACTGCATTTTCCTGCAGGTCCAGATCTTGCTCTTGGTATTGACTTGCTAAACAACCAAACTCCATTGTTTTATTTAGATACCCTGTTTGGGGTTTTTTCCCTTTCAAACTGCTATCCTGCATTGGGCTACTCATGTTTGGTCACCTCGGCAGTCATTGTGACAAAGCATCACAGGTGATGCATCACAATGACATTGTGAATGGGATGGTCAATCAGAACGATCAGTGAATATATATGAAACTGGGTAACTGGAGTTATCCCCATATCTGGTACAACTGACTCATCTAACTGGAATGCCATCTTCTCTCCATACCCTGTTCTGTCAACTGGAACAGATTTCATCTTACTTGAGTACCTTGAAGTGACACTGCTTTGAAAACATAGCTGTTCAGTGACTTCTAATTATACACAGGAGATAAAGATAGAAGAGTCAATATCCTTCCTGGGCAAAAAGATGATAACACTCTTAACTGGACAGTAGTTAGCCAAGGAAGAACTCAGCGCCTTAAAATGATTATGTGGGTTTACATGGAGATCTGAGGGTAATATTTATCCTCCATATAATTAAGGAAAATTGAAATTCTAACTTGAGTATAGAAAATCGGTAGAGTCCACTTCTTGTGCTCCCAGTGCATGTAAGCAAACCTCTTCGTAGTAAACCAGGAGGTTCCTTTTCCAGCTGGCTCTGAACCAGAAATTGTTTTTTATTTTACTTTGGTTTTTGAGGAAAATTCCACATTTCTAGGTTCAGTCTCCAGTGAGGGTCAGGGGAGAATGAGTTTTGCATTCTGGTGTTACAGGGCTGTGATCTAATTAAATACTATCTGCTGAAATGATCTCCAAATTTGATTTTGTAAAGGTTTCAGTTTTCAAAGTGCACTTTATAAAAAAGAAAAAGAGGAGGAGGAAACTTCTGGTTGAAATAAAACAAGGTTCATTACTGTTATGATCAACTACTACTGTACAATGCTATAACACAGAAGGCGGCTGCTAAATGCAAACTTGAAATGCACGGCGTGTTTTGAGTAGAGGATCTACGCAATACCCCCACTAAAAATTCAACATGAAGACATACTTTGTAGAATGCTTGGATAGTTTGACTGATGGTCATGCTACATACTTCAGATTTCTAATGTTTAGATTTGTCTGAGAAGCAAACAGTGTAATCTGGCACTGTATGTTATTACAGTTTCTTAATAGCCAGTATTAAAATAGTCAATAGTCAACACTTCATCAAAGAAACAAGCTTATTTGATGGGAAGTTGAAGATATTACATGATTGTTTTGAAGTTGAAGTTACTTGGTAGTAACATCTATAAGTTTCGGCAATGTCATTTCCATTTTCTGCATCTCATAAATACTGACATCAATCACAATCTCTTTTAATCAGCAGTTAACTCTTGTCTATCGACATGAAGTTAAAATCAGAAGGGTCAGCTGCTTTGAAAATTAACTACAAAAGCTGAATGATTTTAAAGAAACATTTGTTCTGGTTCTGCCTCAGATTTGATGTTCAGAAAGTTGTTTGTAAAACTCTTCTGAAGCTCAGATTTCTGAAATCTGCAAAGCAGGAGGTTATGGTTATATATATTCACTAATATGTAATGTTAAGTATTCATTTTAATCCTAAAAGTTTCTTTTAGATGTAAAATTTACTACATAACTTGACACTCCTCATTTTAGTATTAACACATGACAACTCTACTTAATGGCTTGAGTTTTGTTTCCAAATCCAATTTCTACTTGCTTTTTGTTTATGCTTCATTGAACATCATTGAAATAAGTAGTGAAACTTCCATGAAGGACATGGTATTAAAATGTCTAAACATTGATATTCCTAGTAGGATAAGTCTTGGTATGGTCCTCTTCTCATGGTGCCTGAGAGGAGGAGAGTCCCTACAGCAGAAGTATAACTTATCTGAAATAATTCAGATGTATTTTTCTGTCCCCCTTCTCTAAAAAAAAATTATACTGAAGTGTAGTAGAGACCTGATGAAACTAGTGCTTAGTTGTTTTAGGGGGTATAAGGTTATATTTAGGAAAAAACTAATTGTTGGGAAGGAACTGGAAAAGTACTATTTTAAATAAAATGTTGATAAACACATTAGATTATTATTTTCTAAGTTATGTTTACATTATGATAATGTTTTAAGTGGTTGTATATAGTAGTCTGTGGTTGTATTCTATTTATGTTTTCTTAAAAGCCTAAGGCAAACTGGTATGTGATATGTTTGATTTTTTCATTTCCTAGTGTCAGTTAATCTTAGCGTCTTATTGTACAGATAACTAATTTGATTCATGCACTGTAAGTATTCAGATTTTTATTGTTTCAATGAAATGTCAGCTAAATGGTATATTTGAACTTTGTAATTTTTGTTTGAAATTAATTGAATTTTAGAAAAAATGAACAGCTTAGATTGAACAATACATTCTTAAATACAAATTGACTAATGTGTGAAAGCACAGAGGGGACCAACCAGAGTCATGAGTTCTACTCTTCCTTGATCAGGTATACTTTTTATTCCTTTTAATAAAGGATAGAATTCGAGGCTTGGGACATACAACAGTGTGACTGGATTACAATGTTTGTGACCAATATGCTTTTTTTACATTTTTCTTTCCCCTCTTTTGAAATGACCTATCTGAAATAAAGGAGTACAAATGCATTAACCACTGCCACCTTAAATATCTCATAGGAACAATGCTTATTATAATAGCGTGTCACAAGATGGAACAGAATGAGCAAATATCCTGTACTGAATGAATAGGTGGCTTTTTTCTTGTATACCCAATACACCTTGTGATTTGAGATCAGCTGCAAATGTGACTCAGCTAGTTTAGAGTCAGCAGCTCTCTGATACTTGGGCTACCAGTCGTCAGGACAGACCAGAAGAGCAACGTAGAGCAGCCCCATTTTTGACTGCTAGGTACTCTTGGAGCACATCGGTACCCTGGATGCATCCTCAATATTCCAGTCACATATCCTATGCCAGCTGTACACAGTTGAGGCAATCCCAGCTGGCTGGTTAAACTACCACTCTGTTCTGTAAATTCTGGACCTGCTTTGGTCAATATGCTTGATGCCCCTATTCTCTATTTATGCACATCATCCAGCTGCCAAGGCTGTGACAGAATGGGGCACAATGAAGAAAGCAGAGGGGCAGAGAGATTTTTAAAATGTACTAAATGAAAGATGCACAGGTGCTCATAGCTTTTAGCCTCAGAAACTTCAACTGGCATTGGACCACTCTGGAGCAAGCAGTCATGATTTGGGCTCCAAAACTGCCAAATACACAGAGGCCTGGTTCTCTGTTGCCTGGAACTTCATGGAGCCATTAACACCTTGGTTTATGTTGTGGCTGCACAGATATTATATGCTCACTGTACACAGATATAAATGACTACCCCAGAGTCAAGACAGCAAGGAACTGGACCCATTTCACTTTGTATAATAGAATAGTATTGTCCATTGGTTTTGCATTTCATTGGGCTGGCCCTGCAGAGCTGATGGTCATAGGAATAAAACCCACCACAGGGAATGGCTAAAACCTGAATAATGAGGGGGAGAGGGGAGGGAGAAGGAGTAATAAAAAAGCCAAAGGGAGCTGACTTATGTTTATATCTCAGCTTACGCAGATTGCTTCATATTGACAGACATTTATTGTGCCATGACTCAGAACCTGCTGGGAAGATGCTATTATTTCTAAGCAAGATTTTTTTCCCAGGAATTCTAGAATGGCCTTTCTCAGCACCCGTTCAGTTTCCGTGGGAGTTCGCAGTGGTCAGTACCTGGCAGCATGGATTCCCAGTACCTCAACTACACACCAAGGGCTTGCTACTATGGAGACAGTGACAAAGTTGCTAGCTTATCAACGGTTGCTGCTTACAGCTTGCACAGCTGCCTGAGAAGAAGGCAGCAGTTGTGCGATTATGCTTAGATGAGATGTGTTCCCATTGACGTCAGAGATAAATACATGTTGTCATCGATAAGGCAGAATGAGGTCTTAATGCAGGCAAAGAAAGAAGTGTCATTATGTGTATGTGTGGCTGGGAATTACCATTATAGGCTAGCATCCTACCCAAATGTAGTTGTGAAACTGAAAATCAAAAGGAAGGGCGTGTGATAGTTCTGTTCTTTATAGTGTCTTAAAGGGCCATTTGTATTGTTTGGTATTTAAGGAAAGAAAACATTCAGATTCAGGACTAATTTCTTAGCATTTTCAAATGTATCAAAAATTGTTGTATGTCAGTGGGAGATGCATGCAGTTTTTGATCCTACAATTTTACCACTGAGGTCAGTGACAGTGAGAGGGGATCTTTTAAACAATACATACATAGTCCAGTGCTAGCCCTCAGATATAGTGCAGATAATGTTGCTTCTAGCTTTTGACCTAAAGCTTTAAAAATCTCAGGAAACCCATGACTTGGTCCAAAACACTGAAAAAATGGAAGCAATTGAAAACCCAGATGGCACATGTTTGAAAGTCTGTAGTAGCTGAAATGATATGGAAAAGGCCAGGGGGGTTTTAGTTGATCCAGCATAATCAAAGAATGTACTGTTTCTAAACATGGAAATGTTTAAGTGATGGAATTTGTAGTTTGTGGGCTTTTTTAACAAGTCTGTATGCATTTGTGTTTGTACAGAAATACACATGGAAATGTATATTAAAGAGGTAGATTCATAGCAGTTAGGATGTAAGTAACTGGGAGCTATGGGCTATACAAACATAATACACACATACAGGGGTTCTGATAACATCAGGAAATTTATAAGAGCAAAGCAGTGGTAGTTTGTACCACCAGTACTCTAACTCCTAGATGTGCTTGGAGCCTGCCTCGTGGTTTTCTTGCTATATTTTATATATTTGATGTTTCACAAGATTTTAAACAAAAATGTTTTATTAAAACCACAAAGAGAACATTCCTCAGTAGGTCTTTCTGCCGGTTGTCCTTGTCTTTTTTGGCAGGATTAATTTGTTAGACAATTAGTATTATGCAAAGAAAAACCCTTTTTTATATTTTGTAAACTTGACTTTGCTTTCTGTCTGTCTGAGTTGTGAGCAGCTCTACAATGGTGCAGGACAGTGACTCAGAAGTCTTATTCAATCGTCACAGTCAGCTATAGGTCTTTTGCAAATTGAAAGTCTTTTACTTGAAGTTCTGTACATGTTTTATTGTATATTTTCTTACAGTTTAAACCTGCCCTATTTGAAAGCTGTTGAAGCACAGCCATGAAATTGAGCCCTCAAGTTCCTTCCTGATCATAATATATGGTTTATTTTGTTAAATGACAGCAGGGCTGGGACTTAGGCTATTAAATAACGATTAAAATAGCCATTAAATAACGATTGAACGGGTGCATGTTGTTGGAAGGTTTTGCCCTTAGTTCTTTGTGCTGCTTGTTTTGGGAAATTTGGGCTCTTTGTGAAGAGCAGGTTGTTTAGTTTATTAGGTCTGATCATGTGGTGGGCGCTTTCCGTGCTGTTTGGCTTTGATAGAGAGAGGTGAGAGTGTCAGCCCTTACATGGGCAAGCTCTAATCTTGCTCCCATTGCTCTCAATAAGTTTTGCCATGGACCCCAAAGAAGGCAGAATCAGCTCTAAATGATAAAGTGTCTAAAACAACAACTATGTGGTGCCAAAGAGAAGGAAAAAACAAATCCTTCTAAAATGAAGAGGATTCAGGGCACAATGGACGTCTTTTAAGTATATCTTTATATGTATACTTTCCCTGTTACACTTACTATCATAATTACTGCTTTTGTATTTTTCAGTCATATTGCAATGATCAATCACTGGTAATTTACAAGTGTTATACATATTGCTAGAAGAGCAGGCAGCTAAAACAAAAATGTACTGTGCTCCACTGTAAAAACTGGCTTTATTGTTTCTTTCTTATGGGGAGAGGTGGTTGGCTTCAGATATCTTTTAAGGTCAAATGTGTATGAATTGCATGTTATCCTGAACTTTTAATTTGTACATCTCGGTGTTTAATCATCTGCATGGAAGACACAATAGTGCCATGTCTGAGCTTGTTCTCTTGTGCTTGGTTAATATGTACTTCTCTAGATTGCTGGATTTCCAAAAATGACATTCTTTAATGTTTGGTTACTTGAAAGCATTCAAAGCAAACCATCATGGTGGCCCTTTGTTTTCTTACGAATTAGAAAAAAAAGAAAAACCTGTGATTAAACTTTGTTAGTGTAAATAAATTCTTTGCCAACGAGTATTATTGTTGTTAGACAACGAATGCAATAAAGTAAATTCTGAAACTTATTATTAGATTTTATTGAGTTGTCATTCCCCATTTCCCTCCTATTTCATTTCAGAATGAATGCTAAGTGCTTCAGTCTGTTAGTTCTACTTCGGGTGACTTGCACTTAATTCTTCTTTTCCTCCTTTTCACTAAATCGAAATGTACAATCATGGAAAAGTAGGGACAAGCCTGGCAGGGGCTGCTTCCCCGCTCCCCCTCCAGGCATATGCCAGCTGGGGTCCCTGCAGGCCAGGGTTGGGGTTTAAGCCCCTCCACTATCATATGTAGTAGCCTGCAGGGAGGGTTGGAGGAGCTGGCTATGCTCCCCAGATCAGCTTCCCTTCAGCCTTGTAGCTGCAGTGGAAGGGAAGGGGGGGCTCGCTCTACCACCACCCAGCTTCTAGCCTGAGCCACTGCAGACATGTGGCTGCATTTCCAGAGTCAACAGTGAATGTCTGTTCACTTGCAAATTGGTTCAATCTATGCAGGTTAAACTGACCTTCAAAGATTGAATCAATTCAGACTCAGGCTTTTTGAATGTCTGTCCCTAGCCTTAATGTTCCCTACTTACTGTACAGGGAGCTTAGGCAGCTACTCTGGGTTTTGGATTCCACTGCAGGTGAAACACCTAATACTGAGGCACCCAAATCTTGATTAATCTAATCCAAAGATGATAGTAATGGCATCTTAAGTACTGCAGCTCTATGCCTTCAGCCTTTTCCCTCTGCAGAAGCACTCTGTCTTCTTCAGTTGTAGTCCCTCTACTTGCTGGAGGATCTTTCCAGTCTCTAAGTCACAGAGTTTCTGTTCACCAATTCCACATCCAATTCCACATCCTTCCAGAGCCTTACCACATCTCTCCTGCTGAGCGCAGAAGGTAAGGTAGATGCCTCACTTTGTGAGTTTCTGGCCCAAGGCCATGGAATACATTTTTTTATTGGCATTTTCCCCCTGGGAGGATGAGTCAGTCGCAGGCCATTCCTGTGTGCTGCAAGTAGCACTTTATGCTATGTTGAAAAAAATATATATTCATTCCATAATATTCAACTTAGCATTATTTAAAGGGGGAAAGAAAATGTCATTATCATGTAGCATTTCTGATCCAAATCTCCCAGGTGGAAGGGACTTTTAGAGGCATCTTGCATTCTATACTGTTCCCCCACTTTAGGAGCTGCTGAAACACTTAACAAGTTGTAGCTGTAGCTGTTTGTAGTTAAACTTCTATCTGCAGTATGTCATTCTGTCCACCACACTTGGGGGGGAAGGGGCAGGGAACGACAGGAGTCAGAGCAGGAAGAGTAGCTGCCTTTGAGAGGCACTGAGCACACTCCCAGTATTACTCCTACACCAGTGGTCTCAGGAAACATGCTGGGCACCTCTCTAAGGTAGTCACATGGCCTCATTCCCAAGATTTTGTATGGGTTGGTGCTCCCAGGCATAGTCTAGACATGCCATTTCTTGCCTTGCAATGCAAATTCTAGAAGCACAACCATAAATTCAGACTGCCCTGGGGGCAGGGGAGGGGGAACTTGAACAATTTAAGGCAGCTGGGACTGCCTTAAAACTTCTGCAAAAATAGGGCCCTGGCTCATTTTACCATGGCACATCCTACTACAAATAACTTTTAAACACAGTGGTATGTACAAAGTATCATATTTCTATTGTACAATTAAGCTATTTTAAAGATGACTATACATGCAGCCTGAAGGTACTTCGTGATTCTTCTCAGTTATCAGTTGATCAAACAACCTAAAAGTAACCCTGGTGATGTAAAGAGGAGCTGCTTTCACCCCTAGAGAACTGAAGCTTAGGACAAAAGCAAGGTCAGCTCTTGTACAAGGCAGCAGACAAACTGAGAGTCCTAGGTAAGCCCAACAGAAGTGCTGTGAACGAATGTGTACAAAGATGCCTTGTAAGTCTGAATGAGTCTCTACCTGCTGTGAGTTTTCTCCAGCAAATTGCAATTTAAAAAAAAAAGAAAATGACTAGCTACAGACACTTCTGCTGCTTCTCCCAATCCTAAACACGATAGAGCAATTTTAGCAACATTTTAGCAACACACACATTTTGCAGTCAGTGGTAGAGTTGATGCAGAAACAGGTACCAGGGTCAAATATACGCTTTATTTAGACTTTGGTCTTGGTGAGAGAATAAAAATGGGAGTGAGGGGGATCTGACAAAACAGAAACTTGAAGTGATTAGACATGCACCTGATGAGGCTTTAATGTAGAAGAACATGGTGGCACAATTTTTGTCTTCTACAATATAATTCTTTAACAATATTGGAAGAATAGTCACAGTTGCCAATATTACAGCTGACTAAGCTAAATGTTAACACTGGTGATGATGGTGCATTTCAGATCACATTTATGGTACCAATGTCACTAGCTATTCTCAAGTAAAATTACAGAAGATTGTCAAGGCACATACTTCCTGCACTCATCAGGAAACACAGGCAAAGATCTGTGTGAAAATAGACTGCCGGGTTAGTTCACATACTAAATTACTGCCTAAATGCAATTCTTATGGACTGAACACAATGCTAGAACTGATTCTACTTCAAGACGTGTCATGTTTAGCTTTACACAAAAATAGTAAAGTTTGTCTTTTGGAGAGATGGGAGGTACATGGGGGAAGGGTGGGGAGGGGAGGAGAGAGCAGGGAAGAAACTCATGGGCTGCTTACAAACATCAAAAAACCAAAGCTTTAAACTTGGTGCGCCCCCACACTGCGCATGCCCAGAAGAGGCACTGCATTAGTTTGCCACAGTTTGCCCAACATCTGTATAAACTGGGCACTTCAGCAGGGCTTTATGGCACTTTTATCTAATACCTGATTGAATCAGCTGTTAGATAAAAGAGCCAAAAAGCCTCACTGAGGCACCCAATCGATATAGACGCTGGGGAGACGGGTTGAGTTAATGCACTTCCTTTTCGGGTAAGGTGCTTGTTTTTTTTCTCCTCACATCTGTCATCACCCATGACATTCAAACCCTTCCTATTAAGTCAGAGAAAAAAAGTCCTGTGAGAGAAATTTCTGGGGAGACCTTTGCAATCCATGAAAGAGTTACTGCAAGGTGCCTTCTCAGGATCAAGTTTGTCCTGGTGCTGATGCCACATCTGGGAAGGAGCCAAAAGGGAGTCAGCTTACAGCAGTTGTAACCAGCGTATACCTCCCCTCTGTCCCATTGCCTCACTTCATATTGGCACATCTTAGGCCCCAGCAACATAATCTGCAATAATTTGCACTTTCCAATATCTAAACTGGGGCTTTAAAAACTGATAATCCAACTGGGCCTGTCCTAATTTGTGCTTTAATAGTCACGGTCTTTGTTAGCATTACTGCAGTCATGCAATGACCTGTCATAGGATGGCCTTGGTCATGCCCCCTCCTCCTTTTGCTACAGCCAAGGGAGTCTTGCAGAGAAGAGTACAGAGTTGAATCTGTACTTGCTGGGGAAAGTGATAGTGCTGGTCCATACCCAGGCCCATTGCCTTGAGCTCTCTTTGGACCATAGGCCACAAATAAATCAGCTCTTTGAAGTCTGATGTTTATATAAGCAATGTAACCTGAACCCAGCTGCTATTGCCAACTTGATTAAGTTACCCAATACTGCAGAAATAAGTCTTCCTCACTTGGCTAGGTTTTTGTGACCTTAATCCTTTTCGCAGCTTATCCTTAGGCCCTTTGAGCATGTCTACATGTGTTGCTATGGCGATGTTACTGCCCGTGATTTAGTACTTCCTTTTAGAATTACTAAATCACGGCACAGTAACAGCCCATACTGCACTGTGCATGCAATGCATGGTTGTTTTTAGCAGCTACTTCGCCATAGTAGCACACTATACAAGGGGCAGTGCATCACTACAGGGAAGTAGCTAGTGGTCACATGCAGACACCTGTAGATGCTACATCACCGTAGTGTGTTACTATGGTGATGTAGAGCCGTGTGCAACTTACTGGTAACATTCCACTGAGTTGTCTAATCTATCCAGTGCTCTTCCCCACAGGCAAGTAGCATCTCTACAGCAAGCTGAGTTGCTCCAAGGGCAAGCAGGGAGAAATTTGGAAACAGAGTAACTGACAGCAGCAGGCAGTAAGGGAATGTCTAACAGTTCTATGAGTATATTAATATATAAGGGTTTAAAAAATCCTCATAAGTCATTACTGTTTAAAATTTTACCAGAACTTTTCATGCTTTACCTAGTAAAGGTCTATCATGACCCTACAGCTCCTAATTTTCCCTTTTTCTCCCATGGAAGCTTTCATTTTGTTTGACTAAGGGACCAAGACCAAAGCTTTGTCAGCCTGTAATTGCTGTGAAAGCACAACACATAAGACTGTTTCCACCCTCACACCAGAGGTAGACAGTTCCTCCTGTCCAAGTCCACTACAGCACAGCATCCTCTCAAGATAGCAAAAGCAACCTGCACAAATACAGCTCTTTCACAGTTTCAGATGACTGCACAAAGCAATCCTTCTTCCAAACTTCTCTGTCCAATTGGCATTATGCTTCCCAATTTACAGATGAAAGGGTCAGAGTAGGAAAGTAAAGCAGAGTATATCAGTGCTTAAAAACTCTGCTTAAAAACCAAGATGTTATCAACTCCACATCCAAAGTGGACTTGACAAGAACCTTGACAGAGAAACAGAGAAAAGTGATTTAGCTCGTAAGGGAATCAAATCTTACTAGAAAGAACACAAAAGGCATATCAGGCTTGCAAGCATCGTGCCAAAGGCACAGCCTGACTTCGTCATCCAAACAGCCGTTCTGGCAGTTCTAGTCTGCAGAAGCCTTGTGAGTTTCTGCCAACCAGCAGCAAAATGACGCCTGAGAGTCCTTATCATACAGTGCAGAGTCACCCACTGAATGTAATGGCCATGGAAGATTGGGGCATGCTGTTTAAGCCACCCTCTGTCTCTCAGAAATGGAGGAATAATCAGGTGGAACTTAGAGGAGCTGCAGGAGTTCATAGATGTTCCCACAAACAGAATATCCTGCTCCATAGGAAATAAATACTTACCTCCTCTCTTAAATCAGAGGTTCTTACATCTACTTTTGGAGTTAACATTTTGGCATTTGCACTGTATAGCACAAGTACTTCAACACAACTTACCAGGTTACACATTTTTCATCCCTTTTATTGGAAGCATGTTATTTAAGCATTGCTCTAAAATGGCACTTCATGGAAATGTAGACAAGTCTTTCTGCAATGCATATTACAACATTACCATTCATAACTGCCTCATGACACACCATGAGTAAGCAAACTCCATCCAATAATTGACTAACTGGTTTCGACAGCATAAAAGCTAGACAGGTACAATTTATAGAGGTTGAAAAAAAATCAATCGCACACAGAATACAAACTATACTTAGATCCAGAGGTAGTTTTTGCAGAAAAGCCTTCAAAATCCTGCGTTTTGCTGAAAAAAGGAATAATGTAGCCTCCAAGGCACTTTTCACATAAGAGGAAAAGCTGATGCCTTTCCAGAAAGAGATATTCTGAACTCATTTCTGAAGGCTACATTCAAAAACCCCATATTATAATCTCCTACAAAAGACAGAGTAAATGTCAAACAAGTTCATGAAAAGGAGAAGTGTGACAAAAATGCTAGAAATGCCTTTAAAAAAAGGGACTAATCAGGAAAGAAGAGAAATGAAGACGTGGCCCCTGTCCCCCTATAAATAATTTCTGAAGCCTGGAGAAAATGGACAGGAAATTCAAAAATATCTTCAAAAGTATTTTGAATTAATGCTCAAAAGGCACCCACACACTAAGACACCTGGTTGTTCAGCACTCCTTGTATTATTTTAAGCACTGAGAAGATTAACCTTCCCAGCACTGGGAAGGAAACAGACTTCTAAATTCTGATCACAGTTGATAACAGCAGGCCCAAAGAATGCTTCACCCATTTTAATCTACATTTGCCTATACTGATAATGGCATGAAACCTTTGCAGGTCAAGAAAGCCCAAAGCCCACCACTTTCATCTTTAAATCCCATTTCCTATCACTATTGAGTAGTTCTTGTATGTTATTACCTTTTGGAGAGGAAGGCAAGGAATACATTTTGTGACCCTGGTTAAACCTTTATTGTAACATCTTAGATTTATCAAATTTAGAAGACGTGTGCAAAAGTTTATGTCAAATTGAACTCTCCCCTCTAACAAAAGTCTGTCCAGAGCAAACTATAGCTCACAGTAGAGAGCCTTGTGGAAGACTGTGCCTATGAGTAACTTCCCATCATGCACGGCTGCAACAGAACTTCCCTGAAGCACAGACCCATTCTCAGCATATACTCGGGACACCAGAGGCTTCTCAGACAAAATGTTCTGGATGCGGAGAACCTAAGGAGGGAAGAGGTCCATCCAGTTAAGACATATGTTACTTTTGGAGGTATCAAAAGGCTAGCACAGAGGTGATGTTTCATAAGTATTTTAATATAATTAACTCAAATATCCTATTTACATGAATTTAACAAAGTAGATCATTATGGCTAAAAAAAAGAAAACAGAACTGCTCCATAATGCAAGTCAGGACTTCACCAAGTTATCTCTGCATCGAGACAACAAATTCTGGGTGCCTACAGTATATTTACAGAAAGACAGCCAAATCTTCGTTTCAGAGGCTCTAGTGACAGAGAACTGTTCATTCCTTGATAAGTTATGACAGCTAAATTACCTTCGCAGTTAGGAAGTTTGCACCTTGCTTCTAGCATGAATTTGCTCTGGTTCTGTTTCCAGCAGCTGGATGTAGGTATACTCTTATCCACTAAACTAATCCCTCCCCAGTCACCTCCCAATTTCAGAATTTTTTTCCCCATAAAGATATTTATGGATCAAGTCACCTCTAAAACCTTCTCTCTGATAGGCTAGGTAGACTGAACTCTAGTCTCTCAGGGGAAGGGATGATTTTCTGGACTTCAAATCCTCTCTCTTTTCTTTCTTTTTTTTTTTTTAAGCATTTTCCAATTTTTCAAGCATCCTTCAGAAATATGGCCACAGCAGTCCTGTGAAGGGCTCAAAAATTCTGAAGATAAGTTCTCCTGCTATTTAGTGATCCCATTTTGATGTCAAGTCAACCTTTCAGAAAGGTCAGATTCTGCCAGAAGTACAGTTCCTTGCTAATGGCAAAAGCTCAGAAAAGTTAAAATCAGCAGGCCAGATTCAACCCACCTTACTCACACCAAGTAGTATTTCAATCTGCAAGTAATCCCATTAATTTTAGTGGGGAGGCTCACAGAGGCAAGGTGTTATTTAATGTAAACTAGGATTGCAACCTGTTGCTTACAGTTGGTCATTAAACACTGAAAGATTAAACAAGAACAAACAAGGACAAATTTAACCTCTTCTATCCTGAGCCAACACCGCTTTTGTAAATAATTAAAATGAGTTTCTTCAGTTTAATTATTCTGCAAATGCAGAGAAAGATGACCAAGGATCCCAGTATCAATTAAAGCAATGCTGCTCAACCGTCTGGCCTTGTGCACTGCATCTGGCCGTGGAGAGACCCCACGCACCAGTGTGATCCGGCATGGGGGTCACATCGTCCAGCCCGCAGAGCGTCCCATGGGTTTGGAAATTTGGTAGCAGTAAAGCAGTGGCACTGTGTACTACTGCAGCTTCCAGAGATGCAGCAATTGCTGTTGTTACTGCTCCCCTGCTGCCAAATTTCTGGACCTGTGAGGAGCCATGCAAGTTAGATGACACGGACCCATGGACCAGATTTGGCCTTCAGGCCAGAGGTTAAGCCCTAGTGAAGTAACCTATTAGACTTTTCTAGTGGTCACCAGCACATTTTAATACAATGTTGGCTGGCCAGCTCTAGCTATTTAACCATAGTTAGGGTCGACCCCCCTACTCCAGAAGGAAACAAACAGTCTCTTCTCTTACAAGGTCTTTGAGGAGCTATTCTTTTCAATGAGTTGTTAGTTAGGAAACAGGTGTGGAGTTTTTCCAAAGCACACAAGTCATTCAGGAGAACAAATAAACTAGTCAGTATCACCTAAGCTCCCAGCTCACTTCAGTGCTTTTAAAGATTACACTTCAATGGATGGGATAGCATCTCTACTCTGGGCAGCCGCCATCTTGTAAACCAAAATGCAAAACAGTTTGCCTATCTGCTTTGCACTTACTTTTCTGTACAAAGGTCCTAGTCTTCCACCATCTGGCTGAAAATATATCGTTTGGTTTTTCCCTAACAGGCCATATCCACACATGCGTTTTTGGTGCCACAAACTGCATTCGTTGTATGTTAAACCGTGCACAGCACTGCTAACCTGCAGCAGGAGGGGGCGCAGCTTTTGCTACCAGGATTTCCTGGTAGCAAAAAACAAAACCTGGGGAAAAAAAGCATCACAAAGTACACAAAAATAGTGTGTGCTGGGACAAACGTAGAGACAGAGGAGCAGACAGCCCGTCTCCGCACACAGTGGAGCCACCACACTGATGCACACTGTGCCCCATTCATCCACTCCACAGCTGGCTCAAACCAGCTGGCTCAAGACAGGGGAGCAGGCAGCCCTGGGCTGGCTGCTGCCCTGTTTCTGCATGCCTCAGTACAAAGGCTCCACTGCAGAGCCCCCACAGTGAGGCACATGGAGACAGGGAGCCCCTGCACTGAGGCGCCCTGCACCTCAGCTAGCGGCAGAGTGGCTGGCTGGGGCACAAGGTGCCTTAGCACAGGGGCTCTGTAGCACACAGAGAAAGGGGAACAGGCAGCCCAGACTGCCTGCTCCCCCATCTCCATGTGCTACCTCCTGGCTGGTGGGGTGCAAGTTGCTTCAGCACAGGGTACATGGAGCCAGAAAAAGCTGGGCATGGGCAGTTTGCCCATTGCAGGACAATGTGTCCTGCAACAAAGGGCATGTGCATGGGTGTGCACTGCAACACAAAGTATCAGCACAAATTTGTGCCACTTGAAACACATGTCCCTTCTCTGGATGAGGCCAAAAAGTCCAAGTCAGCCTGGGTTTAAGTTCAAGGCCCAGGCATATGGGGGGATTCTTTCAGCCAAAGCAAATGCCAGGAGCTATAGGACACATGGAACATAACTTGCAGAGAAAGCTGGATTGAAGCTACAAGAGGGCTCTGGAGGGCAGAGCCAACTGCTGTGTATTATTAAAATAGAGTATTGCTTAATACACATCAGTTTGGCACAGGATTTAAATGGTGTCACTGTCTAGGACATGACACAGTGATTTTATCTTTCTGGGAAAATGAGGTCTACAAAAAAGTATTAAGTAGGTATCATAGCACAGACAAGACTCCACACAAGAAGCAGTACCATCTCCTTGACCATGTCTGTGATGTTCTGAAACACTTTCCACTTCACCTCCCACAAATGATCCAAGACCAGTCATTCACTGCACTACACCAGTTTAATGCTCATGCAATTTCTTAGAAATCAGTCAAGTTACTTGACCCCCAGTCTGCAATGGTACATCAAGTATTTTGACCTGGATCTTCTAAGGAGCCACAGTAAGTTATACCAGCTCCTACTGAAAGTCAAAGGAATATGGATGCCTAACTCTCTCCAGCTCAGACCTCCAAAGGGGACTTCCTGCTCAATTGATTTTCCAATTCAGACTTATTTAGGTTACCAAGACAGTGAGGATTATGGCTCTGGATACTGGATGGTAGGGTTTCCCAAACTACTTTGGCTAATAGACCATCAACTATCAACATTTCTGACAGACCACCATGCACCTTTATGCATGCACCACGCAGCTTTTAACTAAATACTCTCCAAAGATGCACAAGGCTTAACATAATTTACACACCCTTTATGGCCTCCCAGACTACCAACATGTCAAAAAACAATTTGGACAACACTGGTGTATGGCAGAATTTTAGCTATATGATTTTAGCTCTGAGCAGCCAACATTAGCACAGAGGTGTTGCATTAGTTCTCTTTACTATTCAGGAGCATTAACTGTAGCTGGGAGAAAAGTCAAAAGAAAGATGTGGCCTGCCTTGAGAGGGTTCAGAGGAGGGCCACCCGCTTGGCTGGAGGGCAACAGGGCAGGCCCTATGAGGAGAGGCTGAGGGACCTGAACCTTTTCAGCCTCAGCAAGCGGAGGCTGAGAGGGGATTTGGTGGCTGCCTACAAACTCGTTAGGGGAGATCAGCAGCAAATAGGAAGGGCCCTATTCCCCCCAGCAGCACCTGGGGTGACGAAGAACAATGGCCAGAAGCTGCTGGAGAATAGGTTCAGGGTAGAGATTAGGAGGAACTATTTCACCGTTAGGGTGGCTAGGATCTGGAACCAACTTCCTAGGGAAGTGGTCCTCGCTCCTACCTTGGGTATATTCAAAAAGAAGTTGGACCTGTCTGGGGTCGTGTGATCTGTTCAGGTCCCTTCTGACCCCAAACTAGTACGAAACTATGAAAACCTGATGTTTTGCTGACAAGCTGTATGACTGGTAGCATTACTACCATCTTTTCCAAACAATGAGATACCAGTAATACTTCATGAAAACATACAGAAGTGTTCTCTTAGGCTAGGGACAGACGTTATATATAAAATGATTTAAGTGATCAGAAACTGGCTTAAACCTATAACAGAACAGATGTTCAGTGCACATAAACCAGTTTGAAAATGGCTGAAACTGGTTTGAGATAAACCTGGTTGAATGTAGTAGCAGACTTTACTGATCTGGGTCAAACCGGTTTATGCAATGTCGGTCCCAGACCCCTTGCTGGTTTAAGATAAACCAGACTTCCCCAGCATCCCGGCATGCTCTCCGGGCTGGGCAGGGCTCTGTGCTCCACAGCAGGGCTGGTCCTTCCCCTCTGCTCCCTGGTTGCAGCTCCAGCAGGGACTTGCAGGCACAGCAGGGTCTGCCTGGCTTCCCCCTGCCCTACCCCCTCTTCGCTGCTCAAACAGGAAGCCCCCCCTCCCCCCTCAGGAGGAGCACCAGCCCCACAGACCCTAGGCATGTGGTATGCTAGCTAATGCCAAGAGGTGTCTGTGTGTGTCTTCAGTTACACTGGGACAGGCAGACAGAACAGTGACCACTTAGGGCTTTTTGGAGCTAATTAACAGGTCATCTGGTAAGCTGTTTAAGAGTCTGAACTAATGAAGAGAGGCTATTGTTTTGCTGATGAGTTGATAAACACTGTTATCAGCTCCCTGATGACTTGCTTGCTTGTCAGTTTGCTGCAGACAGTATAAAGAAGCAGGGAAGGAGATTGAAAAGCTCTGTATCATTAACAGATGCATGCACTGCACACCCTTCCTTGCTTCAGAGTGCTAGCTGAGGGCTGGCAACACTCCCACCCCTTGAGCAGCAAGCAGGGAAAAGCATGGGATAGTGCAGGCAGGTTGGGGATTTACACCCCTCCCTAATCAGAGGTCTTGCTGGGGCCTGGCCATGCTTCCCCTTCAGCTCAGTACTGTAGAAGAGAAGGGAAGGGAAGGGAAGGCTGCTTTAGCACACCCCACCCCCCAAGCTTCTAGCCTGAGCCACTGAAGGCATGTGCCTGAATTTCCTCAGTCCACAGAGAATGTCTGCCTGGTTACAAACCAGTTCAGCCTAGCCAGGTTAGACTAACCTGCAAAGATTGAATCAATTCAGGCTCAGACTTTTTAAATGTCTGTCCCTAGCCTCAAACATGGCACATTTGCAAAACTACCATACTCCCCACTAGTCGTGTTCAAAATGCTCCTTTTATTTTCTCTTAGGAGACAGACATTGAGGGTCTATACACAGATTTAGTAACAGTTTAACTATTTTGACTAAGAATAAGTATTGGGGGGAGCATGTTGTTTGTTTGTTTGTTTGTTTGTAATAGAGATAGCCAAACCCCTGTTTTGGTAGTTATTTCAGTATAAAAGGGTGTGCTTTTATTCCCCTTCCTGTATCACCATGTAAACATTTCTCTTCTTCTATAATTGCACCTATAGTGAGAAAATTGTGTCAATAAGCCAATATGAGTAATGGCTATATGATTTATTTTTTCATAGTATAAGGAAGGCTTAGCATTTCAATTAACTCATATAAAACTAACCTCAGAACCAGGAGGATTCTCAGGATCATACAAAAACACCTTCATACCATTGGGATGACACCCTGCCCAAATATCTCCAGTAGAATGATCAAGAAATAAGTTATCAATAAGTGTGTCCAACTGCAGCACCTATCAAATAGGGGAGGAAGCAAAAATGAAAAATGCTGGATGCACCAAAGCCCCACAAATTCTATTTACATGGGGTTTTTTCTTTAATTAATTTATAATCAGCACATTTATCCAAGGAATGCATCTTGCAGCAACAACTACATAAGTTTATTATCAAACAGTTTCCCCCTCAGTAGTAAAAGTTAACAAAGCAGTATCTGGTGCACGTATTCCATAGTACACCAGATTTTATGCAGCTTCTACGTTAGCACCTAGGCCTTGTTTTTACAAAATTGATCAATTACCAAACCATTTTGGGCCATTTATAGAAACACTCATGTTAGCTGGATCCCTCAGCTAATACAGATGTGTGAAATATGCTACATCCTTATGCTTTTGTAAACCCAAAGCTAGATTACTACAATGTGCACTACCTGGGGCTGCTCTTGAGGACCATTTGAAAGCTGCAACTGCTACAGAATGCAGTGGCCTGACTTCTAACTGGAGGAGATCATCAGGAACATCTTACTCTAGTGTTCTAAAACCTGCACTGGCTTCCAATAGCATTCCAAGTGCAACAGCGTTCGTTTGAGCAGGTCAGTTTTGACCAATAAAGGCCTATGTACCATAAGGACCACCTTCTCCTTTATGTTTCATCTGGATTCCTAAGGTCAGCAACAGTGATTAAAAACACACCCTTAACAAATCTCCCTTTTGATGTCAGCAGGAGTTACTTCTAACAAAATGGATAGAAAACTGGCTGGAGCACCAGGCTCAGAGAGTAGTAATCAATGGCTTGATGTCTAGTTGGCAGCTAGTATCACGTAGTGTGCCCTAGGGGTCAGTCCTGGGGCCTGTTTTGTTCAATGTTTCATCAACGACCTGGAAGATAGCTTAGAGTGCACCTTCAGCAAGTTTGCAGATAACACCAAGATGAGGGGAGTAGTAGATATGCTGGAGGGTAGGGCTAGGATTCAGAGAGACCTAGACAAATTGTAGGATTGAGTCAAAAGGAATTTCATGAGGTTCAACAAGGACAAGTGCAAAGTCCTGCATTTAGGACTGAACAATCCCACGCACCAATACAGACTGGGGGCTAACTGGCTGGGCAGCTGCTCTGCAGGATGGGACCTGGGTGTTACAGTGGACAATAAGCTGAATATGAGCCTGCAGTGTGCCCTTGCCAAGAAGACTAACAGCATACTGGGCTAAATTGGCAGGTGTGTTGCCAGTAGGTCAAGGCAAGTGATTATTCCCCTCTATCTATTCAGCACTGATAAGGCCACATCTGGAGTACTGTGTTCAGTTTAGGGCTCCCCCACTACAGAAAGGATCTGGACAAACTGGAGACAGTCCAACAGAGGCAACAAAAATGGTGAGGGGGCTGGGGATCATGACTTCTGAGGAAAGGCTGAAGGAACTGGACTTATTTAGTCTAGAGAAGAGAAGACTGAGAGGTGGAAGTGACTATTCCCCTCAATTTGGCGCTGGTGAGGCCACATCTAGAGTACTGTGCCCAGTTTTCGGACTCCACTACACAAAGGACAAATTGGAGACAGTCCAAGAGAGGGCAGTCCATCTTATTTATTCTGGAGAAGAGGACACTGAGAGGGGATTTAATAGCAGCCTTCAACTACCTGAAGAGGAGTTCAAAAGAGGATGGAGCTAGACTGTTCTCAGTGGTGGCAGCTGAAAGAACAAGGAGCAACAGTCTCAAATTGCAGCAAGGGAAGTTTAGGTCAGATATTAGGATGAGTTTTCTCACTAAGAGGGTAGGTAGTAAAGCACTAGAGCAGGTTACCCACAGAGGTGGTGGCGGAATCTCCTTCCTTGGAGGTTTTTAAGACCTGGCTGGGATGATCTAGTTGGGGACAGTTCTGGTTTGAGCAGGGGGTTGAACTAGATGACTTCCTGAGGTCCCTTCCAACCCTAACTTTCTATGATTCTGTATTAGTTGGTGGGACTGTGCCTCAGCAGAGGCCTTGATCAATGGCAAATCTGGAGGTTTATCTTTAGGTTGCTTTTATTAGAAGGAAACAAACAAAAAATTGTTCCTACTCTCTATGCCTTTAATATGCTAACAGGTGCACTTTTATAAACAATGCTCTAATTTCAGACAGATTAGGCTCTTTTCCTAACCAGAAGACCTTACCTTCACTTGAGTTAAATTCCAATTAGCATGTTTTTCCATAACGTGAATATTATGACCCAACAGATCAGCAATATAGATATACCTTGAAAAGAAAGCATTAGTATCTATTAATAGAGCAGGAGTTATCAGAGCTGGGATAAATTGATTCTGTATATGCAAGCACTGCCCTTTAGATGCTTTAATGAATAAACAGTTAGAAACATCTATAGAAATTTGAGGGCATCCACAGCATACCCAGCTTAAGATAGACTGATTAAAATAGCTTAGTAGCCTGTACCATTAAATGAACAGAAGACCTTAAGACATTTTTAGAAGGAAATTTATATAAATAATTCTTGCAAGCAATATATAATTTCTATACCAACTGGGTCATGCTACTATGATAACACCGGACATCAAATGCATCCAAGTATATTACCTACTTTTGTTCCACAATATTTCAAGTTAGAGTTGCAATTTACAAAGAGCATCTCCTACCAGTCAATCATTTTCAACATCTAAACCTACACATCAACAACAACTATAGTAAAAATATTAATCTACACACAAGTTAGGACCATTTCCCGGCTTTTTTTTAAAATGACAACTCACTAAATGAGACAAAGACAGACTTACTTCTCATCAGGTGACATGTTGATTCCATTGGCTGAATAAAATCCTCCTGCTACCTCTTTAACTTCTGTTGGGCTGTAGTAAACAACATTTGACCAAGTTAAGCCCAAGAACATCTCCAGGAACATCAATACAGAATCAAAGAAATAGTGGTCATTGGTAGCATAGAAACCGTCAGGTCCCACAGCCAGAAGATCATTCACACTAAAAATGAAAAGAGAAATAAGCGTTCGAAGTTTACAAAGTATACAGTGATTAGTGCTAGAGAAGATAAGTCAATAATCTTGCTATCTATGTTCTTCCTTCCCCCCACCCAACGGTCTGTTCATATAACAAAACTGATTTAAAAGTGGAAGATTGAAAAAGGTACGATTAGTGGCCTTCTATTAAGCCTTTTGGAACTAGTGGAGATAAACAGCCTAGATAGCAATAAGAAATTAAACTCAATAAATTTGTTAAAGTTTTCTGTTTCACAAAGCAAATCCAAAGACCCTTCCAGCCCCTAACAGCTATGAAACTATGAAATGCCTCAAGCAGGGGTAAGTAACATTTTTGGGTGCTGAAAAAACTGCAATGTCTACCTTGTAAGGTGCTGGAGTGCCAGCATGCCAGAAAAATAAAACCAGGATGGTGGTGGGGGTGGGAATTATGGTGGGACGTACTGCATATTATTATAGTTAATAATCATAAATATGGCTTTTTTTAAATTACAGTAAATACCAGGTTTTCTAAAAATTCTAAACCTGGTGACAATAAATAAAACGTCATATACTGCCTCTGTTCTTATGTATTCTTTTTTTGTTAAGCATGATGTGATGAGAGAGGGAAAAGAG
>NW_005842264.1:1641390-1641636 GCF_000455745.1 Alligator sinensis | reverse complement strand
AAGAGAAAGAAAAAAGAAAGAGAGAAAGAGGTAAAGAAAGAAAAAGAAGAAGAGAGAAAGAAAAAAGAAAAGGGAGATAAAAAGAGAGAAGAAAGGAGAGAGAAAAAAAGGGGCAAGAGAAAGAAAAGAGTGGAGAAAAAGGAAGCAGGAGAGAAAGAAAAAAGACAGAAAAGGAGAAAAAGGAAAAAAGAAAAAGGACAGAGGAAAAAAAGAGAGAAAAAGAGGAGATAAAGGGAAAGATAATGA
>NW_005842264.1:1617604-1641361 GCF_000455745.1 Alligator sinensis | reverse complement strand
GAAAGAGAAAAAGAAAAAAAGGAGAGATGAAGAGAAAGATGGAGAGAAGAGAGAAAGAAAAGAGAAAAAAGAGAAAGAAAAAAGAGAAGAGAAAAAAGGACACAGGCAGGGAGAGAGAAAGAAAAGAGAGAGAGAATAGAAAGAAGAGAGGAAAGAAAAGAGAGAAAGAAAAAAGGAGAGAAAAAAGTAAGAAGAAAAAGAGAAGAAAGGAAAAAAGAGAGAGGAAAAGAAAGAGAAAAGAAAGGCAAAAGAGAAAGAGGATGTTCTCCTTGTCTCCTCTGCAGCTCGGGCCCAGGGGTCCAGGACAATGTCCGGCGAAGGGAGGCAGCAACACCCCAGCAGCAGCCGCCAGGGCGCTCAGGCCTCCCTGACAGTCCCGGAGCAGAAAACGCCTGGGCCTAGGGCTGGGAGGGAGGGTCCGGCCAGGCAAGGGCAGCACGGGGAGGTGCCATGAGCAGGCCGGCCTGGCGGGAAGCAGGGGCTGCCTCAGGGCTCCACAGACTCAGGCCGCAGTGGGCAGGTGGGTGTGCGTGCTGAGCAGTACCTGAGGTGGGGCCTGCCCTGGCCTGTGCAGCTCCATGGGGATGGGCTGCAACCACCCTGCCCATGAGGAGATGCCGCTGCATGTGGCAGGACGCTGGGCTCAGGGGGCTCCTGGCTCTGGGCTTGGCCTCCCTGCACACTGCGAACAGCATGAGCAGGGCAGAGCTGCCCACAGTGCAAGGGCCCGGCCGCAGGGGCCCCAAGGCCCTGGGAACAGCCAGGGCGGTGCTTGGGGCCAAGCCGGGCGGGAGCCTCCAGCACAGCGGCCCTCCACAGCGCCTGCCTGTGTCCTGGCCTCACCCACCCACAGCTCCCCTCCAGGGGCCGGGCCAGAGGGCACAGCCCAGGGACAGGGGGCCAGGCCAGCTGAGGCATGCTGAGGAAAATGTCTCCATGTGCCACTAATTGGCACACATGCCAGGGGTTGCCTGTTCCTGGCCAAAAGGAGAAAATGTTAACTGTAAACAAAAACTCTGTTACCATAGAAAAACAGAAAGATGCCAAATACAACGTTGATCTCATTTGACAGGTATCATCCTGAGCATAGAATATAAGTGTGATTCAGTGCTTATGAGGGTATTCAATGTTTTTACAGCAATTAAGCCTATTAACAGACAAGACAAGAGAAAACTATAGCCTTCTGGCATTATCCAGAAGGAAGGAATCCATGAAAGCTGCAGAAAAACTTTTAAAATGGAAAAGCCCTCTTCAGGTTATGTTACCTAATTCATTTACCAAAAATAGCTTTTTACACAGAAAGAATGGTGGTTTGAACCCAGTACCTAGGCAGAAGATCATGTTTGATAGTTTTCAGATGTTTGAGAGAATTATCATCTTCTACAAATGTAAACACCTCTACTGTGCTCTTTTGATGTGGATGATTCACCACATATAGGTACACTGAATCATCTAAAAGAGAGTAACAAAAAGATAAATAAAATAAATTGAGTTTAAGTTTCATAAAGGCTACCTGGCAACGTGAACACCTATCCATCCATGAAGCTTCCATTACTGGGGTATTTGGCTGCCTTTTGTGGGGGGGGAAGAGGTTAAAACCTGTTTTGTTTACCTTCACAAAACACCCCTGTGATGTAAGGTACTGCTATCATCTGCACTTTACAGGTAGAGAACTTAAGTACAATGTAGCTTGTCTGTGGTCACAAAGGAAGATAATATCCAACCTGTTCTCCAGCCCTTTAGGCTAGCATCAGCTAAAAGATTTTCCCTTCTTGGATACTGCAGCTAAGTGCTTTACATTACTTGGTTTTAAAGCGGGCCCTCGGATTGCACAGTCATCTTTCAGAGAAGGCCCCGCACATAGCTCCCCCAGCCGAAAGCTAAAGTTGGCTTTGTGCCCATCCTTGCCCATGATTGCATTTTAGCCAGCAGAGATAGGCAAGATCCAAAAGGTCACTGACCAGCAACAATTTGAATTTATCTGGCTCATGACTCAGAAATGTGTCCTCTAAAAAGGAATGGTTGTCTCTTTTGTACTGCCTATGACTAGGTGGAGGTGTAATATGCTTTGACTGGAATACAAGACATTCTTGTTGGATCTGAGCTCAGCTGTTACCACACTATTACATCCAATACCACTTCCCCATAAAAACTTCATGGAACTGGCATGCAGCTGTGTTCATTTTTTCCCTCCAAGTGACAGAAAAAGAGAGAGCCCTACTGAAAGCCTTTGGTAGGGGTAGAAGAGAATACCAATGGTCTGAACAGCCTTTTACTGTTAAAAAATAGACATTCTCTTATCAAAAATATTCTCTCGCTCTCTTTCAGACCAAAGGTAATGGAAAAAGAACTTCATTTCAGCCACAAGATATTTGGCTGGTAGAGAGCAGAGATGAGGTTAAGTGAAGTAAAAGAACACTCCTGAGCACAGGTACTATATTATACACAAAGTTCAGTTAAGCCTCACTGCACCAGAATGACAATATATGAACAGTGGTGGCTGGAGCCACTATGTTCCACAGAATCAGAACAGAAAGGGACCTCAGGGTCACCTAGCATAACCCCCTGCAGAGAAGCAAGACTGCCGTATACCGGGTGTCATATTCTACTCCTTTCCCAAAGCACCCAATTCATATTTGAACATCCAAGAAATGAAACTTTTACTATCAGGATATGTTATGCCTCCATACCTTATGCAGGCTTCCTGGGAGCACATCATTAATAGCCCCTGGATGCTTACGTTTCTCAAGGGACAGGCCCGCAACATCAAACCTAGGTTCCTAAGTTTGGGGCATTCTGTTTCTCCTAGTGGTGCATTCAGCAAACCTAAACAAGCATGTACCCTCAACGGAAGCTATGCAACCAGTTCATCTCTCTCTTACACAGGACAATCATTTCAAAGACAGAAGTAAGTTGTTCACACACACACTGGCATTACAACGAAAGAAAAGCCTAGAATACATAATTCTCCAGGAACCTGTCTAGCATCATTTTGCTTGATCAGGAGGGTCCTCTCTCCTCTGGCATGGAGGACAAGAAAGTATGCTTACAGGAAGCCCCTCAGCCCTATTCAGCCCCATGACTGAAATACCCCTTTTCTGCACAGAGTAGGAGTTCCTTACACCAACTGCTCAATACATAGATTTTCTATTTCCAATCTCCATCGTGCTTTTTTCATTTGTAATTTTCCCCACCTCCCATCCACTAATATCAGCTGTGCACAGGAAAGCAATCCTCAATCCATATTAAGTTCCCTTTGGCCAACTTAAAATGCAGTGGAGACTAGACAGGGCATTGATCTCCAAGATACCTCTATTCATATACTGATGATTTTTGATAGGTCACTTATGACACTTTAAAAAAGGGACTATTTGAAGAAAAATGCAACATTTTCCTTTCCCCCTGCCCCTTCATTTAGTTATCAAGCTCACATTTTTGATGGCAGGCTATGAGGCAGTGCATAACAACAAAGGGACCCTTTTTAAACTCTAGGTTAAGATTTACCACTCTTCCAATTTAAAACTCTTACCTTTATCAATATATGTGCTGATCCCATGAGGGTTAAATGATGCCAAATCAAATCCACGGCTGATTCTCAATTCTCTTGCTTTTGGGTTTTTTTCATTCAAATCCATCAGCAGTATTTCACCTGGCTTGTCTGGTGCAAAGCTTTTAACTCCTGGATATTTTAAACCCTTTAAAAATAAAGTGAACAAACACAATCAGTCTGAGGTAAAAAGTAAAAAGATCCAGTCAAGGCTGATTAGACTACAGCCATGATTCTCAACCAGAGTACTGCAAGATCCTTTGAAGGCTGCTGCAAAAAATGCAGAGGCAGGTTAGAAAAGCAGAAAAGCAAATATGGGCAAGCTTAGTTTCCCCCTGCCTGGCTGTTCCCCTGCCCACACTGTTTGCCCCCTGTGCAAGGAAGTACATGCTGTAATAAATAAAACAGTTGGTTGGGGGGGGGGGATTGTTTTTGTTTTTTGTTTTGTTTTATTTTTTTACAGGGATTACCGCTCAACTCACAAATTTCTGAAGGGATGCCTTCAGATTGATATAGGGCCCCTTGAGTCTAAAAAGTTTGGGAACCACTGGACAAGAGCTTTGATTTTGGTTTACACCATGAATCTCCTCTGCTCCAGAGTCTGGCTAAATATACAAGGGTCTCCCAGGACACAGCTGAAGGGGGCATTCCCATACTGTCCTCTTCCACTTCCACACAACATGAAGGCAATGGACAGCCATGGTTCCACAGACAAGGCTTTCAGGCCTTTGCCCAAATATTCACGACTTTCCTTTGTAACCAAGAGTGCAACTCCCCAGTTACAGAGAAGAACGTTCTTTCCCCAAGTTTAAAGCTTTCCATAAATCAATGAAGCCCTCCTTAACTCACTACACCTCCAGAACCTCCACACTGTCTCAGATAAGTGGATGACAGTCATGCAGCCTCCCTATTGAAGCTCACCACCAAATGTATGCCTGCCTTTGCTGCTGCCTCACAGGGGTAGGCTACGTTTTTTGGCCGGAGTGCTGAAAAACACCACAATGCCTACCTTGGAAGGTGCCAGAGTGCCGGCATGACAGAAAAACAAAATGAGGGCAAGGGGTATGTGGCAGGATACCCTGCTTGTGCCCCATGCACACCACCCAAAGCCCCTGCCTCCCCAGCCCTACTGCCCCTTGCCCCCACCCAAAGCCTCTGCCTCACAGCCCGGGCTCTGTGACTTCCAGCAGCTACCCTGGCTCTGGGTACCTGCTGGAGCCCGGGCTGCTCCCAGCATGGCTTGCAGCATCCCAGCTGCCTGCTGGGAGCAGCCCAGGATCCCGACTGGCAGCAGCTCCCCAGGGCGGGGGCAGCTGCAGCCGGGAGGCTTCAAACAGCTGTGCTGGGCTCTGGCATCAGCTCCACACTAGCGTGTGCAGGCGCACCTCGGAGCGGGGCCTGAGGCAGTGCAGCCCTGGTCTCTCCCCTGCTCCCAGCACGGAGGTGATGAGCCCGGCACAGCTGTTTGGAGCCAGCCTGGGCTCTGGGCAGCTGCAGCAAGCAGCGGGCAGAGTGCAACCAGCTCCGCCAGGCTGCACAGCTCTGGTATCAGCTCCATGCTGGCAGCGACTGTGTATGCACCTTGGGGCGGACAGCAGGGCAGTGCAGCCTGCCCCGAGGTGCCTGTGCAGTCGCTGCCACCACAGAACTGATGCCAGAGCTGTACAGCCCGGCAGAGCTGTTTGTACTCTGCCCGCTGCTTGCTGCAGCTGCCCAGAGCCCAGGCTGGCTCCAAAAAGCTGCACCAGGCTCGTCACCTCCTTGCCGGGAGCTGGGGAGAGACCAGGGCTGCGCTGCCTCAGGCCCCTCCCCCACTGCCCACTCCGAGGCGCACCTGCAGGTGCTGGTGCAGAGCTGATGCCGGAGCCCAGCGCAGCTGTTTGGAGTCTCCCGGCTGCACCCCAGCAACACCCATCCTTATTTTTCTTTGGACCTCCCCAGATCACTGATGCATTCATACCTCCAGAGGTCCTCCAAATCATACTTAAGGGCCAGCAACTCTCCCTAAACACCAGCAAATGTTGCTATGCTGAGCTCCTGCTTACCCACCCCACTTCTCTGTTCCAATAGGTTTTTCCAAGGCATCTACCCCAATTGCATGTCTTGCCCCAGAAGAACTTAGAAAAACCTGAGTTCACCCACTGGAATCTCACTGCAGCAATTCCTACTTGCAATATCCAACCAGCAAAGGGTTTTTTTCCAAGCCAACTAGCTGCCCCTATAGCACCTCTGCATCCTCCTTAATGTTTCCCCCATCTCTAGCAACGTAAGAGTCTGTACTCTTCCCACCCAAACCCCTTAGTTACCCTGATTTGCCAGCCCTTGGAACATAAAAGGTCGATTCTTATTTTTAGTTTTTCTAGCTCTCATGATTACAGAGCCTGAAAATTTTAGCCCTAAAAGCTTGAGAACAAGGCGGCAAAAAGAACCTCCCAAAAGTCAAAGATATTTAAGGCAATCTCATGTTAATACATTCAGGCAGCAGTACAGCAGCAGTTCTGCTAAGTTGCTCAGGTCACTGAGGAAGCTTGTGTAACGATAAGCAGGACAACTTTTTCAAGTTGCTCAAGCAGGAGGAAATACTGGCTCAGTGCTAGAGCCTGCTCGAGTCTTCACTGTTTCCAAGAAGCAGTTCTTGTCCAGAAAAAATCCAGCTTGCAGTTTGTACTTGCTGGTCCTGTAAGTAATGAACTAGTCATGTCCTTGCATCTAGTGGGAGACAGATACTTACGGAGCTAATGAAAACCAGACCGTTAGGAAGAATATCAATATCTTCTGCACCAGCTTCTGTAGAGGGAAAGAAAGAAGTGTTTTATGCAAAAGTATTGAATAGTCACAGTTGATTGCTCACATCTTTGTCTTCTCTTACACAACTCCAGTTCTCAAGAAACAGAGCAATGCTATTTTCAGTTACTGTTATGTTAGTGGTACCATGTGCCTGAAGCAATAGCAGAAGCTAGAGAGTGATACCAGAGGTATTCTCAACGCTCCATAGACACCAAGTTTCCTTAGATGTAGGCCCTCCTCATAAATCTGTTTCAGCACAAGCTTTCCCGTAGACGTCTGGCTGCTCATAAGGTTTCCTTCCAGTTCCTCCCCACATTGTAGCAAGGGGTACAGAACTGCCTGAAAGTCCCCTGCAGCTGCAAAAGCTGACCTCTGCCACCCAGTCAGCCCCTGCCACAACTGTAGCCCCATTGCAATGGGTGATGAGGCTCCCTGCATAGCTCCCTGACAGCTCACTCCTGGGTGGACTATCAGGGGAGAAAAGAGAGCAGAGCACTGTGGGATACTGGGGGACAAGAAGACCTGTCCACACATTAAATTTGTCACAGAAAGGCTTGCCACAACAAAGATGATGTTTGAAGCAGCAATTTCTTTGCCGCAGAACTGCCATTTTTGCTGAACTCAATGAGCTTTAATGGCACGTACGTAACGTGTATCTAGGCCCTCAGTCTGAACTTCTACATAATGCATCCCATTGATTCCTGCCTCTGGCCCAAAAACTTCTGGCTGACCTGGAACAACCCATTGAGACAGAACTGGCTCTTGAGTTGAAGTCTCTGGTAATTTCCATGTCAGCTTTGCAGATATCAACATCCAGCCACTGGATACTGCAAAGCAGAACTCTGGTAGGACAAAGAAACTTCTAGTAACAGTTATCTTCTCCCTGCATAGGTAATTTTGTGCCTTGATGAAGTCATCTCTCGCAGTCCTTAGTATGTTAACTGGATTGAGGTCTTTTAATCTATCTGTAAGGTGAATTTTGCAGACCACTCTCCCATAGCTCCTCTCGGAACACTGTCCTGTTCTTTGGGAAACAAGCATAAGTAGAATTCCAACATTTTTCAAAACTGACAATGTAAAGCCATGCAAAGTGTTTTTCACCCTTCTAAAGAAGGAAAAATAAATATCCACAAATCAGGCCTTTGGAAGGGCAGCCTTTAGCTAACAACTGGTTGGCTAATTTCTGTTGTACCACAAACGTCATGCGCAACCCAGGACAAGTCACACAGGCAGTCAATTCCTTTACAGGCTCTACTCCTTTATGTACCCGGTACCCAAAGTGGATTTCAAAACCCAGAGTTAAGGACCTTGGCTCCATGCAATGTCTGGGGACAGGTAAATAGAGAGATGATTCAAAACCCTGTGAAGAAATCCCCTGCCTTTCTCTCTGCCTCTCACTTGGGTTGTGTCTTAAAAGGGTTCCTGTATTCAATCTCTGTAAATACTCAAGTTGCTTTTGGTTGCTCAAAGTATATTCTGACTTCCTCATTCTACCCCCCACCTCTGTTCAATAAAGGTACTGGGTTACAACCTTCATTGTTGTGCTGTTGAGGAGGGAGGCCTTCCGCCCCCAGCAAAGTTTGTCTTTTTATTTTCCTTCAGTTCTACCTGATGCTATTTTGGGATGCTTCAGGCTGAAAGAAGCACCCAGAAATATTACCATGGGCAAAGCACCCCTCAGATTCACTGGGTCTTTGTGCCCCAGGCTGCACAGAGCCCTGCCAGAGATTAGTGCCCGGGTGGTGGCAGCGTTACCCCAGGTTTGCAGGCGTTCTCCAGGAAGCGGGACAGCCAGCCATACACTCCCCAAGGGAAACCTCATTTGGCAGTCTTGGGCCTGGCACAGTGAGCTGGATGGCTCTGTGTAGTAGTGTCTCACTGTGCCACCACAAACCCCACACAACAAGGTGCAGACAGCTAGTCAGAAGAAATACCAAACTAAGCTCAGTGGATGCGTCTACACATGAAATTAGTGCTCCTGAATAAACTCTAGCACAACTGTGCCAGAGTTTATTGTTCCCAGCTACCATGTTTACATGTGTGCCTGGGACCGCAGCATGTTGAGCCAGGTCAGAACAGGTCCAGCTGGCAGGGAGCCTGGGGAGTCAGTCTGGAGGCCTGGAACTGCTCCCCCCCAGCTCAACGTGCTGCAGAGGGGCTGGCTGGGGCACGAAGATGCTTCAACGCAGGTCTAGCAGCAGGAGTCACGAAGGCTGCAGGCCATAGGGATTTTTTCTACAGTGAGCCTGCCAAAATCACAGTGCCCAAGACTTGGGGATGGCCCGAAACGACAACATAATTACCCTAATTAAACCAAGGGAAGCAATTAATCCATGCTTAATGTCACATGGATTAATGGATTTTCCAGGTTTAATCAGAGTAATTAAGCCGCGATTTCAGGGCACATGGCAATCTGTGGGGAAGGGCAGGACTGCTGGGGCCCCTCAGCCAATCAGAGTATGGAGAAGCCCCACTGTGCTTAACCCATGAAAATGGCGGCCAGCCCCATAATCTGCCTGAGAAATCAGCCTCCTTCAGTTTGGTAGACCCCTACCTGTTATATCAGGGCATTCAGGACACTTGAACTTTCACAAATGTACTTCTGTCCTGTTTTAGGCACCCTTAGGTAAGAGTCAGAGAAGCAGGAACACTAAATGGCCCCTAGCTGGCCCTGGTGACCTAAGTGGGGATGATTGCCAGTGGCATAACTACCCCCAACTGGCCCTAATTGCCTGCATGGGTGTGGCTGCCTGCTTATAAATAGGGTAACTATATGGAACCATGGAAAATCCAGGAAACTGCACCCCCCACGCTCCCAAGTAAACAGTGATGCTACAGGAAGAGGCAGAGGTGGAAAGGCATGATGTGTGAGGCAGGCAGCAATGGTGCCTGCCCACCCACCTGCCTGGAGCACCATGCCACTCTGCCTTCCTGCTGGACTGCGCTCCATGCCCCTGTAATTCCCCCCCCAGCCCTGTGCATGCAACCTGTCATCCAGCACCCCTCTGACTCCCAGCTGCAGCACCTGGAAAGAATCATGGACTGGCACACAGGGGGCATTGGCCTCCACGCAGACCCAGGTGCACAGTATCCCCACAGCCAGCACAGCTAGGTGCATGTCTCTGCTGCCCCCCTGCGTCCATCCTGCATGGGCAATGCATGCAAGCACCTGGCATGGCAACAGCTGCAGCCAGGTGGGCCTCTTGCTGCTGCTGCTGCTCCTGCAGCCAATTGGCCCAGCCTGGCCAGGACTGCAGTTCCAGAGCAGTGCCTGTCACAACCCAAAGTTGTGAGTTTTTGTTTTGTGTGTGCTTCGGCACTGCTCAATTATGTTCCCGCTAAATTGCAGCTTCTTTGCACGGTGGAGTTTTCTGCTGTATAGGAAAACCCCGGTGCAAGGGAGAATTTCCCGCCAATTTGTAGCTTTCTTTGCATGGTGCATTTTTTTTGCATCTAAGAAATGCTCGGTGCAAAGAGTTCCCACCATTTGTATTTTAATTCGAGCCCCATTATTGGCTTGTGTTAAATTATGCACACGTGGCGGCTAGCGATTGGCTTGCTAGCCGTATAAAGAGCTTGGGTGGTTTCCGCCCAAGTTGGGGAGAGAGAGCAATTGGAGTTCAAAAGGGAAAGCGTGAAGATCTCTAAGCGCTGCGGATCCTTACGGACTCAACGCATTTCTTAAGAAGGCAACAGAGGTCTAAACAGCCTCTGGCCTCTCCCCGTCGCCGAGCGCAATCCTAGACGTATCCCTATCCTACATACTCAAGATCCGAACCCACGGACCTTTAACAACTCTGGGGCCAGAGAGCCGAACCAAACCCACGGAGCTTCGACAACTCCGTGGGAAAGAAATTGCCGACCCCGCGGAGCCTTAACAACTCCGGGGCCCAAGAACCGAATTTGTCGTAGTCCTCCAACGAGGATTTAAGCGGAGCTGAACCTGGAAACTGTCCAGCCTACACCGCGACCATCTTGGGTGTAAGTAAATAATCTTTGAATCAACCACTACGCCTCTGTGACTAATTCTAGCCCGTGCGTGCCTTGCCGCCGCACGGTCTCCTCTGACCCTGCGTGCCCGGGCTGCTGGCCACAGTCTGCGTGCACAAAGACGGGTCCGCATATCGCTCCTGGCTCGCACATGGCAACATGGATGGGATCAGGAGGCGGCTCGCACAGTGCCCAGAGCTGCCTCCCCAAATATGGGTCCCTGCCAGCAGCTGGATGGGTGGGAGAGGAGGAAAGACCTCTGCTGCCCCACCTCCCACCCCTGGGGTTGCCACACACACATGTGCACACGAGCAGCCCACGCTCACAAGAGTGCTCTCCCCCTGGCCCCACCCCTAGCCAATCCAGAACTTTTGCTAGTCCAGAACTTTTGTTTCAATTTGCACCAACCAGCTGGGACCCTGGGACAGCCTATGAAATCCAGGACTGTTCCCAGCCAAACCGGGATATATGGTCACCCTACTTATAGCAGCTCTTTTAGTGCCTAGCAGGCTACTCAACAGAACAAAAGTCTTAGGCTGCTGATTTATTGTTCTTGGTTTCCCATTCCTGCCTATTGATTCCCATTCCTGCCTCCTAACTCTGCTTCCACCCCCTGATCCTCAGCTCCGGACTCCAGTGTATATCCTTGTCTTTTGACAGCTAGCTCATGGCTTTAGTTTGGCAAGCACCCATGTCCAGGTCCCTGACAGCTACAGCTGCCTGCTCTGGACCCTCTGGCTTGTCTGGATCCTTGCTTCCTATTCCTCACCCCCCTAATTTGCACCTCTAACCTTGTGGTAAACAAGTGAATTTCTTGGTCCCTTATGCACCTTGATCTCCTGAGCCTCCGACCTTTGACTCTAGTCTGGTCTTATTTGCTCCTGATCCTGAGCTGTGACCTTCTAGGTGGTCAGGGCTCGGCCCCATGACCTATAATCATTTTCTCTCCACTAAAATAAAATTGTTTGCCAAGAGGAAAGATAAGAAGGTCAGTTAGGACCAGATATTTAAAATGACTAAGTTCAAGAAATGGATAACTTAGGGAAAGCTCTATGCTGGAATGTACACCACTATTTCAAAAGACACTCCTGAACAAATCACATATTGGCCACTTCTCAATTTTCTTCTACTTAGGAAAGAAAGGAGCAACAGCACTATTCAAATATTTGTTGGACTGAATCTTGCCAAACAACCTCCCTCTGGCACCACTACTGTGAACAAGAAATTTGTGCCGTAAAAGAACCATTGATGGAGCACATGCTTGGAGCAGTAAATTAACTGCTCCACTCCTAAGTGCGTCCAACATGTCGTTTCTGAAAAATTTTGCTCTGCTGGCATTGCACTAGTGCTTTCTGAACAGGTTTAAGCTCTCCATCTGCACTATTCTAGCACTGATAAAACTGCATAGATAACAGCCCCAGCTGAAGTTCCTCAGCAAAAGAACTAAGCAAGGCCTAAGAGGGCATTATAGCTCCAGGAACAAGGTGAGGCACAGAAACTTGTTTTATTTTTTTTATTAAAGAATAACCTCAAAAGGGACACTTTGCTAATATTTGGTAAACAAAAGGCTCAAGTTGCATTTTCGTTTTAATTAGAATAATTTTAAAGCAGCCTCACAGCATCTCTCATGAACGAAAAGAGCTTCACTTTAGATTGAGATAAATTATCGGCTTTTGCATTAAACTGCACTCTCCACATAGCACATCTGAATAAGACTGTGCTTCAGGCTATTAGATATTTTGAACAGGATCCTATCCTCCTCATGCACAATCACCAGATCAGATATTACCCTGCCACAGATGTCTACATAACATAAATGGCAATTTTGCAACCAAAACTCATAATCTGATTTCTGATTGGCTGAGCAAGTTATTTGTCTCTCTAGGCAGGTACAGTGCAGAAGCACTGCAACTTAACTCCACGGCTTCTTGAATATACTTCTTGGTGTTAGAAATCAAGAAACCCTATGGCCCTCATAAATCAACAGACTGCAGCAGCACTTTGGTGGTCCTTCCTTATAGCGTACCACACAGTCTTCTCAGAGAAGGCTGTTCAGTTTCTGACTTGTTATCCTCAAGATGCTGAACTGGCAGAAATCAGTGTTTTGTGACAAGAATGCCAATTGCCTCATGGGAACATGCAGCTTATGGTTTTCTGTTTGTTGCAATTCATGTAGGAATACTGCCTTGCTGTTTCCAGGGAAATATGCTCCCTGATCACGTTCATCATGTTTCAGTGGGATTTCAGGCTGCATATATGTGGCAGGCCTGATGGCTACTCCAACAGAGGTATATTACAGTACAGTGCAACATGTATAATATTCCCTTTTTAAGTCTGTATACTGATTGCTCAAACTGCACTCTTGGCAATATTTACTAGTGGCACTGGCACCAACCCTCAAAAAGTCACTGTACAATACCAATCAAAGTACTGTTGGGATATACAGAATAAGCACAGCCTACCTTGTGGTAGGTCTAACCTTTGCCTGCACCTACAGTCACCACTATGCTAGAGGTCTGTGAAAAGTTCTGCCCATAATGTACATGGCAAAGAGAGGGCATGGGCAAATGTACACTTGGAGCCATTTCAAAATGGGAGGAAAAGCTGCTGCTTGTTAGTGTGCAGCAGCTGTAACTGGTAGGCAGCCAAACAAGGTAAACTGCAGTTTACAAAGGATGCAAACTGCCTTGAGTTTAATCCTGCTTCATTCCAGGTTAGTGCTGGAGTTGTTTGGCTATATTTAAATCGCTACAGGCTACTGCACAGGTACTGTTAACAGTGTAAAAGCTGCTGTCTGATCTGCAAGGATCCTGGTTTTCTCTGATTTAAAAAATCAGAAATTTTCCAATAAAAAATACAACAACCCAAAATCCACATTTTTCCGTGATCAAAATGAAGCACCATATCAATCCAAATAATATATAGTGGCATTTTGTTTTAATCATGGGAAAATATGTATTTTGAGCATGTGTTTTTTTTAAATCAGAGAATTTCTGATTTTTTTTATCAGAGAAAACCAGGATCCCTGCTGATCTGGAGCAGCTCCCCATCCCCTTTTAATACATAGTTGATCACACCCAGAGTCTGATAAACACTGACAGCCTGTATGTATAGTTACAGAAAAGGCTCCTTGTAGAAAATAAGCAGTGCAATTTCATTTTGAAGGAAAATCAAGATAAAATTTGACATAGTGAAGACAGTAAACTCACAATATCAAAAAAGTACAAATACCTCACAAAAAAGTAACCAATTAACAAAATCCAAACTAAACTCACACTTCTCACCCTCCCTCTCTGATTGGTATAGGGAAGGCCAACTAAAACTTGTTGAACTAGTTTTACAATTCAGGTGAAATTATTAACTGTGGTTTATGGTTTAAAAAGGATCTATTATGCTGTCCTTTAACACCTGTCTGCTCATTCAAGGGGCAAACAAAAAGCAGCCTGAGAATGAAGCCAAGATGGATCACACTGGACAAATTTTATCATCCTCACAATAACGCAACTGTGGAGACAGGGAGAAACAAGAGGCATTTCAATTTTTTTAGTTCATCAGTTCAAACTCCTTGACATTTTGGAAGCAGCTGATCAACCCTAGAGCCATATTTAATAGTCACAGTACATAGAATCAACCAGACCCAGGATGGAGAGGATGCAAATGAGCTCTGAATTGACAATTAGACCTTTTCCAGAACTCCATCTCCCTCAGAAAATGATGATTCATTGAAACTATCACTTGTCACAGGAAGGGTCAAAAATTGGAAAGTTTCAAAAGTGCAGAAAGGAACACTTGAGTCGGGCTAGAAGATCTATTAGGTCCCTTCCGACCCTGAAACTATGAAACTATGAAACATTCCATGTTTTCAAAATGACAGATCCTTGTTTTCTGATTCAAAATGAGTTTCCATTTCAAAATGTCCGGAGTAATACATATCCATGATATCTATACTACCTGTAACAAAGTCTGCGTGTAACTGCAGGAGGCATGCCAAGGCTGCAATTTGAATAATTTGCACCAAAAAAAAAATGCTATTCTGGGTCCTTTCACTTTCCTTGCTTAATTTAATTTAATTTCTAGCAAAAATCATATTTCTTTGCTTACTTTTACTTTTCCATTGAAAAATAAAATTAATGAGTCTAAAAAAACAGAAATGGGAAATTATGTATGAAAAAAACAATGCACTGGAGAAATCAAGTTACTAAAAGGTTTGCTTTTTTTTGCTAGCGGTGCATGGTTTTGACATAATTACAATAGACTGAAACAGCTGCTCTCTTCTTCCACAAACAAAATGAGTAGTTTAAGATTACTTTATTCAGAACTGATCCAGTCCCTTAACTACATCCCTCCTCAAAGAGGCAGACTGACTAGTCTCATTTTTCAACTAAATACAGAAGGTTCACAAAATCCATCTGTCAAGGGATTTAAGAGAAGGGGGGAAAAAAACCACAAAAGGTCCAACACCCTCAAACAAAAGACATCCTTTTGTCATCACATGGACAGATCCTATAAACACATAAGCAAGCATACAGCCAAGTAGGGCTGTACCGATAAAGATTTTTTGGGCCGATACTAATGGCTGATTATTAACGAGTCATATCAGCCGATACCAACCTGAATGCCAATATGCAGCCCGGCAGCTTGGAGAGAGGCGTCCACCAGGTAAGTCTGTTGGGGGGGGACAGGGCGGGGGGGGGCAGATTGAGGTCCCTGCCGTGAGGGAGGGAGTATGGCTGAGGCATGGGCAGGTGCTGCCCAGCCAGGGCAGGAAGGGGGACAGAGCTGTGAGCAGCTCATCCAGCGGTGTGGGGAAGGGAACGGATCCCATCACTACACGCACTCCTGGGGGAGCTGTGGGGGACATGCCCCCCAGATCTGTGCATGGGGCAAGGGCAGGCTGCCACTGTGGGCTGGGGCCGGGGGCAGTACTGGGCTCTTCCTGGCACAGGGTGGGGGTGGGCAGGCGGTTGTGCTTGGGCTGGGCAGTAGCAGTGCTGGAGCGGGGCCCCCCCCCCCCCCCCCCCCCCCCCACAGCCCCCCCTCTCAGAGCCACTGCCACCCACTCTGAGCACAGCCCCAGCCCAACCCCTCGGGGGAAGATCCCAGCTGGAAGAGCCAAGCACCGCCCCTTGCCCCAGCCCGCAGAGGCAGCCTACCCTCTCCCTGTGCACAAATCCTGGGGGCATGTGCTCCCCATGACTCCCCTGGAGCTGTGTTCAGCAGCAGGATCTTCCCCCCCACCCCACATCTTTGGACGAGCCGCTCATAGCTCTGTCCTGCGCCCCAGCCCAGCTGGGCAGCGCCTGCCCCTTCCCCTTCCCCAGCCCCACTCCCTCCCTCACCACAGGGGCCTCAGTCTGCACCCCTCATGCCCCTTCCCTCCCCCTGCCCCTTCCTTCCCAACAGACTTACCAGCCGGGCGCTGCTCTCAAAGCTGCTGGGATGGCTGTGTGCATGCTGCAGCTGCACACATGCATGCTGAATTTATTGGCAATGTCATCGGCCATATCAGCCATAAAAAGGTGATTGCCAATAAGGTCAATTTTCCTTTTATGGGTGCCAATACGCTATGGACTGATGTATTGGTACAGCTCTGCACCCAAGCACAGTAGACTCACTCAACTGAATGATGTTACCTGTGTAAACATTTAGAGGCCTCTCTTTATAAAGGTTACCAGAAAATTCAATCAAGTAAAGCGAATCTGGGAAAGGCATTTGGATAAACACAGTGACTTTCTGAACCTCCTGTCATTACTACTTTTGTTACACTGTCATGTCAGAGCCACTGAACCCCTTTCTACCCTTTGGTTTTCAGTCTTTTGGCCAGCAGATGACAGCAATACATATGGAGGCAATGTGCTCAGCAATGTTGGGACTGGGACAGCAAAGACTTGTAATCTACACTGTAATCTACACTCACTGCCACTGGGTCCTAGTTTAAAAAACAGATAACCCTGATTTGGCATTTTTTCAGCTTGCTTTTATTAACATTTCAGTTTGCTCATGTTTGCTGCATTAGTTTAGAACTTTCGCACTGCATGTCAAATTCTTTACCAGCTGATAGGCATCTGAAGGTGCACCTCACTTGCAAGGCCACACCTTAGTTAGGCAACAGGGGTGTATCTAGCCCTCGTAATTACAGTGGTTACGAAGTCATACTCTTATAAGGAATTAATTTCCTAGGATATTAGCATATTAGCCTCCTGCTTCAAAATTAAAAAAAAAAAGACTAAACATGCCATAGCTGGCTATTGAGAAGAATTTGCTGCCTTTCCCAGCCTCTCCATAATTATGTATAGCAAATGCTATGCAGCATTTATAAATCACAATTATATCTGTCACTCAGGTTAGATTTTTTTGAAAGCTGGCTTTAGCTGCTGATTTCAAAGCAAGGCTCCCTGTATAAGCAGTATATTCAACCTGATCATACATACCAATTCCTTTAATGAGGTGGCAGTTGGGAAGCTCTACTGGCTCCATTTCCCGAGAAGCATTAAGTTTATTTCTACAAGAAAAAAAATATATAGTTTAATACAACTGATCTAACAGAGTTTCAGGACCTGATAACAGGATAATACAGGCAGTCCTCGACTTACGTTTCAAGTTATAACGTTTCACACTTACAACGTTTCTAAATTGACACCATTTCAACTTTCTGACATCAGTTTCAACTTTACAATGCTTGATCTGATGTGATGCCATGCCAGCGAACAAGTCGCTGTGTCACCCATCTCCCTGGAGAATAGATGTCCAAACTTCCTTGGACACTTTCTTTAAGAAAGCAGACAAGACTCAGGAAAAACCTGCAGCCAAGAATCCTGAGAAGAATCCAGCCAAGAACCCTTCAAAAAGTCCAACCAAGAGTTCTTCAAAAAGTCCAGCAAAGTCACCTCAAAGAAGTCCTTCCAAATCAATATGATTGCTATTTACAATATAAATACATTAATGTAGCTATATTACTAATCTATAATTGACTGAGTACAAAATTCTGGGTTATTTTTGGTGAAAACAGGGTATCGGACCTTCCCACTTATAACACTGTTTTGTATGGGAAAATCGGTTCTGAGTTACGACATTTCAACTTAAGATGCCATTTTCAGAACCAATTGCGTCGTAAGTCTGAGGACTGCCTGTACTTAAACTCCTCGCTTGCTTTTATTTTAACTTTACCACCAATCATTTCTCTCAATAAAATGGCGTCTCGCAAATATTTAATGGAATCATAAGTCTGTAACAATCTTCAAGGGTCAACCCTGTACAGACGCAAGTTTCACTATCCTAAACCACCTCACAGAGATACCTATCCAGCTTCTTCGTGTAAACCTCTAATGGAAGACATTCTACAACTTCCCTGGCCAGTATGTTTTATGGCCCTACTGTTCTTAAGGTTAGGATTTTTATCCCAAGATTTGAGTTTAAATCCACTGCCATATATCCTGTCCTTGTGGCAAGGGAGAACAAGTTTTCTCCATCTTTCTCATGGGCCCTTTTAAAGTTTTTGGAAACTACTGTTATACTTCATAGTATAAATGCTAGTATTTTTTATATCTAATATTATAAAATGGCAATTGTTATATTTAATATAACAAATTGTTATATTTGCTAATTTATTATAATTCATTAATTTATCATATACATTATAATATACACTATATTATAATAGAATATTATTATTGATTTGTTAATTTAGTATATTATAATTATATTTGTTATGTTATATAACAGATTGTTATAACAAATTGTTATATTTAATAAATGCTAAAGTGTTTTTTATATCAAACCTTATAAAATTGCAATGTTGTCAACTCCACGTATTTAAACAACAAACAAACCTATGAGCCAGGCTCCAAATATGCCATATTTATGTATAATACATTTGGAGATTTTAGTAGTCTTCTGGCTGAGCTTCCAAATGCATTTATATCACATGTAAGCTTTTTTTCCTGCAGCCATGACAACTAGACACTTTCACTTTTTAAAAAAAAACACTTCTCAAATAATTGAACTCCATAACCTGAAGCTTTTAGAAAATCATCCATTAGAGTGAAATTAATTATAAAACTTCAAAAGTTGTCAGGTTACAACATAAAACAAACAACTTTTTTAAAAGTCAGTTGTACTTTGATGCCCAGAAATTAAGCAACTGCAGCTAGAATGCTGATCTGTGGAAGGTTACAAAGCTGACAGGTCACACTTAGAGTCAAACATAAAAAAAAAAAAAATCAATATTTCAGATAGAAAGAAGGTAGATAGAAGGGTCCTCTTCTTTCACCCCATGCCAATAACTCTTTTTGTTAACAAGCAGTTCCACCCTTTCCATATTACTTCTTGCTATTTTCTAACACTAAAGCAATCATCCTTTAAGTCAGGGGCGGGCAATTATTTCAGGCGGAGGGCCACTTACTGAGTTTTGGCAAGCCATGGAGGGCCGCGTGACAGGCAGCCAGGGGCAGATAACTATTAATTTTCTAAATTTTTAAGGGGCTCATGGGCCAGATAGAACGGCCTGGGGGGCTGGATCTGGCCTGCGGGCCACATTTTGCCCACCCCTGCTTTAAGGTAACATCCTTGTAAGTGACAAGTGTTGTTCTTTGCAGGGTACTTTTGATCTACTGCTGTTTCATTCCATCCATTTTCTCCATACCAAGAATCATCTCTTTATTACTGTTGTTCCACTCTCCCTTCCAAACACTTTAGCATCAGCCAGTGACAAAGACTGAAGTGATGACAAGAAATACCATGGTATTTGCAGGCAGACAGTAATGAACAGGCCTCATCTCATTTCTGTCATTCCCCTCACCCCCCACACCACCGGTGTATCATAAAAAACTATAGATATTTAATGATGTTCACTTTCTGTTTAAAATATTTAATAGTACTTGGGGGGAGGGACTGCAGATATGTTGAAAAAAATCTTAGAATGTTGATACAATTTTTAATCAAATCAAAATTGAAATCAACCTGATAAGTTTGAATAAACATTATTTTAAAATAGTCTTCAGGTAGCATAAATAGTAGTTTCATTAACTTCAAAAGAGTTTGTACTGTAGCTGAATTTCTGGCATTTAACCTCATGTTGTCCCTCCCTCAAATTCTTTTACTGTCTAAATAGGTCAATAGCTAGGGGTCTACCCAACTGGAGGAGATGGCCGACCAATTTGAATATATGCTCCCTCAATACCACATCCAAAGGAACTTATGAGAAGAAGGTGTGTCAACTACAAGATTAGAATGTTTCTTCTTAAAGAAAGTTATTGCTTCGGATATTCCCCAAATACATGTGCAGCTGGAGCTGAACATTTACATGTTGAGTCAAAGAATTAAAAATTCAAATATCCTGTAGCAACATGCTACTCCAGTGGTTTTTTTGAAAGCATAGATTTATCTACAGGATCAGTATAAAACATCAGACGTGCAATATGGCTGGCACTACTACTTTACTTTTTTGTCTCTTTACCTGCATCCATTTAAATTCTCACCCTATTGTTGTCATTTATGGATTTACATTAAAAAATGTCTTTCTGCATTGCGAATGTTTCCTACGTGAGTGGGAGAGGTTAAGGTAAAATGGTAAAACTCAGAAGTTTTTCCAACAGCCCTCAAGGCAAGTTATCCCTGCTCATGGGAAGTTACACAAAGCACAACTGGTAAATGCTCCAGGGTTAGAAGAGATTTAGCACAGTAGTATTTATTCAGGTCTTTGGCTCTCCCATTGAATAACAATTCAGGCAGGTTTGATCGGTCAAGCACAATTTATCATTTAATCTCTGTATTTTCCTTCCCCTTTTTACCCACATCTTCCTCATTCTTGCACTGCTCTCACCCTTCCCTACTTACTAGTCTCATTCTGACACACATGGGCCACATCTACACAGGATGCTGACTGCGCAGTTTTTACTGCGCAGTCATTTAAGTACTTGCATACCTAAGTACTAAATGACCGCACAGTAACCAGAGTTACTGCACAGTTAGCATCCCCACAAGTCTTCCTGGTGATGCTGGCAGCATAGGATCTCATTACTATACTGTATTTAAGAAAAAATATTTTAAGATAACACAAGTGAATTTTTTTTTAAGTGGTATAAACAATAGTGTACCTGAAGCCCAGGAGGCAAACTTCACGTGCAGTATAAGCATCTTAGCTGGGTTTCAGGTGGCTGTTGAAGGATCTGTATATTGTACAGTTCCTACCATGCGATGCTAGTAATGAGCTATTACACAGTAGTAGCAAGCTACTGCTCAGTAAGCAACTCGTGTAGACATGGCCATGAGGATACAAAGTTTTTAGAAGCTGAATAAGACTGACAGCAGACTAAACGCAAGGATATGCAGTGCTCTCTCAGGATGGCTAAATATATGGTAATATTATTTATGTGATACAGAAAGGGATTTACCAATCATTTTCGAGCTTCCTTAAGTAACTCCGTAATTTCAGGAGTACCATGCGGACAAAGACTGCAAGCAACAACAGAACACAAAGTTCCCAGAGTTTTCGTGGAAGGCATTTAAAAAACTGGAAGAAGAATACTTAGGCTGGGCACTAATAAAGAACCTTAGAGCATTACTGTGAGGAGTTTCCAAACTACTGCATCTTGCCCATCTCTGATACATGAGATGCCTACTCTGAAACGACACATGCCAGATCTGCTGATGGTAGGGGATCATTCAAGACACACCAACTATGTAGAAAACGGACCAGTGTTCCTGGTTCCTGCAAGGAGCCTACCTTGTGTATTATCACCCTCGTTCTGTTTGCAAAAAAGTGCTGTTTACAAGAATCTAGAAGTGCCTGCAGTTCTTCAGATCTAAAATATGCTAGCGAAGTAAATAGCATGTAAAAAACTGAGGCATAGGTGGAAATTTAAGTATGAAAAATCAGTTTATGGACATTTAAAGTGATAGAGACCCTAACAATGTACAATATACAGCTCCCTCAACAGCCACCTTAAACCCAGCTAAAATGCTTATACTACTGCACATGAAGTTTACCACCTGGGCTTCAGGCACACTACTGTTTATTCCACTTTAAAAAAATAATAATTTCCCTTGTGTCATCTTAAAAGATTTTTTCTTAAATACACTTAGTGCATACTCCTATACCCCACCACAGTAAATGAATCTTTCTGTCATTTTAATAGTTATCACATTTAAGATATTTCTACTGGTTGTAAATAATCTTCAATTTATAAGCTGTTTCTTCTACTTTAACTGGGAAGTATTCCAACAGCACAAACAAAAAACACAGACGTTGATGAGATAGATCCTTCTCAGCATCATAACATAAAACATAAATGAAAAAGTCAAGCCGAATAGTAGCAGGTCTATAGAGAATGCCTATTTTTTTTGCTTTTTGGGGTTCTTATTGTTGCCAATGGGGGGCAACCAAGGATGGCTGGCTCAAGCAGAGGGAGGTTTGGCTTAAAATAAATCAAATATCTTCCCTTTCCCTCCCACCTCCCCCACACACATACTCTCTTTCTAGTACAAGGGTGGCCAACCTGTGGTACATGTGCCACAAATAGTAGCCTGTGTGTGTGGCATGCAACTGGTCAAGGAGTGAACCAGCAGCACAGCAGCAGATAGGACCAGAAGCAGAAAGTAGAGCAGCAAATTGGGCAGGGAGCACAGGACAGGGGACAGGTGGGTAGGAGAGAGGGATCAGAGTGGCACTTGGGGAGAGTGCTGGATAAATGTGTGCCACACTTGCCAAAAAGGATGTCCCCCATTGCTCTACCACATGCTAGTAGAACAGGGGTGGGCAACATGCGGCCCACCAGGCAATTGTATACATCCCATGGGACCTCTAAAAAATTTAGAAAATTAATATTTATCTGCCCCTGGCTGCCTGTCATGCGGGCCTCGATGGCTTGCCAAAACTCAGTAAGTGGCCCTCTGTCCGAAATAACTGCCCGTCCCTGTAGTAGAATCTTAAAATGTTACAGGTTTATTCTGAAGGCTCAAATGTTATCCGAACTCTTATTTAGCCTTTACTGTTACTGCTGCATCAGCAATGTTGCAATGTAGCATGCTGATAAGACAGCACTGTCAGGAAAAACAGTTAGAAAAACTGTGCTCACAAGTGTATTTCTATAGTGCCTTTAGTCTGATATCATTTTATTTTTTAAAGTGTCCTAGTTTATTTACCTTTAGCTTTTGTTCGTTTGTTTGTTGGGATTTTTGCAAGGGTTTTCTCTAGTGACTATATTCTGAAACAACTCGCACAAAACAAATTGTAAATTAGAGATTAATTAAGAATCTTGTTTCACAAAAAGTTGCCAGATCTGATTCCCAATCTAGTTCACACTGTACACAACTCTACAGAAGTATAATGCAGCGTATGCCTGTACTGCAAGCTACAAGAACTACATGTTCCTTTGCCATTAGCTACAGTTAGCAGAGGCAAGAATTTGTTCTCACATTGCTACTTTGGGAACATGCACAATTATCATAGAAACACAGAGAAGTAGGCCTGGAATGAACCTCCAGAGGTCATTTAGTGCAGCATTTTTCAACCCGTGGGTTGCAAGGGGCTGCTTGGGGCCCCCCCTGCACCATGCACTGGAGGGCTGGAGCCTGGGGGACAGCAGACTGGGAGTGAGGGGCACTGGGGTGGGGACTGGCCATTGATGGTTACAAATGGGTCATGATACAAAAGAGGTTGAGAACCACTGATCCAATGCAACCACCTGCCTCAGGCAGGATCACCCCATTCAAGTCATCATCTAAACTGCATAAAAGAAAAGCAAAATTGTGAGCAGGAGCAAAATTATGGTTCCTGGATTGTCAGGAGCAATTCCCCTTCATTTCTCTTTCCTCAAGCAAGACAGGATGCATGGCTGGGGTTTAAGAAATGAACTATTATTGTAATACACAGGGTTTTGCTTCTCATTCTGTAACTGCGCACTTTCACACCTTCGATTCTGCTTTACAAGCTGGAGAAAATAAGTTGCAGAAAACTGCAATAAGGCGTTCCCCTACTGAAGGCATCTTACCCTTTCCCTTGGGAAGCTCTAGGCTTGAAAAAAAAAAAGCAGCAGATGTGTTAAAAGAGTTAGTTAAAAGTGCTTAACAAGAAGAGCCTGTGAACAGTTGTGCTCACAATGTACCAGGGGTACAAATAGACTGCAGGGCAGGGCAGGGCAGGGCAGGGCGGCCGCGCTCGGCTCGGCTCGCACGGCGTACGGACACTGCCAAACTCGTGTGTGTGCAGCCTGGGGCCGGGGCAGCGGGGAGATGGGTTTGCTGCTCGGGACGGTGCTTCAACAGAGGCGAGTCCTTAAGGGGGGGGCGGGAACAAACGAGACGAATGAACCTTGCGACCGGCGCCCCTCCCCGACAGCTCAGCCCGGGGTCGGGGTGGGGGGGCTCTGCGTGCAGCTCAGCCCGCGCCGCGCGCCACCCGCCCGCCCCACGAGCAGCCCTTCCCTTCCCTGCCG
>NW_005842264.1:1585084-1617450 GCF_000455745.1 Alligator sinensis | reverse complement strand
GGCAGCGAGGGGCAGCGCGGGCCGCCGGGCGCGGGGGACTTTGACTGCTGCCCAGCTATTTTCCCGTGGGCAGAAAAAGCAAGAGCGAAAACGACGCGTTGGAGTCGTCTGAGGGGTGACTCGGCCTAACGCGAGTCTACAAAGGCTGAGAACTACTGGCAGAGAGAGCCCGCAGCTCAGCCAGGCTGCCCACACACCAGAGACTGGCTTAAAAACCCAGAAACTTTTTCTTTCTATAAGAGAAGCCGGGTTATGGGCTTCCCTGGTTGGTTTCTGGGCTTTTGGGGGTCGGGTCTCACTTGACATGTTCAAGCCTTTCTCTGATAGTGTCAGGTTTGACCTAGAAACCACTATACAAAGCCCAAGCAAAAGTCTCTGTTATGTAACTAATGCCCATCTGCAATGATAAGGAGGAGACAGTCTTAGATAAAGGAGGCTTGAAAACAAAAGCAGAATCAGAGGACTAGGGCAAAGAGCTGATTTGAATATTGAGAATCACACCCCTGGGTGGGGAGAAAGTATGCTAATGAAACATACATGTATGGAAATGAGATACATAGCTAAAACACAGGTATAGAGACATGCTCAGTAAAGAACTCCTTGCGTCACTCCCTTATAACCAATTAGCAAACAAGAATGCTTATGAAGGTCCAATACTCCTGTATAAGAGATGCTTAGAATTAAGACTCTGTGTGCTTGTTACGTGAAATGATTCCGCTTGCACCTTCTATTGCTAGCAATAAATCTTCTTTATACTTTCACCCCTGGTATCTTTATTGGCTTTTGCATACCGGGCACAATCCCAGACTTGAGCTGGGGCTCAACAATAGCACACGCTGCCAGTCTTATGCAAGCTCTTCCTCCCAGCACCCCCAACCCCCCTTACAATCCCGAGAGCACCTGCAAGGAAGCACATCTGCTTCCCCTCCTCCTGTCTGTGCCCGTGTTGAAGGAAGGGCTCCTCAGCCTGGCTGCAGGACTCGCGCACTTCATCTGCAGCCATAATCTTTGCTCCAGCTGTTGAACCAAGGCACAGTGGACTGCCTATTCTGTCTGGTAGAAACCTTGCCCCAAATTAGCAAGGCAGGTTTCCAACATATTGTGTAGTAAGAGTGAAGTGCCTAAAAACGCTGGATCCATATTTGGTTTAGGCATGAGATAGACTTCTCAGCCGTGTCAACAGCGAGGACACAGGCAGAAGTGACAATTTTCACGCAATCTGGCCACAGACAGCCATTTATAGCCGTGACCAAATGCAAATGCACGGCTACAGACAGCTTCAAAAATGGCCAATCTGACCCCTCCTTGCATGAAGGGTCAAACGAAGGAGTTTCAAAACACAGCGGTTTCTGTAACAGAGTGTTTTCATGCCAACCTGGAGCTGTCTTCAACATGGCAGGGTGGAAAGGGAGCAGAATGGGGGACCGGCTCCAATTCACTCAGACCCCTCTCTAGGGCCCTCTGCTCCCTTTCCACCCTCCCCTTCTGACAACGGGAACAAGCTGGGATAAGGGATAGAGGAATGAGTGTTGCTGGGGCAAACCAGATTCCCCTCTCTCCTGGAACAAACAGTGAACTTCTGCTTGGTCCTGGGGATCCTTGTAACTCACAACACTTCCTGCAAAGCATTTGCAGTTACAGTGAGAAGCTGTGCTTCTGTCTGAGCCTCATGTGACCACAGAGGACTAGAGGGCACACAGGTATATAGGTAGGTCAGCTTTGACATAATGCAAAATAGTGTAAGATAGCAGTGGGAGGACTGCTAAACTAGTATGAAATAGTACATAATAAGGTTTGTGGGAATCTGTCTCTAAGTCAGGGGTGTCAAACTCAACCAGCAACGTGGGCTAGATGAGTGGTGTGGAGCCAGTCTGCAGGCTGGATTGGGTCCATGGTTTCCTCTGGCATCTAAGCTGATAATGGATGCCAAGGAAGATATTGGATAAGGGATAGATCACTAGAGATATCCAGTTCAATGTTCTCCCTCTTGTGTCACTGTTGGAGACTGGTGCTGCACTAGATCAGAGGTGGGCCAAATACAGCCCACCAGGCCATTCTATCCGGCCCACGGAGCCCCTAAAAATTTAGAAAATTAATATTTATCTGCCCCTGGTTGCCTGTCATGTGGCCCTCAATGGCTTGCCAAAACTAAGTAAGTGGCCCTCCGCCCAAAATAACTGAGCACCTGTGCACTAGATGGACCATTGGTCTGAAGCATGGAACTTATGGACATTTGTATACATGCTTGTGCCTCAGCAGCATCCACTTTTAAAAGTGCCTGGCGCTGTGGCGCATACATTTGTATAAATGATGAAATGCATGTCAGCACTGAGAAAACGGAGGCGACGTGCTTTTGACCTAAAACACATCAAAAGTGGTTTAGTTCAAAAGCGCACTGTCAGCATTTTCTCAGCGCTGACATGCATTTTGCCATTTATGCAAATGTATGTGACGCAGCACTGGGTGTGTCAGCTCATGGGGAGAGCAGATTCAATTAACTTAGTCTGCTCCAATGCAGCAGAGATCCAGAGCATCGAAGCAGACAAATATGTATGTATAAATACACCAACTGCTACTGGGACGGCAGGGTTCCACAAGCCAATGTAGCGCACCAGCAGTACTTATAAAAAATACATTAATCCACTTACAAATAGATTTTAGAATTCACACCAGGCTACTGAATTTGTTCTAATTTACATTGTATGGGCTCTTGATGTTTTAATTAAAAAACCCCACAACCCCAACTTGGTATGACATAGTTTACTTAAGTAGATTCATCTCCGATATAGCTCAGCTGCCCCTTAAATATTTGTACCTCAAACTACACATTTCAGAGAGAGAAAAAAAAGAAAACATGGATAAGAGCTACTTACAAGGCAGATATGCTAAATGGATCTTAGAGCTGCTCCAGGTTTCTTTTATCAAATTAAAAAATTTCTCCCCAAAAATAATTTTGACATTTTGTCATTGGATCTTTTTATCAGCTTTATGTTTAACAGAAAAGTGTGTGTGTGTGTGTGTGTGTGTGTGTGTGAGAGAGAGAGGGGGGAGGGATTGCAAATATGTCGAAAAAAATCTTAGTTGATACAGTTTTTAATCACATCAAAATTGAAATCAACCTGATAAGTTTGAATAGGTATTATTTTAAAATAGTCTTCATCAAGTATAAATTTGTAGCTTCATTAACTTCAAAAGAGTTTTTACTGTAGCTGAATAGCTGGACTATCATTTAACCTGATATTGTCCCTCAAATTCTTTTACCATCTAAATAGGGTAATAGCTAGGGATCTACCCAACTGGAGAAAACAGCCAGACAATTTTGTGAGCAGATCACGGGGCCAGTTGCCATTTTCACGGGCTAATCATGATGGGGACCCCCTATGACTCTGATTGGCCAAGGAGAACCAGCACTCCTGCCACTTCGTGTAGATTGCTAGATGGCCTGAAACCACAGCTTAATTGCTTAATAAAGTTTCCCTTAATGGCTTCCACAGGCTTAATCAAGGGATTAAACCTGTGGAATCCATTAATTGATGTGTTATTAAGTAATCTAAGCATTTAATTAAACTCTAAACTGAAATGTCTTATGAAATTAAAGCTATACACAGCATGAATTGTAACTAACACCAGGACTACTTTATTGAACATTGTTAAAAGTTTATCAGTGCTTTTCAGAAGACAGGCAATTCATCCTAGCTATTAAATGCTAGCATGCTGCATTCAGCAGCAGTACCTACCTGCAGACATTTTCTGTCTCTATGGGGTGAACACTTGTCCATACACTGAGATGGCATGTTCAGCATCCACTGAGTTTGTTGGGATGGCAAGACAGTGTCTTGCCAGGGTGTAGATATGTGAAAACTAGTCTCAGACAAAGTCCCAAAACACAGAGGTATCTGGCACTCTGAAAAAGTTCATGTAAGCAGCACATTTGTTGTCATGCTCTTTCCACCATCCAGAGATCAACTTCAGTAGCTGAGGGTCACAGCTCAGAAGATGTACTTGTTTGGGGTCCAAAATGCGAACAGCACTAAGGAAGGAGGCACTAAGGAAGGAAGGAGGCTGTCTGAACTTCAGTGGCATTAACTGGTCATATCTGTAGTACTGGTTCAGCTTCACAGCTATTGCTTAGAACTGGTCCCTTCTCTGCTGGTTTTCATGAGGACAGCTTGACAGTTCTTGTGATGGCCTGTCTTCAACCCAGTTTATCAAATCCATTAGCTTGTTGTTTGTGTGGTGGATCACAGTCTGCCAGCCTTCAAACCACATTAGAAGCTGCATAAACCAGGTAGCATTTTCCACCATAAACTTCACTTGTTCTTAAATGTCATCTCTCTTAAGATCTCTTGTCTTAAGAGATTGTGAAGCTTAAGTATGCACTGTGTGCTGGGTGTGATTTCCAGCTCCTCACTCACAAATTGCTGGTAGTACTACATATGCTTGGCATGGTAATGGACCATGCTGAACCACAAATTCCACCTTGTGAACACAGGCTCTGCTGGCAATGGCACAGTCACATGTGCATCCTCACTTGGCAATGGATTCCGTGTACTGGAGTTTACAGCCTGAACAGTCCTTGAAGGCTTTTTTGAAGGTGGACACTAGGCTAGCCACATCAGGGGACTACATGTACCAGATGTCACTTACTAAAGATAGAATCTGTGCATTGCAGATGACATGAATTGCACTGGGCAGCATTCCTTGGAGCATATCAGAGAAAGCCTTGCACATGTACATGGCATTGTCAGACAGAAATGCTGAAATCTTGTCAAATTATAAACTGTAGTTCACAATTGACTTCACAATGGCCTGAGACATGGTAGAAAAATTGACAGAGATGAGGTGGATCAGCTCTCTTTGAAATACAGGGAGGTCCTGGTCTGTCCAGCTCCCTGGCACAAATAAAATGTGCAGCAGGTAGTTATCTTGAAGGTCAGTGGTTTTGTCTGCCACAATGAAGAAGAAGTCATACTCTACCAATACAGCCTTTGTGGACCGGTCATGTCAAGCAGTCACTGCAGAGAAATAGCGTTGGTGAAGCTTGTTGGCACACAGAAAACTGTCAGCATTTGGCATCTTTTGGTTCAGGTAGTACCTTCACTCAGGGTGATCTAGTTTCTCCAGCAGGAAAAGCCTCCAGGAGGGAAAATGCCAGCTCTCACCTTTCCAAGCTGCTTTCTGTGGTCCTTTTAAAGAGCAAGAATATGGTCCCTTGCTCCTTTCTCTGACATTCAGCCTCTGCAGCAGCTTTTCACTTCATGTGTGCCTTGGACTCTAAGGCTGCATCCAAATGAGCATGGCTGTTTGGTATGTGATGCCGCACACACCTGCCACTCACCACACATTCAGGAATTTGCCATACTGCAAGGTAGCAGCGGGGGGGGGGGGGGGGGGGGGGGGGGGGGCGCGGAGCGGAGAGGGGATGTTGACCCCAGGAGATCCCAAATCAAAAAAATCCACGCAAAAAAAAAAAATGGGGCAGCGCACACAGGGGTAGCGCATGCTGGCTAAGCTCTGAGCAGGAGGATTGCCATGGCTGCAGCCCCAGGAGGCCCCCAGGTAAGGCTTCTGGGGCCTGCCCCATGCTGGCCCCAGCCTCCCCTACCCCACCTGGGGAACCTGCTGCATTCCAGAGGGCACATGGCACAGGCATTCTCTGGGGACAAGTAGCAGCAGCACAAGGTGTGCCACTGCTTCTTGTCCTCATGGAAACAAATGTCCATGCTCATGTACACGTGGCCTAAGGGCAGTTGTACATGCGGCATTTTTTGCCCTTTCTTGCACTGCAATGGCATAACTGTTTGCATGAGTGGGTTTTCCGTATGTTTTTAAAGTATTTCTGGTGCATTAAAGTAAAACTCCTTAGATGTAGTTTAGTTTGGCTCATCGTGAATTAAAGCATCATGTCCATGGATTTGTTGAGTGCAAAAACAAAGGCACTCAAAGACTTGTACTGGGCCTCTTTGTCCACCAGATGGCACTGCAACATTTTGTAGTTCACCCTTTTGAATTGCTGCTGCTTCCAATTTCTTGTGCTATGTGCCTGCTCCCACAGCTGCATGGCAGGACATAGGTTGGAGGGCCAAGGCCAGGGGGGCAGTGTGGGACTGTCTCACTCTTTTGCGGCGCTGGCTGGGGACTAGGCTTAATTTGTTTGAAAACCTAGTACGTGCGAACACTGATGTGACACTCCAAAATAAGTTTAACATTTTTAAACCTATTTAATTTAATGAGGATTTAACCCCATGGTTTGTACAGGTACCCTAGATGTCTATACTGATTTGCCTTGACACATCTTGAGTCACATTGCAGGTGGGAAAGAAGCCAGTTTTCTACCGCCTCCACTTGTGTGCCAGGTCCCTGCAGGATAGTGCCATGTACAGTCCAGAGCTGAAATACATTTGGCTCTCTTGGAGGAGTTCTTCTCAGTGTTCATGCTCAATCCTCCTCAGGCTGCAGCATGCTGTACCAGAATGTCTATGGCTGCTTAAAAGATGGCCCCAAAACCCTCTTGCTTCCCTGACTGGCTCCTGTACTGAGGCTACATCATAGGCTCACCCTCTGATTTGCTCCCTTCGCCCCGCCCTGCCCTCCACCCCTGGTGGTTCAGGACTGCAGGGCTTCCTGACCTTTTCTCTGCTTGCCAGTAATTTTTTTTTTCCATTGAGTCCGCCAAAATTGCAGAGCCTGCCATTTTCCCAGAGCCAGTCCTTTTTTATGGAGCCCTCCCAATTTCACATTTTGCATGAAAAATGCAAGATTGCAATTTTGGTCCCCAGTAATAGCATTTTCATTTTGGCAGAAGTAACCCAGTATAAATACACAAACATTGTAGTTAATGTCTTTAACACCGTTAATCAATCATTTGAATGCTTGCCTTTGCTTAGTAAGTATTCCCTTAAAAATCTTTACGTCTATCTTTGTTTGGGAATTTAAGAGCAAATAGCTTATTGGAGAAATAAAAGGGGCAATTGTATGTAGAGTTAAATTAATAATCAGACTTTCTATTTTTGCCAAATATTCTACCTACAGACAAAAATATCTGCACTACTAATTTATTTGGTAGAAAAAATAATTTCAGGTTTGAGGTGCAGACTTCTTTGGATATTGTTCTTAGACATAATAAGTAACATGATAATCACAAACTAAATACAGAGGATGCAGAAGGGGGCTGGACTGTAGGCTAGTGTTTAGGACATGTGGATGAGATTAGAAACCTAAGTCCCAGTCCCTGCTCTCAGGTTGAATTAATGATTCTCTAATGCAAGATATACAAGCAGTCCAGATCTCCCCTCTCCCAGCTAAATGCCCAAACCACTTAAAATGAAATTATTGTGGATTTGCATGAGTGTAACAGAGAAAAAGTCTAGTCCTAGATCCTTTTGTTGTTGTTGTTGTTAGAACCTACTGCTTTTGCATTTCATTATGGCAGAAGCTGATTAGTTTTGAAAAGGTCTGTGTTAAACTGATAAGCTATGTGTATAATACATACCATCCTGTACAGTTTATTTCATTAAAAGAGAGACTTTCACTAAAATGCAACACTAGAGAAGTAAATGTAAATGGCATGCAAAATAAACTAAAAACTCACAGTCTTTAATCTATTTTGCCAATATCAATTAAGAATACCATAAATCTATTCTAAAATTATTCTGATTAGTGGAACAATACTAAATAGTGGATAATTAATTGCATGGTGCACCCCCATGACTGGGAGCCCCATCAACTGACAGGGCTCCCTCTGCACTGGCAATAAGGCACGATGGGATCTGAAACTTGATCCCACAATTACACCTTCTGCCATACCACACATGCATGGCAGGAGACGTGATTGTGTGAATCATGCATCAGATCACATTACACCTTTACCTGCATGTGTGGTCAGTACCTAATACTATCTTCGAATGGTCAGTACCTAATACTATCTTCGAAATTGACGTGACTGTGACCCACTTAATTTCAAAGCTACTGTTATTATAATACTGAAAGCATTGAGATAAACTAAGATTAGCTATGCTGCCCATTTTTTGAGTACCCAATAAACCCACTGTATGTAGTTTAGTTTGTAGTTGCAGATCATATTATTTCTAATTTACAATACAGGGCATTTAGAAAGCTGTTTCAATATATTATTCTATGAGTACAAAATTAATAGAAGAATATTATGAAAATCATTAGGACATGATATGTAAGTGTAAATGTCTCATATGAGTTTAAAAATCCAATACATTTTACAATATTTACTACTTTGTGTCAGTTTTTCACCTGCCCAAGGGGGTCACACGGTCAGATAGGACGCAAAGCATCCAGGAGTCAGGATGGGCCCACAATTGACATAGATCAAGTGAGAGAACACCTCGAGAGGCTTGACATCCATAGGTCCACAGGCCCAGATGGACTGCACCCGAGAGTCTTAAACGAGTTGGCAGACATCATAGCATGCCCTCTGGCCAAGATATTTTGAACACTCATGGTGCTTAGGCAATGTACTGGAAGACTGGAAAAGAGCCAACAGGGCCCAATCTTCAAGAAAGGGAGGAAGGGAGATCCAGGGAATTACAAACCTATCAGCCTGACATCCATCCCTGGAAAGTTCTTGGAGAAAATTACCAAGGAATCCATCTGCAACAGGCTAATGGAATGCAATCTACTGAATGCAATCTACTTCTGCATGGAAGCGGAAAGGGATCTTGGAGTCCTAGTGGACTCCAAGATGAACATGAGTCCGCAGTGTGATGAAGTCATCAGAAAAGCTAACTGCACTTTATCATGCATCAGTAGATGCATGACAAACAGAGCCAAGGAGGCGATACTTCCCCTCTATTGGGCGCTTCAAGAGGGATGTGGATAACCTGGAGAGGGTCCAGAGAAGGGCCACTCGTATGGTTAAGGGCTTGCAGGCCAAGCCCTATGAGGAGAGACTAGGGCACCTAGACCTCTTCAGCCTCCGCAAGAGAAGGTTGAGAGGCGACTTTGTGGCTGCCTATAAATTCATCATGGGGGTGCAGAAGGGAATTGGTGAGGCTCTACTCACCAAGGCGCCCCTGGGGGTTACAAGAAATAATGGCCACAAGCTAGCAGAGAACATATTTAGACTCAACATTAGGAGGAACTTCTTCACAGTTAGAGTGGCCAAAATCTGGAATGGGCTCCCAAGGGAGGTGGTGCTCTTCCCTACCCTGGGGGTCTTCAAGAGGAGGTTCGATGGGCATCTGGCTGGGGTCATCTGAACCCAGCACGCTTTCCTACGTATGCAGGGGGTCGGACTCGATGATCTATTGAGGTCCCTTCTGACCCTAACATCTATGAATCTATGAATGCCAGCCAACATGGTTTTATTACTGGAAGGTCTTGCCTGACCAACCTCATTTACTTCTATGACCAGGTGACACATTGCCTGGACAAGGGAGATGAGTTTGGCATTATTTATCTGGATTTCTTGATTTGGTCTCCCATGATGTCCTCATGTCCAAGCTGGAGAACTGTGGCCTCGACCATCTCATGGTCCGATGGCTGGGGAACTGGCTCTGGGGTTGGACCCAAAGGGTACTAGTTGATGGGAACAAATCAACTTGGTGCAAGGTTACCAGGGGAGTCCTCCAGGGCTCAGTGCTCAGGCTGGTACTCTTCAATATCTTCATTAATGATCTGGATTTGGGCATCAGATGTGGACTAGCAAAGTTCACAGATGACACTAAACTATGGGAGAAGGTGGTCATGCTGGAGGATAGGCTGGGGATACAGGCCGACCTGGACACGCTTGCAAAGTGAGTGGACCAAAACCCGATGGCATTCAACATAGAAATGTGCAGGGTACTACACCTTGGGAGAAAAAACAGCATCATACTTATAGGCTCGGCAGTTCTACACTTGCTAGCACCATAACTGAAAGAGATTTGGGGGTCTTGATCGACAAGATGAACATGAGCCACCAATGCAATGCCATGGCTGGCATGCAAACCAAACTCTGGCATGCATCCATTAATGCATCTCAAGCAAAACCAGGGACGTCATCCTCCCACTTTGGTCAGACTTAGTGAGGCAGCAGCTGGACTAGTTTTGGGCCCCCCACTTCAGGAGGGATGTGGATAAGTTTGAGAGAGTCCAGAGAAGAGCCACCCATATGATGAAAGGACAAGAGAGCAAGACTTACAAGGAGAGGATGAGGGACATGGGAGTCTTCAGCCTGGTGAGGAGAAGGCTCAAGGGGGACTTGGCGGCTGCCTATAAGTATATAAGAGGGGTGCCTCAGGATCTGGGAGAACAGTTGTTCACCTGGGCTCCCCAAAGAATAACTAGGTCTAGCAGCCACAAACTTCCAGAAGGCCGATTCAGACTCGATGGAAGGAAAAACTTCTTTACAGTCTGAGTGTCTAGGGTCTGGAACAGACTCCTCCCAGGGGTGGTGCAAGCACCTACTCTGGACTCATTCAAAAGGCATTTGGACGTTTATTTTGCTGGGATAATTTGATCTCTGTAGACTTCCTGCCTCTGGCAGGGGGGGCTGGACTCGATCTCACGAGGTCCCTTCCAGCCCATAATGTCTATGAAATCTATGAAATCTTGTATTATTACAAAGGAGAAAGATACAAATATCTCCATATTAAAAAACAAACAAACTTGAAGAATGGTTTGTAAACTGACATGCCTAAAAAGAAATCTGTGGGTTCAGAGTTTTAGTATACATGATTTATTTATGAATCTGCTTTCTTAAGTTCTTTTCAATAGCATAAAGAAGATTAATTGGTTTTGATTCCCAGGCCTCCTCTTTCCCATTCTGAACTGTCCCAGATGTGCAGCAAAATTCTACTCTTAGTTTACACCTGCGTTTATCCAGAATAACTCCAGAGATGCCAGTTTTCTATTGTCTTGAAGTAGTCTGTATTATTGTCTGCTCTGTATTTTTGTCCTGTCCATGGACTGCTACCTTGATAGGATGGAGAGGCTTGAGTGTGCTGATGACTCTAAGAGCGACACCCTCAGGAGTCTTGTACTTTGCAGCAAGGCCAAAGGTGAGGTATCAGATGAAGAATAGCCCAACGTAAAGACCTCAGTGGTGAAGCAGGCAGATGAAGAAATCATACCTGTCAATGGCTGTGAAAGCAGATGAAGGATGCAGTGAAATAGTAACCCCAGTCATCTTGCATCTCCTTGCCACTGGACACAGGTTTCTCCTCTGCCAAGATCCTTGTGACTCCTCACAAAAAAGTCACACACAGGCTTGTTCCTCTAAATCTAACACCTACCACAATAACCAATCACCGACGCCCATAATTTCTACAAAGTTCTGCAGTACTGGATGAGTGGCAATGGGGACAGACAAAGTGATCTCTGGGAATCCTTAGTCACAGATCTACATGCAGGTTGCTTCACCCTTGGAATGAGACAGTAGGGTGATTTGGCTGTGATTGAGACTGAGAAGTCCTTTTCAGCATCCCCTCTGCTCACCCTACACTGGGAAGGGGCTAGAAAAGGTGCCCCAAACATAGGCTGTCCCCCATTATCTTACCAACTGGATAGCCATTTCTAGGGGGATTACTCAAATTGAGGTTGAAACACAAAAGTGTCCTTTGCATCCTAGAATGTACAAACCTTACTAGACGAACCAAACAGTGACAGACCTGAACGTAGAAGATCTGTTGCTGCGTGAGAACTCTCATGATACAACATCAATATCGCTACTTTCAGTGAGACCAGATGTGCATACGAAAGCCATCTGAGGGAAGAGGGGGTGGCTATATATTCTTCTGGAAAGGGAAATATACAACATTGGTTTCACCATTAAGAACCAGATTATAAACCAAATGACCAAATTCCCTGTTGGAATTCATGAGCACCTCATGACTCTCCACCTCCAACTGACCAACAGTCCATTTGCTACCATCATCAGTGCATAAACCTGAACATTCAATGCCAATGAAGAAGAACAGAAAAAATAGTTTTATGGTGACCTTGATGAAATCTTTACTATGATCCTGAAAGAGGATAAGATCATTCTCCTTGGAGATTTCACTGCAAGAGCTGGCCAAGACTAACATGTGGAGGAACACCACTAGAAAGAAAGGAGTGGGCAAGGCCAATTCCAACAGCATCATCTTAGTAAATGTGCAGAACATGACCTTGTCATTATTAACACTATCTTCAGACAATGTGACAGGTACAAGACCTGGCAACACCCCTGCTGAAAACAACAGCACTTCCTCATCTGTGTCATCATAAACATAGGAGACACATAGGGTAGGCACAGGGGGGGCACATGTCCCCCCCAAAATTGGACGCCGCCGATGCTGCCACCAGTGTCTATGGGTGGTCACTGCTTGCCACCCCCACCCTTGCTGCTGACACTGCCGCAGCCACCTGCAGGCGATCCCTGCTTGGCCTGCCCTCGCCACCAACATCCTGCGGCCACCTGTGGACAGTTTATTGAAATGATTTTTCTTTCTCCATCTAAAAAAATGGATTGTCCCCGTGTCATGCATCCAGCTCTTCAGGCTTCTTAGGCTTCTTACAGACAGTTAGGGAGGTTAGAGGAGTGGTTAGATCATGTTAAAAATAGCCACCCAATCTAAGATAATGGGGGGCTAGCATAATGTGGTAATTGGGATGGGGGGGCTAGCAAGGAGGGTTGAGGAGACTGGTGGGAGATCATGGAATCCATGGGGGAGCTTGGGAGGTGGGGAGCTCTGTCCCCCACCCCCTGGGACCAGGGGCTATTAATAGCCCCCTGACCCCCCTACCCACAGGCAAACAACCCCTCCAGTGAACCTACCTCCCCATCCCTCTTGGTCATCCCCCTACTTGAACTTACTCCCTCAGCTTCCAGCATAGGCAAATGCTGATAAAACTGGCACTGGGAGCAGGGTTTGGTGGCCTCAGTGGGTGGGGGTTGGTGGTCTGTGGGGTTGGGTGTCCATCTGAGGATGGGGAAGAGGGGCTAGGGAGGCTAAAAATAGCCTGGGGCCAGGGAGGGGGTAGGAAAAGCACAGCCACAGGGTTGGGGCCAGTGGCTGGACAAATAGCCCTGGGGCTGCACTGGGAACTGTGCAGAAGCTCAGTTAGATCAGTCTTGCCAGACCCAAGATAAGTTAGAATACCTCAGATATACACTTAACTTAGATCAAGTCAGTCATTTTTAGACTGATCTAACTGTCCTGAACTTGTGTATAATTCACACATAGATCCACTTAACTAGTGTGAAGTCCACACCTGGGTGAACTAAGTTAGATCCTGAGGCCATTTTTAATGCAATCTAACCTCCCCCTAACCTTCCCAAATGTTTGTGCACGGCCTCAATGAGAGTAAAATAACAACAAGTAGAGTCTAATTACTTTTCCAGAAAGCATAATTTTTTATTTATTATTTGCTGTCCACTGATCTTTGAGAGTTTCAAAAATTATTTCAGTATTTCATTGTAATCTCCATTCTCCATTTATGAAGCCCCCCATTTCTAACCTGGATGATTTGCACAACATTGGACCTTCACTCTGTCATTGGCCTTAAATTAACCATTCCACGTTTGAATTTGAATGCGATTTAGAGGGAGGAAAGTGAAAGTGATTTTATGTTTGTTTCTTTGTTTGTTTATAAAAATTGGCTGGTGTTTAAAAGTTGCTCTGAAGTTTGGCATGTAAGTAGTAAGCCAGCTGCAAGGCTGGAGTGTTTGGCAGAGGGCTGATAAGGGTATTACAACTGCAGGATAAATGGAACTTGTCATGACCCAAAGGCATGATTTTGTGTGTGCTTCAGCACCAGAATTATCCCCACCAAGTTGCAGCTTCATTGCACGGGAGAGTTTCCAGTTGCAGAGGAAAACCCCGGTGCAGGGACGAGTTTCCCGCCTTTCTGCAGCTTCTTTTGCAGAGTGCATTGCTCGAGTTGCAAGAGGAATGCACGGTGCAAAAGAGTTCCCGCCACCGGTATGCAAATTCATTCCCCGCTATTGGCTAGTTTTAAATTATTCCCACGTGGCGGCTAACGATGTGTGAGATTCAGAGGAGCTTGGCGACCTGATCCATCGCCCACCTCTTCCCGTCTTCGATCGCAAATTTTATAAGACGTATCTACCATTTCGATTTTGGTGGTGCGTTCACCCAGAGCATCCGGAGCTCTGTTCCGTGGAGCCTAGCAAACTCCACGTGATCGTCCGTGTTGTCTGTGTCTGTAACTACAACTCAAGCAAGTTTTCCAGCCTACACCACTGCCATCTCGGTGTAAGTAAACAATCTTTAAAACTACCGCTAAGCGTTTGTGCCTAATTCCAGCTCGTCGCCCTCCCTCTCTGATCCAGCGTGCCCGGGCTGCTGGCCACAGCCCGCGTGCAGCACGGAAAAGGGCTCGGGTCACTCCCGGCCCGCACAGAACTGAGACGTTACCATGTGATCCACTAGATACTAGGACTGTCTTAAGATATGCTTGCACCAAGAGTGCTTAAGAAATAGGGCCTTTAGTTTAAAAACAACATGGAAAACATTACATTTGATTTATCATTCCTTCCATGAGCCTGTTAAGAGACAGATGAAAGCAACATTGTTTTCTTCCCATTGCTTTCCAACACTAAATAGAAAAATCTTTCTACAAATCTCACATCTGTTTGCTTTGTTTGATTTGTTTTCATAATCCTGCTAGCAGATCTGCTGTCACATGAGCTACTTGTTAAACAATGCTAGTATCTAGATATTCAAGAGGAAATAATAAAAAGATTGTAGGAGATTTAAATGCCATTAGCTTACTACAAATGATGTAATAACCCACATTTCTGTAGTGAGAAGAGACAAATATATTGGATCTCTTACTTAAAAATCTGTTTTCTTCTAAGCAACAAAAATATACTGAAAAAATACTGTTCTCCTGGCAAAGGTAATCTGAGGTACAGTGGCAATAAAGTTCTATATTATACTTGGAAATTTAATGTAAGCATATGAATAACCAAATGAGGCTATTGCCATGTAAGAACTATTCACTTACATGCAAGCATATACTTAATGTACTGCTTTCATTTAATTTGTGACCTACTTATACCTCCTGAGGCCAGACTGCTAGGAAGGTTTCTTGAAAAGGAATCAGGGCCTAATCCAATACCTGCTTAGATAAAAAAATAGCCAGTAACTATTAGTGTACCCATGCAAATGCGTAGGGTGATGTTTTATCATAGTTCCAGTGCAGTCTTTGTGCAGCGTACTTTTCCAATGGAACAAGGAGGAATAACAAAAAAGTCACATTACTACTCGAAGTCTGTTGACAGACATTTAATATTAAACCATTTTAAAAAGGGAGGAGTAGTTGCCACTCAGGGGCATACCCCCAATATAATTGCTACATCTGTGTGTTTGTATAGGGATACAAGTGAGCTAAATCATTGTAACTTTAACCATGGGTGAAACAAGGCTCAAGTTATAGTGATTTTGTTCTACTTATACTGCAATAAGAACATGCAAATGTAATGGAGCAGAACAGGTTATACTGGTATATCTGTCCATAACTTCAGATTCAGTCTGCTGCAGCCGAACAGTGTGCTATCTTTGGTGGATCTTCATGGGAAAGGCATAATTTAACTTCAGCACAAGTCAGACCATTTTTCTATTACAATCTTATCCCAGAGACACATCAGAGGAAGGCAGCATAGGTTGACCCCAGACATGCGACTAGTGGAAAATGGCATCCCTTTGTTTCTTACTCCTGAGGCTGTGCTGATCTCTCGAGTGTGGAGGGAAGAGACCACCACATGCTTATAGTAGCATATAGTAATATGCTACTATAAGCTTCCTCTTGTAAATGTTTTACCTCCTGGGAACAGGACCCAGGAGGTATTGCATAGAGCAGGGGTGGGCAAAATATGGCCTGCTGCCAGATTCAGCCCACAAGGCCATTCTATCTGCCCTATGGGGCCCCTAAAAAGTTTAGAAAATTAATATTTATCTGCCCTTGGTTCCTGTCAAAAATGACAGGAACCAAGGGCAGTAGGATCCAGGGGAAGCCCAGTGGGAGCACGGAACCAAGGGGCAGTGGGATCCAGGGGAAGCCCAGTGGGCTCCCACAACAGCAGGACCCCCCCAGCCCTGCCCCCCAAGCCAGAAGCTCCAGCTGAGGCTTCTGGCCTGGGACCAGTGGCTGCCCCGCACTGGAACCGCAGGTAAGGGGGAAGGGAGGGGGAAGGGCAGAACCAGAGGCAGGGAAGGAGCCTAGGGAAAAGAGGCCTGGGGAAAAGCTGAGCACAGGCGGGGGAAGTGACACCTCACCCACCCCGTGGCTGGCACTCCATGCTGCAGCCGCTTGCAGCCTGCCTGGGGCTGCTTGTGCCTGCTCCAGACAGCCCCGTGTAGGCTGCAAGCAGCTGCAGCAGGGAGTGCTGGCCAGGGGGCAGGGGAGGGGCCACTTTCCCCCCCACCACCACACTAAGCTTTTCCCCAGGCTTCTTCCCAGGATGGAGGAAAGTGGCCCCTCCCCCACCCCGTGGCTAGCACCCTGCACTGCTGCCGCTTGCAGCCCACACGGTGCTGTCCGGAGCAGGCATAGGCACCCCCATGCGGGCTGCGAGTGGCTGCAGCAAGGGGCGTCAGCCATGGGGTGGGTGAGGGGCCGTTTTTCCCCCCACCCACGCTCCGCACGAGCTTGTAACCGGCCCCTGCAGCCAGCCTGGGCCCCGTGCCGGCTCCAGGCTTGCTCATTGTTGCTGCACATGGCAACAGCAGCTGCGGCCCCCCCCACTTGCCGCTTCGGGCAGTGTTTACCACCACCGCCGATAGGCTGCCCAGCGTGTGAGCTCCGGGCCGGCAGCAGCAGCCAACACTGCCCAGCATGGCAAGCGGGGGCGCCACAGCCGCTGCCGCTGCACACAGCCTGGATGGGCGAGCCTGGAGCTGATGGGCCTAGGTTGGCAGCAGGGCTGGGTTACAAGCTGGTGCTGAGGGCGGGGGGGGGGAAGCCCCACACTGTAGCTGCTTGCAGCCCCACCTGGGGCTGCCTGTGCCTGCTCCAGACAGCCCCAAATGGGCTGTGAGCAACTGCAGCAGGGAGCCCCGGCCATGGGGCAAGGGAGGGGCTGCTTTTCTCCTCACTCAGCACCAGCTCTCCCCCTGCCAGTGAGCAGGGGGCTGGGGCTGTGCGCCGCCCCACACTGTACTGTGGGGCTGGGAGTGAGTGGGTGGAGAGCCAGCAGGTGTACGGGGCCCACACCGATGTCCCAGGGCCATGGAACTTTTCATTCCATCCAGGAAGAGCACATACCAACTGCTGAAACTTCCTTAGTCTGACAAAGGGTTTTTGAACCCGAAATCTTGCTTAATAATTATTTTCCAACTATTTGGGTTGGTCTAATAAAAGATATGAGATTCACCCAAGGAACCTTGTCTGCTTAAAGTCCTTATTTCATTTGAACTCTGATTATGGTAAAGAAAATTCAAACTGAAAAGTTATATTTTTCTGATTTTTCCTTCATTATTTCAAAGGAAGGGCCATGTCATAAGATTTGAAATGCAACTGGCAAGGGACATAAAAAGCAACTAAAAGGAATTCTACAAGTATGTCAAAAGTAAGAGAAAGAAAATAAACCATAGAAAAGAAGAAGACAAGAAACAAAAGAAGCCACAGGTCCCTTACAAAATACAGAAGGCAATCTAGTTACGGATAATGCAGAAAAGGCTGAAGTATTTAATGCCTTTCTGACTACAGTGTTCACAAATAGAGGCAGCAACTCAATGACAAATGGAGTTGGCAGCAAAGATAGGGAAGGAGACAACCTGGAGTAGCAGAAGAACAGGTAGGCATTACTTAAAGATGCTTGATGGTTTCAAGTTGGCAGGGCTGGATGGGATGCACCCTAGGGCTGGATCCAGGCATGCAGGCTGCTAATTTGCAGCACGAGAGCAAGATTTGTTATCAGGATTTCCCGGTAGCATAAAAATAAAATAAAATAAAAAATCTGGAAAAACAGTTGCACAAACCACACCAAAGTGGTGGGCACTGGGACAAACGCAAAGATGGGAGAGCAGGCAATGCAGGACTGCCTGCTCTTTTGTCTCCGCACACTGTAGACAGCACAGCCCAGCCTACGGCTGAAAAGCATGCTGGGATGCCAAGGGACTCTGATTTAATTTCAACTAGGAAGGGGTCTGGGACAAAATTTTATAAACTGGTTTGACCTAAATCAGTTAAGTCTGATACTACATTCAACCAGGTTTATCTTAAACAACTTTCAGCCATTTTGAAACTGATTTATGTGCATTGAACGTCTGTTCTGTTACAGGTTTAAACCAGTTTCTGATCACTTAAACCAGTTTATGTATAACTTCTGTCCCTAGCCCAGAGGAAGAATCTCACATTCATCATCTCAGTTTTGCAGAAATGTAATATTCAGAGCCATATTCTAAAGTTCCAATGATAGCTAGTTATGAGTTTTTGTTCCTCAGTCACTTGGACTGTAAGACTTTTGCTCATGCCACTCCTACTATGAACAGGATAAAAGAGTTGGAAAAAAGCTCCAGTTCAGAAAAGTTCATATCCCAAGTTCAGTTACAGCAGAAAGGTAAGGGCTTGCTCCTGTTAACAAAACTATTCCATGGGTAGGGTTTAATCAAGGGAATTAAGGGATTAATCCCACTGCAGTCATTAATTGATGTGCTATTAAGCAATCTAAGTATTTAATTCAAGTACTGAATTCAAGAATTTAGGAATTCAAAATTCAAGAATTTAAGCAATCTAAGTATTTAATTCAACTTTAAACTGAAATATTTCATCAAATTAAAGCTATACACAACATGAATTGTAACTAATACCAACTATATACACTTTGTTAAAGGACATTGTGAAAAGGAGTTTACTGAATGCTAACCTTGAAACAGAACACTCATGCTAGCTATTAAATACTAGCATGCTGCATCCAGCAGCAATTGCTGCAGACCTCCTCTGTCTCCATGGGGTGAACATTTGCCTATACACTGAGATAGCATGCTCAGTGTCTACTAAGTTCACTGAAATGGTGAGGCAGCATTTTGCCAGGGTGTAGAGATGTAGAAACCAGTCCCAGAGTCCCAGATCACAAGCACAGGCATCTGGCACTCTGACAAAGTTCACATAAGCACCACATTTGTTGTCATGCTCTCTCTGCCATCTGGGAATTGATTTCAGTAGCTGAGGGTCACAGCTCAGAAGATGCACCTGGTTGGGGTTCAAAGTGAGCGCTAAGGAAGGTGGCAGCTACTTGTCTGAACTGTGGTGGCAGTGATGGGTCATACCTACAGTACTGGTTCAGCTTAACAGCTATTGCTTGGAACAGGTCCCTTCTCTGCTGGTTTTCACAAGGACAGCTTGACAGCCTTCAGACCACATTAGAAGTTCCATGAATGAGGTGGCCACAAACGTCACGTGATCTTGAGTGTTCCTGATCTTGATCTCCTGTTCCAGGAGCTTGCAAAGCTTAAGCATACATTATGTGCTGGGTGTGATTTCTAGCTTCTCACTAGCGAACTGCTGATAGTACTGCATATGCTCAGCATGGTAACAGACTGCGCTGAACTGTGAATTCAACCTTGTGAGCACAGGCTCTGGTGGCAGTGGCACAGTTGCATTTGAGCCCCACTTTAACTGGTGAGGAACTTCCTGTACTGGAACTTACGGTCTGGGCAGTGCTTGAAGAGTTTCTTGAGGGGGAACACCAGGCTATCCATATCAGGGAACTGTGTGCACCAGATGTTACTTACTAAAGGCAGAATGTGCACATTGCAGGTGACATGAACTGCATTGGGCAGCATTCTTTGGAGCACACTTTGGAGAAAGCTTTGCACATATACATGGTATTGTCGGACACAAATGCTGAATTTGTGTTAAATTCTAAGCCATAGTTGACAATTGCCTTCATTGCAGCCTGAGCCATGGTAGAAAAATTGATAGACATGAGGTGGAACAGCTCTGTTTGAAAGACAAGCGACAGATCCTGGTCTGTCCACCTCCTCTGTACAAATAAAATGTGAAGCATATAGTTATCTTGAGGGTTGTTGGCTTCATCTGCCACAACGGAGAAGGAATCACACTCTGCCAATGCAGCCTTTGTAGACTGTACATGTGAAGCAATAAATCACTTCAGGGAGAGAGTCTTGGCAAAGCTTATTGGCACAAGGAAAACTGTCAGCATTTGGCATGTGTTGGTTAAGGAGTACTTAGAGTGATCCAGTTTCTCCAGTGGGATATTTCCTGCCACAAAAGCCTCCATGATGGAAAATGCCAGCTCTCGCCTTGCCAGGTTGCTTTCCATGGTCCTTTTAAAGAGAAAGAACATGGTTGCTTGTTTATTGCTCTGACCTTTAGCCTCTGCAACAGCTTTTTGCTTCATGTGCGCCTTGGCCTCTAAGGGTGCCTATACACATGTGAGGAGGCTGCTTTGATGTGCTGTAATTACAGTGTGTCAGAGCAAACTCAATTAATTAAATCTGCTGAAGCATGCTAATTAGCGTGCTTCAGCCAGCCTGTGTCTCATATATCAGCATCCCCACACTTAAAAATGGCAGTAGAGACACTTTAAGTACATCTTGTTCGATGAACTTTAGCTAAAGCACCCCAGTACCATTTTGAAGTGTGTGGATGCTGATATGTGAGATGCTGTTGGTGCTTTAATTAGAGAAGCTCTCAGAAAGGCTCTTAGAGTGGCTCTAATTAAAGCCCTCCCCCACACCCACCCCTGAGTACATGTAAAAATGCCCTAAGTGTCCATCTATACTGATTTTCCTCAACACTTCCAGAGTCACATTGCAGACAGTACCGAACACTTGTGTGGACACTTTAAAAGCAGAGCCAAAATCCTCTTACTTTTCGGTCTGGCCTCAGACTGGATCCTGGACTGAGCCTATGTCATAGTTTCAGCCTCTGATTTTCTCTCTCTCTCCTCTTACCTGCCCCTGCCCCTTCCCCTCCAGCCCATGCTTCAGGATTGCAGGGCTTCCTGCCCATTTCTCTTCTTGCAGGCCAGTTTTAGGGGGGTTTTTTGTTTGTTTGTTTTGGGGGGGGGGTTACAGCAAGCCCACCAAAATCATGTAGTCTGCCATTTGTTGTGGAACCCTTCCAATTTCACATTGTGAAAATCATGCATTCGCAAATTCAGTAGGTCCTTATCCATGGGTTAGATGCTTTAGAGCCTTAATCTTATTGACTTAATTCTGAATTCTGCATTTAACCATGTCTGTTTTGCACATGCTAATACTTTTGAAGCATGCCTTCTCAAAAAAGTAGAGTCTACAGGCTTCATATCCAAAGTACACTGTTTGTTGGAACTGTTTTCCAAAAATATCCATGTTCTGCTTTAAAATGTAAGGAAGATGGGGTATTAAAATTAAAAATGAAAACAAATTGGTTGCTTTTCATAGATTTCATAGACATTAGGGCTGGAAGGGACCTCGGAAGATCATCGAGTCCAGCCCCCCGCCCAAAGGGCAGGAAGTCAGCTGGGGTCATAGGATCCTAACGAGATAAGCATCCAATTTATTCTTGAAGGTGTTCAATATAGGTGCTTGAACCACCTCCGATGGCAGGCTATGCCAGACCTTGGGGGCTCGGACAGTAAAGAAATTCTTCCGTATGTCCAGCCTGAAATGGTCTTGCAGTAGTTTATAACCATTCAACCTTGTCATCCCTTGGGGCGCTCTGGTGAACAAACGTTCCCCCAGCTACTGGTGGTCACCCCTGATAAACTTATAGGTGGCCATCAGATAACCCCTGCGCCTGCGCTTTTCCAGGCTAAAAAGCCTCGTAGATCTCAGCCTGTCGTCGTAAGGTCTGTTTTCCTGACCTCTGATCATGCGTGTGGCTCTTCTCTGCGCTCTCTCAAACTTCTCCACATCCGTTTTGAATTGTGGGGCCCAAAACTGGATGCAGTACTCCAGCTGTGGCCTCACCAAGGCTGAGTACAAGGGGAGAAGGACGTCCCAGGATTTGCTTGAGAAGCATCTATGGATGCAAGCCAGCATTTTGGTCGCTTTACTAGCCGCAGCATCGCATTGCAGGCTCATGTTCCTCTTGTGGTCAATGATGACCCCCCAAGTCTTTCTTCTGTAGTGCTAGCCAGCATAGCACTGCCAAGCCTATAAGGATGCTGCAGGTTTTTTTCTCCCAAGGTGGAGAACCTTGCATTTTTCAGGGTTAAACACCATCAGGTTCATGTCCACCCATTTGCTGAGCCTGGCCAGGTCAGCCTGGATCGCCCTCCTGTCTTCAGGTGTGGATGCTTTGGCCCAAAGTTTGGTGTCATTGGTGAACTTGGCCAGTCCGCTTCTGACTCCAATGTCCACATCATTAATGAAGATGTTGAATAATATGGGTCCAAGGACAGAGCCTTGGGGAATCCCACTGGTCACAGGGCACCATGACAATTGACTTCTGTCAATTACCACCCTCTGGGTCCGACCACGGAGCCAATTTCCCAGCTAACGGATCGTGGTGGACCCATGTGGCTTAGATCTTGTTTTATGTATATCTCTGTAAAGGCAACACACTATTTATTATCTCAACTCCAGTTTAATGAAGATTTTTTTTATTCATGGATTTTAAATGCCTCTCAAACCTAGTAGCTTCTTGGCATCTTAACAAAATAAATTCATATTAGAATTTAGAGGAATGTGGAAAATCAAATAAAACAACAATTCCCTGAATAGAAGGTACAGAGAAACACTACACAACAAAAATGAAATGGATTCCAAGCCAGCGTTAGCTAGGTCATTCCCCTGGATCTCTGTAAGCCAGGAGGTAGGTGTCCCAGAACAGAACAAAATGATAAGCTTCCATTACATTATGATTTAAGAGTATCAGCATCAACACTTGATTTTACGATGTATGTGTGCCTCTAGGCAAAGCAGATGTAGTCTTTCAAGCGCAATCTGCAAGAAGAGAAGAAAAAGGGGGCATACTTTTCTGAACTGGATTATTGCTATAGCTCAATGACATCTAGTAAATTTGGATTATATTTGATTCTAAGACCACTGTCAAATGGAAAAGAAAATTTTGGATATTTAAGTAGTTTAAGAACATGGGCCTAATTTCTTTACAGCTTCATTAGAATGGAGAAAAATGAAAGAGTGATAAAGGGAGGAAGGATAACATTCTACTAAGCAAATGAAGAGGAAAAAAGTCAATAATTATTTCTGTTTTTTGTATTCAAGCCTATTTTGCGGCAGAGTGAATTCACTTCAAAGTGTGCTTCCAGAGACAGAAACTAGTCTTGTTAATCAACAGAGCTCCTATGATGAGCAGTCTGTGTTCATGAACACAGTGCCCCTCGTGGCTGGGGATGGGGGCACGGCTACGGTGGCGACGGCAGGAGCCTGGCAGCAGCAAGCACAAAGCTCCCAAGGAGCTCCGGTAAGTGTTAAAGTGTATTTAAAATACGGGTTCAGCATTCACGAATGTTTGAAACTGCGAATGCCGAACCCACGAATACCAAGGGTTTCCTGTATGTCATTATAGGAGGCTTTAACTTCCTGGATATAGATTGGAGAACAAATGCTATTGATGATAGTTTCTCCTAGATGTGATTTTAGACAAATTTCTGAACCTGTTACTGAACCACTCGGGATTTATAAATGAACTAGTCACAGAAAATAATCTTGGATGGAGTGATTGTAAATTGGTATGGTTTAAATTAAAAGTAAAAATGAATTAAAATTTGTCTGAGACTAAAATTCTCAATTTTTAAATGCCAAATATTGCCAAAATACTGCAACAACCTAAAGAAATTAGATGCACTGGATGAATTCAGGGACTCATAAACAGAAAAATATCAGGATTTCTTTACTTAACAGTTAAAAAAAATATCTTGACTTTGTACCCAGGAGAAAAAATGGTAGGAAAAAGCTCCAGGCCTAACTGGAAGGAAGAACCACCTCAAAAGGGATATCAGGAATAAGCAGACAGCTTGCAAGAAATAGAGTGAAGGACTAATGAGCAAAGAAATGTATGCTTTAGAGGTAAAAAAAAAAAAAATACAGATAGAGAAAAAGCAATGCCCCTTCTATATACAGACTGTTTCTACGTAGTGGCAAAGGTAGGTTGTGAATGGAAGCAGAAATTAGCATTCTGGGGGAACGTTTGTTCACCAGAGCGCCCCAAGGGATGACGAGGTCGAATGGTCACAAACTACTTCAAGATCGTTTCAGGCTGGACATAAGGAAGAACTTCTTTACTGTCCGAGCCCCCAAGGTCTGGAACAGCCTGCCACCGGAGGTGGTTCAAGTGCCTTCATTGAACACCTTCAAGATGAAACTGGATGCTTATCTTGCTGGGATCCTATGACCCCAGCTGACTTCCTGCCCTTTGGGCAGGGGGCTGGACTCGATGATCTTCCGAGGTCCCTTCCAGCCCTAATGTCTATGAAATCTATGAAATCTATACCTGAAGCAAAATGCACCTAGACTGGGAGGCCTAGATGATCTCCACCCCAGAAATCTGAAGGAATTTGCAAATGAAGTTGAAGTTCTAGTAGCATGTATTTTATTTAATCTATTAAGCTGGGTGTGATAGTATATGGTTGGAGAATGGGAACTGTATATTTAAAAATGAAGGCAAAAATTATCTTGGCACTTACAGGTTTGCTTTTATGACCTCAGTAGCTCATAAGGCACTAGAAAAAATATTGAAAGAAAGAATAGAGACATGGGGAGAAATAGAGAATAGAATAACTCATACCACATTTTTCAAAGGTAGACTATTCCAGACTAATGTTGTATCTTTGATAAGAAAACTGATTTTCAAGAAAGAGGAAAGGTGGTTGTATTTATCTGGACTTCAGTAGAACATTTGATATGGTGCCATCTATTAGTTAAATGGAGAAGGTGGGAATTATTAAAGAATTGTAAGGTATGCAGGTAAGGGTAGGGTGGATCCAGGGTGGTGTGGTAGCGCAGTCTCACCCCTCTGATTCTTCCTCCACTTCTGCTGTCTGCAAGAGCCAAAGGCCTAATCCTACTGGACTGGGTCGCCTGGCTCATCTTCCTGAGTTGGATAGGCAGCCAGCAGCAGCTCTGGATGCCAAAGTCCTGATCCTGACCACACACCTTTTTTCAAAATCCTAGATCTGCTGCTAGCTAAGGGCCAACAAGATTCTTTCCACAAAGATTCCTCTGAAAAGATGGGGGTTACTAGTAGAGTTCCTCAAGGAATGGCTTTGGGAATGATCTTTAATTTTCCTCAATGACCTTGACCTTGACAAAAAAAAAGGAAGTGTACTTGTCAGATCTGCAGATGACACAAAGCCTTGAGGTATCACCTGTGCAGACTATTATTATTCAGAATATTATACAAAAAATTAGATAACTTTAGGTACTGGAGTAACAGAATCGGGACAGAAGTAAATATGCAAGTTCACATACATAGGGATTAAAACAAGCCTTTCTGCTATGAGATGGGAGATCTTCAGCTGGAAATTACTTGAGAAGGAGAAGGACCTATATGTGCTAGCTGACCACAGAATGACTTTGAGCCATATTGTGGCATGGGGATGAATAAAGCAGACATGGTCTTAGGATGTCTCAGGAGAGGTGTTTCCAATAGACAGAGAGATATAAGAATGCCATTATATAAGAGCTCATCTGGAATACTGTGTACAAAGTTATGGTCACCTGTATTCAAGAGAAATTAATTTAAATAGAGTAGGTGCAGAGAAGTGCTGTTAGTATGATCAGAGGAATGGAAACCTTATATGAGAGGAGGCTAAAATAGGTTAGCTTGTGTTGTTTAGCCTAGAGAAATGATAGCTAAGAGAGGATAGGATTGCTGTCTATAAATACACCAGGGTAGATATTGGAGTGTTTATAGGGAGTGAAAAGAACTTTAAGACAGAGGATGGTGTTGGCACAAGAAAAACAGGATATAAACTATAAATTTAGGCTGCAAACTATAAGAAGTCTTCAAATACTCAAAGCAGTGAGGATAATGGCAGTAGTAGTGACAAAAACTTCACTCATTTGATAAATTCATTGAGATCTGTTTTATGATGCAGTATCAAGGGACTGGACCCAGGAGATCCCCTCCAGTTCTGTGTTATGTTACTTTCTTAGAATGCATGTAGTTGTGAAAAAGTGAATTGGACTCTTCATCCTTCCTGTTGGAGCTGTGCAACTGCACAGAAGTAAAAAGATGTTGATTGAGAAAGAGAGAGAATCCATGACTCTGTAGCCTAGATAAAGCACTCACCTGGGAAGATGGGGGCCTGGATTTTGTCCCTACTCTAAGAATGTATTTTACATTGAATAGCTCTTGGATATAATACAGAAGCAGTCCTCTGACCACAGACCAGAACCCAAAATCCTATGCCTCCCTGGCAAGCGTCCTAATCATTTGGCTATTGAGTCTATCTCATTCTGTCTGTTCACCCAGTAGAGAATGGGTAGGCAATGTTTTTTGGCCGAAGTGCCAAAAAACCCACAATGTCTACCTTGGAAGGTGCCGGAGTGCCAACATGCCAGAGCCTGGAGCAGCTGTTTGCAGCCTCACAGCTGCAGCCAGCCCATGGAGCAGTCTGGGCTCTGTGGGTGACAGCAGCTGCTTAGAGCATGGGCTGGCATGCCGAGCAAAATGGCCTCGCATGCCATGCTCGGCACGTGTGCCGGGGGGTGCTGACCCCTGCAGCAGAGCTTTAAGGTTTTTCTGCAAAGTGTATCAGCTCCACAAGCAAGGAGTGAGACTATCATCCTATAACACCCCGAACAAAATGTGTCCTAATGCATCTGTGGGAGATGAGGTTTTGCAGCTTGTCAGGCTACAGAAAGAACTGAGCTGGGGTGAATGCTCTTTCCACTACATAGAAACAGTCAGTATTTAGAAGGGGTGCTGCTTTTCCTCTATCTATATTTTTTAAAGAGATGGCTCTATCTTGTTTTCAATAGAATAGACACTTAACTCCAGGAAAGAATTCATTACTGTGAAACCTGAGTGAGGGTAGTTACTTCCCTGCAGCCCAAAACTAAGAGTTTGAGTCCTGAAGAGAGATGAAACTTAAGACATACCCTTGTGTAATTGCTTTCGGGCTCCTGGGTGGCTGGAATGCCCCCTGGAGGCCATGCAACCCTTACCCTGCTCCAGCTCTAGGGTGCCTTCCCCATCTCACTCGCCCACTATGCCTTTGATGTGATCATAGGTGGTGGGAGAAAATATTATTGGGGGGGAGGGGGGTTTGATCCCTGCCCCTCCCTCCTGCAGGGCCATTGTGGGGCCAGCACACACTGGTGCTGTAGGCAGCAGCAGCAGAAGAGTATGGGACGGGGGCGCTGGGCATGGTGCAGAGGTGGTGGGGCATGGCGGTGGCACTACGGGACGGCGTTGCTGTTGTGTTGCTGCGGTCATCAGCTGCTGCAAAATTAGCTAAGCCCTGTTAGCCCCAGCCTTCCACCGCCTACAGATGTAATTGATTGGAAGGAAGGCTGCCAAATAGGTCTTTCAGTGAGCCCCTGTTTTTCTAGGTGCCAGCTAGTTCTCCTAGGGCATCCGTTAGTCTTAAGGACTAATTACATGGCTCTGACTGCCCTTTACAACATGCCTATGCTTTGCAGAAGTTACCAGTTAATGACTTGGGTGGGCACTTGGCCCCAATCCAATAGCAGAATGCCTAAGGCCCTTATACCCTTGTTGGGGCCTCAGCCTTCCTGACCTCAGCCCTGTTTCTCTTGATGGTTCCTAGTCTAGGGCCACTGTGCCAGGCCTAACTTCTGGGTCCCAGCCTAAGTCTCACCCTCTCAGGTTGTGCCCTGCTTGGGCTCTGGATCACCAGCCCTGATCTCACCTCTCTATGGCTGTCTCTGTCCTGCTCTGGGCACTAAGCCTGCTTTGGCTCTGTCTGGGCCCTGGGCCCCTGTCTGTCCTTCTTGTGCACAGGACCCCTGGCCCTGGCTCTGCCCTCCCTGGGCACTGAACCCTCTAGCCCTTGTCCAGCTCCTGTCCAAGCTAGGCTTCAACCTTTCTTTCTCTCTCTAAGCTTGGATCTCCCCTTCACATTTAAGCCTGAATCAGGGCCCCTAGCAGGGCTCTAAACACTAGAGCATGCCCCTGGTGCCCTCCCATGGGTTAAACCCCCAGGTGCCCCTGCGGTGGCTTCTGCTCATTCCCCTTTCAGCCACTCCCAAACTACCAGAAACTGTAACCCAGGAGTAAGCCTTTTGGCAAGCACAACTACCCCCTCTGGGTCCAAACATAAACAATGGCTACCTGTTTGCACAACAAGGCTTCCCTTAATCCAGGTAATATTCCCCTGTAGGGCACCAGCACTATTTGCCTTTCTCAAGACAGCCTCAGTGCCAGCTAGCAGAGCTTCTGCATGTCCCTTGCCCTGGAGCTTGCCCTTGCAGCCTCCAGGGCCAGACTGATCCTCCTGGCTCAGGCCTGAGTTCTTATACCTCCCTGCCCCTGCCCCTGCCGATCATGTGCCTCCCTGAGCTGCCACAGGTGTTTCCTGATTTAGCTTGCTGGCTCAGTCTCAGGGTGACTTACTGCTATCTTACTCCTCCCCATACTCCTATTTTGTGTCCTATGCCAGGCTCTAGCTCATTGTGCTACTTCAAGCCCAGCTAGTTCTGTGCTAAATGTTTGTATCAGGTACTTCCAGTACATGTTCCTTGGCAGTTCATAATAAGTGGCTTTCCATGCATGAGGCTCTCTCTGCTGCTCCTTCACCCCTAAAGTAGCACTACTCTTTTTGAAGCTGAGCCAAGAATACAAGATTCCTGGGGTCAGAGGACAGCAAACACAGCAAATATGGCTATAGCCTAGTGAGAAAGGCTTTCAGTTGTGGGAAGACACTTAGGCTATATCTACATGAGATGCTTACTGTGCAGTAGCTCGTTAATACTGCACCATAGCATTGAGGGGCACGAACCATGATGCGATGCTACTGCGCAATAGTAACAAGCTACTGTGCAGTAGTAACGAGCTACTGCATAGTCAGTGTCACTAGGAAGCCATGTGTGGACACAACTGTGCAGTAACGCTGGTTACTGTGCAGTCATTTAGTATTTGGGTATGCATGTACTAAATGACTGCCCAGTAACAGCTGCGCAATCAGCATCTCATGTATATGCACAAGATGACATCTCTCTGAATGTTATGTTTTTCTTCAAAAGACTCTCTGCTCTAAAAGTGTAAAGAGTCCTGAGAACAGGGACCAAACACTAGGACTCCCTGCTTCCAGCTCTGTACTTTATTGCTAGGGTAGAGGATCAGCATTTTCAAAATATTTGACAGCATTTGGGTTCAACTCTCATTCATCTTGACTTTCAAAAACAAGCTGCCATCTTGTGGTACAATTGGAGAAGTGTACATAGAAAATTGGACTCAATGCTGTATTTGCCCCTGTTTACAATCAGTTATAAAAGTAAGGCCTGAGTCTCATTAACAATGAAGCACCAAATATTAATACCCACTTTTAGATCCTTTCATAGTATCAGAGTGGAATAAAGATGACTTAGGACAATGAAGTCCTTTAGACTTTTCCATGTAGTGCTACACTGAAAAGCTATGTATTAATTTTATATCTGTTATTAATTTAAAGTAGATGAAAACTACTGGTAATTCACTTCACATACACTTACAAGAATATGTTACCTAACAAAAATGAAGTGAAAATACTGCTAACTTTAGGAAGTCAGGGAAAGTAGAGTTATAGTTGCATTTTGTAACACCCAATAATCCTGTAAGACAGCCTACCATTTACCCTGCTTCATAGATAGAATAAAAATGTAGGAGACTAAGAAGGAGAGAGATTCTAGGCTTCATGCAAAAGCCATTCTAATTTTATTTCAGGCTCTTCACTGAAACTGATCTCAAGGTATGGCTAGAAAGACTCAGATCATCAGCTGGGAGCACATACTGCAGGACTCTTCTTTTCCCTTCCTTTGGACTACATTAAAAAGAAGTAGAGCTCTAAGCACTCTTACCTGTTGGGAGTATTTATTATCTTGTATTCTCTAACTGCTTTTTGGCTAGTTTAGATCCAGGAGAAGCCAGCTGTACTTTTTGGTGTAAGAACTGACCAATTAATGCCAGAAAAGATAAAGATATAAAATGTCCAGATTTTTCTGAGTCCCCACCCTCCAATGTATTTTCCAGTTCTGAATTTTACGACGTGCAGAGACCCTGCCTTCTGGCAACCTCACTTAACCTGAGGTAAATGCAAGATTATCCGACACATTTCACTGCAGGTAGGAGCATGCATACAAGTGGTTATCACATAGTAGCTGATATGCCATAAATTCATACCCTATTTTACATAATTTGTTTGTGTACTCCTACCATCAGTGCTCCTCTTACTGTTGAAATGGACACAGGATGCATAGCTTCATACTGGTGTACATTGTTTTACTTTGGCTTAAAGTTCCCCCTCAGACAGTGAGTAGTAACTACCTACTAATGTAAATTACCAATGGTGAAGGTATTGTGTGCCACCAACCCTAGCTGGCCTTATGCCAGGATAGCACCCTCTCCACCCAGTGGCCATGTGCAGTAATACTGCCTACTGCAGGCAGCCAGCCAGCATGGGAAAGCTTGTCATGTGTCTGTTCCTATTTTAGTGTATGTGCTACCAAAGCACATATTTACTACATAGTAAATTTACTAGGGAATAAAATCTGGGGCAAATTATTCTGGAGAAATTGTATTGTGTCCTGAATCTAAATGACACAATCAATCTATATATGTGATACACACAGTTTCATCCACTCAGCACCATTTTTGAGCACTGTCAAACAAGTCCTTCAAGAATGCCCTGTGCATTTATCTCAGCATGAAATGTTCAAATACTTTAATGTCTACAGATTCAGAAGTAGCCCTGGACCTGGTGTGCCCAAATTAACAAGCCTGGGACCAGATTTTAGGGCTAGGGACAGAAGTTACACATAAACCGATTTAAGTCATCAGAAACTGGTTTAAGCCTATAACAGAACAGACGTTCAGTGCACATAAACCAGTTTAAAAATGGCTGAAACTAGTTTAAGATAAACCTGTTTAAATGTAGTATCAGACTAAACTGATTTGGGTCAAACCCGTTTATGAAACTTTTGTCTCAGACCCCTTCCTGGTTCAAGTTAAATCACAGTCCCCCAACATCCCAGCATGCTTTCAAGCCCTGAGCTGGGTTGTGCTGTCTGCTCCAGCAGAGAAGGGTTGGGAGGGGCAGGGGGGAGGCAGGGACTGCCCCTCCAGGCAAACCCCTGCTGGGGCCTGGGTCCAGGGACGGGGGTTAAACTTCCCTTCCCCTGAGTACAGAGCTGCCCTGCCATGCTAAAAACTTACTTCTGACTACAACTGTGGACTACAAATCCCAGAGGCACCTCGAAGCAGGAAGAGGAAGTGATGAGCAGGGATCCTGGTTTTGTCTGATTAAAAATTGCAAATTCTCTGCTTAAAAACCCAAAATCCATGATAAAATTAAAGGCCCCTCACCACCCCCCCCAGCTCTGCTGGTGCCCCGCACTCCCCCCTACAATGTCAACAGCCCTCCTGATGCCCCTAGCAACAGCCCCCCAGACCCACAGACACAGACATGCAGACACAGACACTGACACCCACCCCAGCAGGTAAGTGTGTGTGGGGGGAAGGTGCTGGGGGGTAGATCAAGAAGGGGAGGAGTGTGCCCCTGTGCCTATTCCCAGGAGCAGGGCCAGGGGGTGAGGGCAGGAGTGCCATTCTGTGGGTCTCACACATGCCGGCCGGCCTGACAGGAGGTTTGCACATGGAGGCCACCACCACAATTCTGCCACTGCACCCTGCGCTACCATCCTGCTGCCACTGGGCAAGTGGTGCAGGGCGTGGCAGGGGCAGTGCAGTGGCAACCACTGTGTGTGGGCCACATATGTGCTGCCCAGCTGGGGAGTGAAATGGGGGGCTTGCATGCAGCGGCATGCCTCTCACCCAGCTGCATGGCTTCATGGCGGTGCGTGGTGGTGGTGGCTGCCTGTAGGCTGGGGGGGCTTTGCGGGCAAGTGCTGCCACCACAGAGCCATGCCCTTTGTCTCTGGATCTTAGAGGTAAGTGGGGTTGGGGGCTGTGGGGCAGGGCTAGGGAAGATGGTTGGGGACTGAGGGTGTGGGGGGTGCTGGTGGCCCCAGACAGCACACCACAGCTGGGAGCAGAGCCAGGGGGTGAGCGCAGGGGTGCCCCTCTGTGGGGGGGCTTTGCGGACAAGCAATGCGGGGTGTAGTGTGGTGGTGCCTGCCATGTGCGGGTTCCACACATGCTGCCCAGCCGCTTGTCCAGGGGAGGGGGAGAGGGAGGCTGGCATGCAGCTGGAGCACAGCTCTGTGGCTGGCTCTGCATCCACAGTGAGGGATGGCAGGGGCTGGGGCTCGCACGTGGCGGCTGCTGCCACTTACCTGGAGCGCCATGACGGCAGTGATGGCTGCTGCCTA